>NC_037682.1:10516794-10773559 GCF_003255815.1 Theropithecus gelada | reverse complement strand
AGTTTTTTGTATTTTTTAGTAGAGACGGGGTTTCACCGTGTTAGCCAGGATGGTCTCGATCTCCTGACCTCGTGATCCGCCCGTCTCGGCCTCCCAAAGTGCTGGGATTACAGGCTTGAGCCACCGCGCCCGGCCTATTTTTTGTATTTCTTAGTAGAGACGGGGTTTCACCGTGTTAGCCAGGATGGTCTTGATCTCCTGACCTTGTGATCCGCCCATCTCGGCCTCCCAAAGTGCTGGGATTACAGGCTTGAGCCACCGTGCCCGGCCCTTCCAGCTTTTAAACTAGAAATAAAAAAAGTCACTGAAGCCTCTTATCTATCAGGATAAGTTGCCACATTGCGCTGACTGGAAAAGCCCACACAGAATCTGAGAGACTAATGAAGTCTTGAACAGCTGACATTCCTGAATGCCCACTGGATGAAAAGTCAGTAAAATTCAAGGTAGTGCCACTTCAGATGTTACCAGGATTCATTAAATTCAAGATTTAGCCAGGCTCAGTGGCTCATGCCTGTAATCCCAGCACTTTGGGAGACCGAGGCAGGTGGATCACCTGAGGTCAGGAGTTCGAGACTAACCTGGCCAACATGGTGAAACCCCATCTCTACTAAAAGTACAAAAGTTAGCCGGGCATGGTGGTGCATGCCTGTAATCCCAGCTACTCGGGAGTCTGAGGCAGGAGAATCGTTTGAACCCAGGAGGTGGAGGTTGCAGTGAGCCGAGATCGTGCCATCCCTCTCCAGCCTGGACGAGAAGAGCGAAACTCCGTCTCAACAGAAAAGATGTAGCTGCACACATGAAGACCAAGTTAATATCTTATTTACAGAATTTTACTTTCACATTACAAATGAGCAAATCTATAGACGTGGCTCGACTTGCTGTATCAGCACCAACTGCTCATCAAAGAATAATTTATTTTATGTGAATGCTCAGAAGCCGATACAAATGGTGATAAATATTCAAAGGGTTGAATAACTTCCTGAATCTCATGATTTATCCTGGAACAACTTTATTTCCATTTGCACCCTTGGTGCAGAAGCAGTGGTGGAGAAAACTGCTGGCGCCGTAACATGGATCAAGGAAGTGGCAATAAACTCTACCAGTGGTCATTGTCATGGTCTTTCCCACCACAAACTTGTGGTTGAAAAATAAAAGCCGTTGTTACTTGAGAATGTGTTGAATGAAGGACTAAAGACTATTTTTAAAATTTATTCATTTATTTTATTTATTTATTTATTTATTTATTTTTATTTATTTTTTTTTTTGAGACGGAGTCTCGCTCTGCCGCCCAGGCTGGAGTGCAGTGGCCGGATCTCAGCTCACTGCAAGCTCCGCCTCCCGGGTTCACGCCATTCTCCGGCCTCAGCCTCCCGAGTAGCTGGGACTATAGGCGCCCGCCACCTCGCCCGGCTAGTTTTTTGTATTTCTTAATAGAGACGGGGTTTCACCGTGTTAGCCAGGATGGTCTCGATCTCCTGACCTCGTGATCCGCCCGTCTCGGCCTCCCAAAGTGCTGGGATTACAGGCTTGAGCCACCGCGCCCGGCATTTTATTTATTTTTATTTATTTTTTTGAAACAGAGTCTCACTTTGTCTCCCAGGCTCAAATGCAATGGCATGATCTCTGCGCACTGCAACCTCTGCCTCCTGGGTTAAAGTGATTCTCCTGCCTCAGCCTCCCAAGTAGCTGGGATTACAGGCACCTGCCACCTCGCCCGACTGATTTTTGTATTTTTAGTAGAGACAGGGTTTCGCCATGTTGGCCAGGCTCGTCTGGGATTCCTGACCTCAGGTGATCCACCTGCCTCAGCCTCCCAAAGTGCTGGGATTACAGGCATAAGCCACCATGCCTGGCCAAAACTATTAATTTTGTGTGTGTGTGTGTGTGTGTGTGTGTGACAAGATCTCACTGTGTTGCTTAGGCTGGAGTGCAGTGGTGCGACCTCAGCCCACTGCAACCTCTGCCTCCCGGGTTCAAGTGATTTTCCCACCTCAGCCTCCCCAGTAGCTGATACTACAGGTTCGCACCACCACGCCTGGCTAGTTTTTCTATTTGTTTGTTGTTGTTGTTGTTGTTTGGGTTTTTTTTGGTAGAGACAGGGTTTTACTATGTTTGCCAGGCTGGTCTTAACTCCTGACCTCGAGTGATCCGCCTGCCTCAGCCTCCCACAGTGCAGGAATTACAGGCATGAGCCACCATGCCCAGCCTTTTATTTTATCAACCCTTTAATAAAGGTCTCTTTAGGCCAGGCGTGGTGACTTATGCTTGTAATCCCAATGCTTTCGGAGGCCAAAGCGAGTGGATCACCTGAGGTAAGGAGTTTGAGACCAGCCTGACCAACATGGTGAAACCCTGTCTCTACTAAAAGTACAAAAATTAGCTGGGCGTGGTCGTGGGCACCTGTAATGTCAGCTACTCGGGAGGCTGAGGCAGAAGAATTGCAGTGAGCCGAGATCGTGCCATTGCACTCCAGTCCGGGCCAACAACAGGGAGACACCATCTCAAAAAAAAAAAAAAAAAAAAAAAAAGGTATTCCAAGTGATGAAATACAAAGTATCCATGAAGCATTGCTGCTGTATGCCAAACTTGAGGAAAGCGTGTGTGTTGGAGCTGAACCAGCTGCAGGGATCATAATTTTTTCTTGAAAGAACAGCTGATGGACAAACTAGAGTTGTTCATATGGACATTTTATGAAAATGAAAAAGGTGAGCCTGTCATTGTTGCCACTGATAAAATTCAAGTTTTCAAGTGAAAATTAGAATTTTGGAAAACTTGTGTCTGCTAAAACTTTTCTGAGATTGGTAGTAAAATTAATGAGTGTGATTTTTTGATATTGTGTGAAATATCAGTATTTGGAAATTCTGCACAAGTCAGTGAAGAAATATTTTCCAGAATTCTAGTGGGTAAAAGAGCCATTCAAAGTGCAGGATGAGGCCAGGCATGGTGGCTCACCCCTGTAATACCAGCACTTTGGGAAGCTGAGGAGGGAGGATTGCTTGAGGTCAGGAGTTCAAGACTAGCTTGGGCAACATGGCAAGACCTCATCATCTCTGCTAAAATTTTTTTAAAATTAGCTAACATTGGTGATATGCACCTGTAGTCCTAGCCACTCAGGAGGCTGAGGTGGGAAGATCACTGGAACCCAAGAGGTCAAGGCTGTAGTAAGTTGTGATTGTGCCACTGTACCCTAACCTGGGCAACAGAGTGAGACCTTATCTCCAAAAAAACAAAAACAAAAACAAAAAACAAAGTGGGCCGGGCGCGGTGGCTCAAGCCTGTAATCCCAGCACTTTGGAAGGCCGAGACGGGCGGATCACGAGGTCAGGAGATCGAGACCATCCTGGCTAACATGGTGAAACCCCGTCTCTACTAAAAAATACAAAAAAACTAGCCAGGCGCCTGTAGTCCCAGCTACTCGGGAGGCTGAGGCAGGAGAATGGTGTAAACCCAGGAGGTGGAGCTTGTAGTGAGCTGAGATCCAGCCACTGCACTCCAGCCTGGGCGACAGAGCAAGACTCCGTCTCAAAAAAAAAAAAAAAAAACAAAGTGCGGGATGACTAATGGATTTTAATGTAAAAGTATATGAAATGTTTATTGATAAGATTTCAGGTTCCACATTGCAACTAGCCTTTAAAAACTACCACTTGGTGAATTTTGATGTAGTATCAAAGAAGAAAATCCTCAGTATCCAAAAGGCTATTGAACTCTGTTTTTCAACTACATGTCTCTGTGAAGTGAGATTTTCTTCGTATATTTCAACCAAAACAACTTATGAAAACACATGGAATGCAGAAGCAGATATGAGAGAGAAGTCAACTGTCTTTCATTAAGCCAGACATTAAAAAGATGTGCAAGAATGTAAAGCACTGCTACTCTTGTGGTGAAATTTCATTTTGTTTTGGAAAATACAAGTTTTTTATTTTAAAAAGGTTATTAGCATAAACATGTGGGTTTATTATCTTGAATGGATTAATAAATATTTTTTTAATTAGTTTCAGTTTCTAATAAGATAGCTGTGTAGTCCTCAATAATTTTTTAAGCATATAAAAAGTTCTTGAGACCAAAGGTGAGAAAACCACAGTAGTAGACAAAACATGGGGCCCTTGTCTTGATGGGTTGGTTGGTTACTTGCCATGACTTCATAAGGAGCCCTTGTTTTGCTGTTCCCAGCCCCAGTATAATCCCTGCCTGGGTCTCAAAGAGGCATTCAGTACTTTGGTTTGCAGTCCCTCTGGTTCCTGTGATGTGAGGGACTTTGACCAAAGATAACTGATCTTTTCCTTCTGATACATACACCACTGGCCCTGTGGGTTTTGTTGGTTTTTTTTGTTATTGTTCTTTAAAATATGTGGCTTGTTTATTCTTTTTCTCCCCTTTTTTTATATCTTAAATTTTTTTTCTCATTTTCCCTTTTCATTCCTTTATTGCTTGTTTATTTATTTTCAAACAGAGTCTTACTTTGTCGCCCACGCTGGAGTGCAGTAGTGTGATCTCAGCTCACTGCAGCCTTGACCTCTCTAGGCTCAGTTGATCCTCCCACCTCCACCTCCCAAGTAGCTGAGATTACAGGTGTGTGCTACCACACCCGGCTAATTTTTGTATATTTAGTGGAGACAGTGTTTCGCCATGTTGGCCAGGCTGGTCTTGAACTCCTGGCCTAAGTGATCTGCCAACCTTGGCCTCCCAAAGAGCTAGGTATGAGCTACTGCAACCTGCTTTATTTTTTGTTTTTCTCTTTTTTTTTTTTTGATTTTTAAATTTTTCAGATTTTTTTTTTTTAAATGAGACAGAGTCTCTCTTGCTCTGTCACTCAGGCTGGAGTGCAGTGGCGTGATCTCAGCTCACTGCAAGCTCCCCCTCCTGGGTTCACGCCATTCTCCTGCCTTGGCCTCCCGAGTAGCTGGGACTACAGGCACCCACCACTATGTCCTGCTAATTTTTTGTATTTTTAGTAGAGATGGGGTTTCACTGTGTTAGCCAGGATGGTCTCGATCTCCTGACCTCATGATCCACCCGCCTTGGCCTCCCAAAGTGCTGGGATTACAGGCGTGAGCCACTGCGCCCGGCCTAAATTTTTCAGTTTTTATACTCATCTGTTTTTTGTTTGTTTTGTTTCTTTAATTTGTTAGTATTTGTTGTTTTTTGAGACAGAGTCTCACTTTATCACCCAGGGTGGAGTGTGGTGGCACAATCTGGGCTCACTACAACCTCCGCCTCCCAGGTCAAGCAGTTCTCCTGCTTCTGCCTCCCCAGTAGCTGGGATTATAGGCACCTGCCACCATGCCTGGCTGATTTTGCCTTTTAGTAGAGACGGGGTTTCTCCATGTTGGTCAGGCTGGTTTCGAACTCCTTACCTCGGGTGATCTACCCGCCTTGGCCTCCCAAAGTGCTGGGATTACAGGCGTGAGCCACCACCTCTGGCCTGTTTTTTGGTCAGCTGTTGTGTTTTGATTGCATTATAAGATTAGTTCATCAGGTAGATTTTCTTTGGTATATATTTAGTTGTGGTTTGGAAAATAAGTTTTTTATTAAAGATTAGTCATTTATGTTTACATGTAATGAGTTTACTCATGTTCTGTTAAATGAATTGATACATGTTTAAATTTTTCCTCATTTGAATTTCCAATATAGTAAATATCGATAGATACAATTCATATAAACAAAAACTTCTGAGTGTTCAGTTATTTTTCAAAATGCAAAGAGTCCTGAAACCAAAAACTGTAAGAATCATGGTTGTAGACAAAACTTGGGTTGGTTCTCCATGACTTTGGTTGATAAATTTTTTTTTTTTTTTTTGAGACAGAGTCTCGCTCCGTCGCCCAGGCTGGAGTGCAGTGGCCGGATCTCAGCTCACTGCAAGCTCCGCCTCCCGGGTCTACGCCATTCTCCTGCCTCAGCCTCCCGAGTAGCTGGGACTACAGGCGCCCGCCACCTCGCCCGGCTAGTTTTTTGTATTTTTTTAGTAGAGACGGGGTTTCACCATGTTAGCCAGGATGGTCTCGATCTCCTGAACTCATGATCCGCCCGTCTCGGCCTCCCAAAGTGCTGGGATTACAGGCTTGAGCCACTGTGCCTGGCCGATAAATTTTATTTATTTTTTATTTTTTGAGACAGGTTCTCACTGTGTCACCCAGGTTAGAGTGGAATGGCATGATCTTGGCTCATTGCAGTCTCAACCTCCCAGGCTGAAGCAATCCCCTCATGTCAGCCTCCCAGAGTGCTGGGATTATAGGCATGAGCCATTGTGCCTGGCTTTATTATTATCATTATTATTATTATTGTTTTGTTTTGTTTTTTGAGACGGAGTTTTGCTTTGTCACTCAGGCTGGAGTGCAGTGGCACCATCTCGGCTCACTACAACCTCTGCCTCCTGGGATCAAGCGATTCTTGTGCCTCAGCCTCCCAAGTAGCTGGGATTACAGGTGCACACCACCACACCTGGCTCATTTTTGTATTTTTAGTAGACACAGGGTTTTGCCAAGTTGGCTAGGCTCCTGGCTTCAATTGATCTGCCTGCCTCGGCCTCCCAAAGTGCTAGGATTACAGGCATGAGCCACTGCGCCTGACCCTGTAATATAATTTTACATGAGTTAATAGTGTGACATTTTCTCAGTTGTAATTTTTTTTTTTGAGACAGTGTCTTGCTCTGTCACCCAGGCTGGAGTGCAATGGCGTGATCTCCACTCACTGCAATCTCCAAGGTTCAAGCGATTCTCTTGCCTCAGCCTCTGGAGTAGCTGGGATTATGGGCACACGCCACTGCGCCTGGCTAATTTTTGTACTTTTAGTAGAGATAGGCCTTTCACCATGTTGTTCAAGCTGGTCTCAAACTCCTAACCTCGTCATCCACCTGCCTCGGCCTCTTAAAGTGCTGGGATTACAGGCATGAGCCACTGTGCCTGGCCAGTTTTAATTTTAATGCAATAAATATCAGTAGCTGTCACCCACACGAAGAAATCCATTTGACGTCATCAGTAAGAGTAAAGGGATTCCAGACAGTGTGAGAACTCTTCTGTAAACAGAGATGGGACTGATAATCCCTGTCTTTGATTGGTTGATTACTTGCTATGACCTCATAATGAGCCTCTGTTTTGCAATTTCTGGGGCCCTGGCTGGGCCTCAGGAAGGCACTTGCTGTCTTGGTTTTCAGTTGTTCTAGCTGAGGAAGCTGGTTGTCAGTGACCTGATGGACCTTGGCCAAAGTTGGCTCATTTCCTCCTTTGAATACATAGCATTACTTTTTGTTGTTTTATTCAATTAAAAAGATCGTTTGGCTTACTTGGATTTTATTATGACAGTAGGTTTTTTTTTTTTTTTAATTTTTTTTAACTTATATGTTGGCTATTGGTCAATTCCAAATTTGAAAACTGCAAAGCTTACACAGCTTCTGTCCTTGAAGAACCTTGGTGCTTACATTAGCTGAGGGCTGGTAGGCTGCAGTCACTAAGGCCAGACACTCAATGGTCTATTCCCTGGGTGGCTCCAGAGCTGACATACTTTGTTTCTTTTTGTTTCTTTTCCTTTTGTACTTGACTCTTTTTAACCTGTTTCTTTCTTTTCTTTTCTATCTTTTTTTTCCAGAAGGAGTCCTGCTCTGTCGTACAGGTTGGAGTGCAGTGGCGTATCTCAGCTCACTGCAACCTCCGCCTCCTGGGTTCAAGCAATTCTCCTGCCTCAGCCTCCTGAGTAGCTGGGATTACAGGTGCCTGCCACCATACCCAGCTAATTTTTGTATTTTTAGTAGAGGAAGGGTTTCACCATGTTGGCCAGGCTGGTCTTGAACTCCTGACCTAGTGCTCCGCCTGCCTTGGCCTGGGATTACAGGCATGAGCCTATCATTTACCATGTAAAGATAGGCTTTACATGGTGAAAAGCCTATCTCTACTAAAAGTACAAAAATTAGCCGGGCGCAGTTGTAATCCCAGCTACTCCAAAGTGCTAGGATTATAGGCGCAAGCCACCATGCCCGGGCTAACCCCTATTTCTATCTTTCTTTCTTTCTTTTTTTTTTTTTTTTTAATGGAGACAGAGTCCCACTCTGTCGCCCAGGTTGGAGTGCAGTGGCTGGATTGGCTCACTGCAACCTCCACCTCCCAGGTTCAAGTGAATCTCCTGTCTCACCCTCCTGAGTAGCTGGAACTACAGGTGTGTGCCACCATGGTCAGCTCATTTTTATGTTTTTAGTAGAGACAGCATTTTGCCATGATGGCCAGGCTGGTCTTGAACTCTTGATCTGGTGATCCACCTGCCATGGCCTCCCAAAGTACTGGGATTACAGGTATGAGCCACTGCATCCAGCCTGTAACCCTTGTTTCTTAATGAAACATGCCTGTAAATCCTACTTTTATGTAGGTATACTTTATTTTTCCTGTAAGAGATAGGTTTATTTGGAGTGTTTGTAGCAGGGTGTGAACTTTGTATTTCCTTGACAAGTCCTTAAGTGACAGGGAGAATTGTAGTAGTATATAATCTTTAAACTACCCTGTAATTCTCAACATTGTTCTTTTGCGTATACTCATTCTCCAATTTCCATAGCACCTCTAGCTTTTTTTTTTTTTTTTTTTTTGAGACGGAGTCTCGCTCTGTCGCCCAGGCTGGAGTGCAGTGGCCGGATCTCAGCTCACTGCAAGCTCCGCCTCCCGGGTTCATGCCATTCTCCGGCCTCAGCCTCCCGAGTAGCTGGGACTACAGGCGCCCGCCATCTCGCCCGGCTATTTTTTGTATTTTTTAGTAGAGACGGGGTTTCACTGTGTTCACCAGGATGGTCTCGATCTCCTGACCTCGTGATCCGCCCATCTCGGCCTCCCAAAGTGCTGGGATTACAGGCTTGAGCCACCGCGCCCGGCCTAGCACCTCTAGCTTTTAACAGCTTCCCTAAGTCATACGAATAATAGACCTTGGGCCTCCTCTAATAGTCACTTTGACCAACTTTAAGCAAATCTTTTAAAACTCATGTCAGCTGGGTGCAGTGGCTCACTCCTGTAATCCCAGCACTTTGGGAGGCTGAGGCGGGCAGATCATGAGGTCAGGAGATCGAGACCAACCTGGCCAACATGGTGAAGCCCTGTCTCTACTAAGAATACAAAAATTAGCCGGGTGTAGTGGTGCACGCCTGTAGTCCCAGCTACTCAGGAGGCTAAGGCAGGAGAATTGGCTTGAACCCGGGAGGGAGAGGCTGCATGAGCCGAGATCATGCCACTGCACTCTAGCCTGGGCGACAGAGAGAGACTCCCTCTCAAAAAAAAAAGAAAAAAAAAAAAAGCCAGGCACGGTGGCCCACATCTGTAATCCCAGCACTTTGGGAGGCCAAGGTGCGTGGATCACGAGGTCAGGAGTTCGAGATCAGCCTGGCCAATGTGGTGAAACCCATCTCTACTTAAAATACAAAAAATTAGCTGGGTATGGTGGCGAGTGCCTGTAGTTCCAGCTGCTCAGGAGGCTGAGGCAGGAGAATCACTTGAACCCAGGAGGCGGAGGTTGCAGTGAGCAGAGAGCATGCCACTGCACTCCAGCCTTGGTGACCGAATGAGACTCTATCTCAAAGTAAAAAAAAAAAAAACACAACAAAAACTCATGTCATTTGCTCAGAATCATATCTCATTGGAATCATTTTTTAAAAACTGTTTAATCAAGTGCTCAACATATCAATTCCTGTCTACATACAGGATTGTAGCTCCATTTCCCATCACTCAGCAAGTCCCATAATCTGCTTTTTCCATAAAGCATATTTCTTTTCAGATTTACATGTGGCTTGCATTTCAGTTCCAGAATTGAACTTAATGTGCTATTTTCTCTCTTCGGCTACTGGTCTTTGTGGAAGATAAAGAATTTTAATTTTGGGTTGGGCGTGGTGACTCACACCGGTAATCCCAGCACTTAGGGAGACTGAGGCGGGTGGATCACGAGATCAGGAGTTCAAGACCAGCCTGGCCAAGATGGTGAAACCCCATCTCTACTAAAAATACAAAAAACTTAGCCAGGCGTTGTGGTGGGCGTCTGTAATCCCAGCTACTCTGGAGGCTGGGCAGAGAATTGCTTGACCCCGGGAGGCAGAGGCTGCAGTGAAACGAGATCACACCACTGCACTCCTGCCTGGGTGACAGAGCGAGACTCTGTCTCAAAAATAAATAAATAAAAAGAATTTTAGCCGGGCATGGTGGCTCATGCCTATAATCCCAGCACTTTGGGAGGCCGAGGCGGGTGGATCACCTGAGTTCGGGAGTTCGAGAGCAGCCTGACCAACGTGGAGAAACCTTGTCTCTACTAAAAATACAAAATTATAGGACAAAAAATGCCTGTAATCCCAGCTACTAGAGAGGCTGAGGCAGGAGATTTGCTTGAACCTGGGAGGTGGAGGTTGCGGTGAGCCAAGATCGTACCATTGCACTCCAGCCTGGGCAACAAGAGCAAAACTCTGTCTCAAAAAAAAAAAAAAAAAAAGAATTTTAATTTCAAAGATTTGTTTACTGTATTAGTTAAGGCAATAGCTTAGTAATGGCACCTCCTGGATGGCCCTCTAAGTGCATTAATCTGCTCCAAGTCATTGGGAAACTCAGCCTTAAAGGCAATGGACTGAGTGGCTGAAGAGTGGGCAGGGTCTCCTCATTTTTGCATGGTTTGCCTCTGAGGCTGTGTATCTTTAGCTATAGACAGAGTAGCTAAGATTTATTGAGTACTTACTCTGTCCCAAGCACTTGTTTAGCTGTTTTACCTTCATTAACTCATTTACTTGTTGTTTTTTTTTTTTTTTTTTTTTTGAGACGGAGTCTCGCTCTGTTGCCCAGGCTGGAGTGCAGTGGCCGGATCTCAGCTCACTGCAAGCTCTGCCTCCCGGGTTTACGCCATTCTCCTGCCTCAGCCTCCCGAGTAGCTGGGACTACAGGCGCCCGCCACCTCGCCCGGCTAATTTTTTGTATTTTTTAGTAGAGACGGGGTTTCACCGTGTTAGCCAGGATGGTCTCGATCTCCTGACCTCATGATCCGCCCGTCTCGGCCTCCCAAAGTGCTGGGATTACAGGCTTGAGCCACCGCACCCGGCCTGTTTTTTTTTTTTTTTGAGACAGAGTCTCAGTCTTGTTGCCCAGGCTGGAGTGCAACGGCACGACTTTGGCTCACTGCAACCTCCGCCTCCCAGGTTCAAGCAATTCTCCTGCCTCAGCCTCCCAAGTAGCTGGGACTATAAGTATCTACCACCGTGCCTGACTAATTTTTTTTTTTTTTTTTGAGATGGAGTTTCACTCTTGTTGCTCAGGCTAGAGTGCAATGGCACGATCTTGGCTCACCACAACCTCCGCCTCCTGGGTTCAAGCGATTCTCCAGCCTCTGCCTCCCAAGTAGATGGGATTACAGGTATCCGCCACCACGCCCGGCTAATTTTTTGTATTTCTAGTAGAGATGCGGTTTTACCATATTGGCCAGGCTGGTGTCAAAACTCCTGACGTCAGGTGATCCACCCACCTCAGCCTCCAAAAGTGATGGGATTACAGGCATGAACCACCATGCCTGGCTTCATTTATTTTTTGTAAGTTAGTAGGTCTTACTATTTTACAGGTGAGGAAATAGAGGCCCAGAAATGTTGAATAACTTGTTTAAGGCTGCAAACCCAGGTGGTCCAGAGTATGTCATTGTCAGAACCAGCTTTTCTTGGTTGTGAAGAATCCTTTGTCCCTGGCTTCAGTTGTGTCCAGGCAGTAGAAGTTAGTTTCCTTAGGATTAGCTCACGGTAAGTGTGAGGCAGATGTCTCACAGATGGAGTTTAGAGTCACAAATGGCCTCCAGTTGTTTCTTCTGTCATTGGTGGCCATTGGTAAATGTGGCAGAAATGGTGTGGATGGAGTGGGAGCAGCTTTCTGGGCTTACCTCCCTACTGTTGAGTGCTGTGTGCAAGGGAGACCTTTTAAAGAAGGTCTTTGACCCCAGCTTCTGATTCACATCTTTATCTTTTCCCATATTCTGGAATTTCAAGAACCGCTTTAGAAAAACCAAAGCCCTGAGTCCTAAAATTGATAAACAACAATTAAGTACCTTAAAATATAGGGCATTATAGATTGCTAGGTTTGACTATCCTGCTCTGTGGCACCCATGAAATGTTGGGATTCTAGAACTCTTTCTTTGTAAGCGCCCCACTCCCCACCAAAAAAAACCCCACAAAACGTAAGAAGCTTTTGTGTGTGGCTCTTTTTTTTTTTTTTTTTTGAGACGGAGTCTCGCTCTGTCGCCCAGGCTGGAGTGCAGTGGCGCGATCTCGGCTCACTGCAACCTCCACCCCCAGGTTCACGCCATTCTCCTGCCTCAGCCTCCTGAGTAGCTGGGACTACAGGCGCCCGCCACTGCGCCCGGCTAATTTTTTGTATTTTTAGTAGAGACAGGGTTTCACTGTGTTAGCCAGGATGGTCTCGATCTCCTGACCTTGTGATCCGCCCATCTCGGCCTCCCAAAGTGCTGGGATTACAGGCGTGAGCCACCGCGCCCGGCCTTGTGTGTGGATCTTAACTGTGTATATTTTGTCTCTAGGAAGCAAACTCAGATTCTCTCTTGCAACCCTCTGTGTGCCACTTGCACACACAGAGGCACAGAGCTACTTGTTCGTAGCCTTGACTACTAGCAGCCCTGAGCACTGTAGCTGGTAGTGCCAGGCCTTGTGTGTGTTTAGGACTTGCCAATTCAGTCCTGGGAGCTGGACTCTGGACATCCTGCTATGTGTCTCTTTATCCCATCGCTGGTATAATTTATGCCACTACTTCCTGTTTGCATTTGCTCAGTCTCTCCTTTGGTTTGCTTCTCTCTCCTGAAGTGGGTCCCCGTAGCTGTGCACATGGCTAGCTATGGGGACCAGACATCTTAGATATCCTAGACATCTGCAGTTGTTTCTTAGTGGGAATGGTTGCTTTATGCCTCTCTACAGAATTTTAGTTAAACTTGAGTGTATGATTTAATTTACTTGCTTGTCTAACTGTGGCAAGGGTGCCTTTTTTTTTTTTTTTTTTTTTTGAGACGGAGTCTCGCTCTGTCGCCCAGGTTGGAGTGCAGTGGCCGGATCTCAGCTCACTGCAAGCTCCACCTCCCAGGTTTAGCCATTCTCCTGCCTCAGCCTCCCGAGTAGCTGGGACTACAGAAGGGTGCCTTTTATTTTAAGATGACAGAATGGGGTGAGAGTAAAGGGGTGAGCTGTTGCCCTTCCTCCAACCCCGCTTTTGTTTTTTTTTTTTGAGACAGGGTTTCAGAGTGCAGTGGTGCAATCTCGGCTCACTGCAACCTCCGCTTCCTGGGTTCAAGTGATTCTTGTGTCTCAGCCTCCTGAGTAACTGGGACTACAGGCGCCTGCCACCATACCCGGTTAATTTTGTATTTTTAGTAGACACAGTATTTCACCATGTGGGCCAGGCTGGTCTTGAACGCCTGACTTCAAGTGATCTGCCCGCCTTTGCCTCCCAAAGTGCTGGGATTACAGGTGAGAACCACTGTGTCCCCTCCAACACACCACTTTTTTTTTGAAACAGGATCTTGTTCTGACACCCAAGCTGGAGTGTAGTGGCCCAAACATGCTCACTGCAGCCTCAACCTCCTGGACTCAGTCCTGCGTGAACCCCCTGAGCAGCTAGGGGCTGTGCCACTACACCCAGCTAATTTTTTTAATGTTTGTTTGTTTGTGTATTGAGATGGAGTTTTGCTCTTGTTGCCCAGGCTGGAGTGCAATGGCTTGATCTCTGCTCACTGCAACCTCTGCCTCCTGGGTTCAAGCGATTCTCCTGCCTCATCCTCCCTAGTAGCTGGGATTACAGGCATGCACCACCACCAGCTAATTTTTTTTTTTTTTTTTTGTATTTTTAGTAGAGAAACTGGGTTTCTCCGTATTGGTCAGGCTGGTGGTCTTGAACTCCTGACCTCAGGTGATCCACCTGCCTCGGCCTCCCAGAGTGTTGGGATTACAGGCGTGAGCCATGGTGCCCGGCCTTATTTTTATTTTTTGTAGAGAATGGGGTCTTGCTTTGTTGGCTAGGCTGGTCTCAAACTCCTAGGCTCAAGTGACCCTCATCCACCTTGGCCTCCCAAAGCGTTGGGATTTCAAGCCAGTGAAATCGCAGTGAGCTACTGCGCCTGGTCTGTTGCCCTTGATTAAAATATCACCTAGGGCTGGATGTAGTCGGTGGCTCACGGCTGTATTCTCAGCGCTTTGGGAAGCCAAGGTGAGAGGATCACTTGAGCCCAGGAGTTTGAGACCAGCCTGGGCAACAAAGCAAGACTCCGTCTCTAATATTAAATAAATAAATAAGATTTACTTATCCAGAATCACAGTTGTATGCCATTTCTTTTCTTTTCTTTTCTTTTTGAGACAAGAGTCTGACTCTGTTGCCCAGGCTGCTGTAGTACAGTGGTGCAATCTTGGCCTCGACCTCCCAGGCTCAAGCAATCCTCCCACCTCAGCCTCCCAAGTAGCTGGGACTACAGGCGTGTGCCACTATGCCTGGCTAATTTTTTGCACTTTTTGTAGAGATGGGGTTTCATCATGTTGCCCAAGCTGGCCTGGAACTCCTGGCCTCAAGCAACCTACCTGCCTTGGCCTCCCGTAGTGCTGGGATTACAGGCAGTTGCCATTGTATCCAGCCCAGTTATGTAGTTATGTGCCATTTCTAAACTACTTCAGAACCCGTATCTTTGGTGTTTGTTTGAGACAGAGTCTCACTCTGTCACCCAAGCTGGAGTGCAGTGGTGTGATCTCAGCTTACTGCAGCCTTGGCCCCCAAGGTTCAAGTGACCCTCCCACCTCAGCCTCCCAAGTAGCTGGAGCCATAGGTGCTCTTTTTGTTAAGAGTGGAAAAGTCAAGGTCCATGTAAGTTTTTTTGAGAAACACAGCCTGTTGGTTTTCTTAGGACTGGTTCTGCCCCTTCCCGTACCCCATCTCCAACACATTTCTATCTCTCAACAGAGGTAGCTGCTGTTCACTCAGGTGTTCTTTAATGCTGTGGCCATGGCTTCCTTGGAGAGTGTGGCAATGCTTTCCTTGCTAATGGAAAGGCTGTCATAATGGGTTAGGTCCATAGGGGCTCTGCCCTTCTGTACTTGTATTCCCAGGGAGAAAAATCTCTACCTTAATTACCGTCATCTCGTGCTGGCAGAGAGGTGTGGCTACTAATTGATTAGATGACAGTCTTTTTCATTGATGTGGCCCTGTCGGGGTGGTTTTGTTGTGTTTTTTCAAGTAAACAGGTAGATTTAGGCCAGGTAAGTTGATTTTGGAGAGACGAAATTCTGTGTAGGGATTTCCCTTTATTAATATCATGTCTTTAGTGTCACTTTTGTGTCCTAATTTTCTAACTTGATTGTAAGAAGTACTAAGTTGGCTTGTCTTGCCATTTTGGTGCGGGTGGTGAATAACGTCTTTTCCTACCCTGCTCTCTGGTGTGCTCCTGTTCTGTTTGGTAGCACCACATTCCTTTATTTCGTTTGGTTTTCATTCCCTCTTTCTGTCTTGGAATGGTTGGACCCTATTCTGAAATATATACTTTAAGATAGTGTTACTTTGGGTAGTCGAGGTGGGCAGATCACCTGAGGTCAGGAGTTGGAGACCAGCCTGGTCAACATGGTGAAACCCTGTGTCTACTAAAAATACCAAAATTAGCCAGGCATGGTGGCGTGCACCTCTGATCCCAGCTGCTCGGGAGGCTGAGGCACGAGAATTGCTTGAACCCAGAAGGCAGAGGTTGCAGTGAGCAGAGATTTCGCCACTGCACTCCAGCCTGGGCAATAGAGTGAGACTCAGTCTCAAAAAAAAAAAAAGAGTAGTGTTTAAAAGCAAACACCCTGCCTTTCTTGAAACCACAGAAACTGCTTGTGAAACAGCCGATAAGGCAGGCTGCCAAATCCAGACTGTTAAAACCAATCTCTTAATGACAAAATGTCAAACACTGATGTTAAACCTTCATTATGACTGGTGTGAGGATTTTTCTCAATAAGAAACGTTTAGGTGCTGAACTCCTAGTTTCACATTCAGAATGCTTCTATTATCAAATTCCTCTTGGTGCCTCATTTCTGAAGAGGCTTGTGTAGCTAATTCACTGTCTACTGTACAGGAAAGGCTTTTAAATAAACCAGTTCCCATTCACTCTCATCTGTGTTTTTTTGTTTTTTGTTTTAATTTCAAGAAGTGATTTTCTTTTGAGGTGATTTGGACCAACCATCTCCCTAGCATTTCCCATTTAAGATAGGAGAACTAGCTTCAGAATTGTGTCTTTTTCCTAACAGAAGACTGGGGCCTTAATCTTTACCCCCCAGGCTCTGATTAACTGACTTTTCTTTTCTTAGATGGCATGGAATCTTCTGTCTGTCTAGGGAATTTTGTTTCTTGCCAGGCACTGTCAGGAGTTAGTATTCGTTCCTCCCTATCTTTCTGAAGAGCTCTGAACCTGCTGGTAGCCTGATGGATAAGGGTACAATTATTTATGTATTTATTGAGACAGGGTCTCACTCTCTCACCCAGGCTGGAGTGCAGTGGCATCATCTTGGCTCACTGCAACCTCTGCCTCTCAGGCTCAAGCTATCCCCCGACCTTAGCCTCCTGAGTAGTTGGGACCACAGTCATGTGCCACAACACCCAGCAAATTTTTTGCATTTTTTGTAGAGACAGGGTTTCTCCATGTTGCCCTTTCTGGTCTTGAACTCCTAGGCTCAAGTGATCCGCCTGCCTTAGCCCTCCAAAGCGCTGGGATACCAGGTGTGAGCCGCCACACTTGGCCAAGGTATAGTTTTATGAGCTGAGCTGTAGAACTGGTTGAATGGGAATTAGGGAAACCAGACAACCAATAATTGGGAAGTAAAGGAAAGATATATAAATGTGCCTCCTTGGTCACAGCTAACATTGTGATATTGGGGTTTTGGATATAGAACTTCAGGAATCCCTTCCACCTCCTGCCCAAGAGAACTTTTTCTGTTCGTATTATTAGGGGCTTTTTCCAACTTCATTTCCATTACCGAGTCTTGAGCGGCATTTTTTTCAACTTGGGATTTTTAAGCACTTCTCATGTCACCTTTGCTTGTATACTGGGCCTGTCTCAAGTTTCCAGAGGGAGATGAAAGATGAGAAAAGCTAAATGACTGGTTCTTCAGTGAGTTTCCCAGAGCTGGCTTCTTCTCATTCCAGCACTGCCTAACTCTCACCATGGCTGACGCCGTGGGCAGGCATCCTCATTCATGGAAGGCCAGGTCCTAACTGGAAGTGATACGGGGACCTTTAGATCTCTCTTAGCCCATTGTTCCTCTGAAAAAAAAAAAAAAAGCCATAGACAGTAAATTGGGGGAATAGGCTGACCATAACTTCAGTTCCTGGATTTGCGTCCCACACTGGGTTGTGTGATTTGTGCTTATCTCCTACTAGATTGTTACCTTCTTTGAAGGGTGGGCTGTATTTTATCCTTCTCTGTATCACTTTGGACACCTAGAAACTGTTGGAGTACTTTGCACATGGTCACCTCTCAATGAATTATTTGTGAAACAAAACTTTTTAACATCGTAACGTGAGGCTGGGTGCGGTTGCTCATGCCTGTAATCCTAGCACTTTGGGAGGTGGAGGTGGACAGATTGCTTGAGTCCAGGAGTTTGAAAACAGCCTGGGCAACATAGCGAAACACTGTCTGTATAAAAAAAGAAAAGTTAGCTGGGTGTGGTGGTGCAGGCCTGTAGTCCCAGCTACTTGGGAGGCAGAGGTGGGAGGATTGCTTGAGACCTTGTCTCAAAAAAAAAAAAAAATTAATTTAAAAAATTGTAATGTGGGCATTCTCCATTACAGCTACCCTTAGGGAAGTACGTCCATGTCAGTTTGTAAATCAGATATCTGTCTGTCTGATTCTTTGGCTGTGTAAGTCACAAGTCTTAACCAGTATCTTAAGTAGGTGTGGTAATGACTACAAAGAAGTGCTTTTTCAGGATGAGAAGATGAGGGAGAAGATTTACACCATTGCTGGATTGTGTTAAGAACTCGGAGAGGAAACCGCAGGGAGGATGCACTGCTGAGGAAACTGTCTGGCTTCTTGGAGTAGGGACCAGAGCCAGAGAGCCAAGCCCTCCTGGCCTTGCTGAGTTCTGTCCTTGCCCTCCTGGCCTTGCTGAGTTCTGTCCTTGCCCCTGACACTTTGCCCAGACACCAACGTGTCTACCTGCGTTGTTGCTCCTGGTTACAGTGGTCTCAGTCTTGCGCCTCTTTTTTGATGGGTGGGCAGAGGAACACTAGTGTTGGGCATTTTGTCCAGCGTTGGAGAGGTCATGTGGTCTGTCAGAAGGCTGGAGTTATTTATAGCGGGAGAAAAGCCCAGGAGCATGGCACAGGAAGAACTGATTTCACACCAGCTCAGCGCCTGATGATGGCGAGGACCCAGATTTTCTTTTGAGCATCTCAGAGCAGATCAGTTGCTTTTCCTGGTTGACCCGCGAACTGTGAGATTAGGGACCATGTTTTCCGAGACCACTGTGGGTGGGGGAAGAGTGAGAAGGATGACCGTTTTCTTCCTTGATTCTAGTCTTTGTGATGTGTAGTATGAAAGCGCCATCTGACTTTTGAATCTCCTTTTATTGGACTGGTGAAGAAGGCACCAGCTGTGTGGGGTGGTGGAAATAAGGACCTGTTAAACTGGTCTGCTTGTACTTGCCTCCCTGCTCCCCCCTCACCCCACCCACCCCCACTCTGGGCAGGGAGGCTGAAACTGCTGCTTGCTAGGCTTTGCCAACTCAGTTATTCTTCATGGATTACCTGCTCGTGGCAGGCAGGCAGGCAGGCAGCTCCCTACCTGGAAGCCTGCAGACTCACCGAGCTTCCGAGGGAATCATGCTGCAGGT
This sequence comes from Theropithecus gelada, assembly GCF_003255815.1. NCBI lineage: Eukaryota > Metazoa > Chordata > Mammalia > Primates > Cercopithecidae > Theropithecus > Theropithecus gelada. The sequence goes on along the minus strand of NC_037682.1, from coordinate 10,754,733 downwards.
GGGGGCAGGTGCTAGGAACTAGGTGTGCCATTTACCCTAACAGGGGCTGTGCCTACTCTGGGCTGCTGAAAGTAAGGCTGCAGAGCCCTGGGGCCTGTTGGAAATAGACTGTGCCTTTCCATGCGCCTTGTGGCTACATTTATGGTATGTGGAGTGTCTGGGAGGGGCCAGGAGCTTGTAAATTGTGAGTAAATGAAGTCTAGGGAGGGAGATGATCCTTCTTGAGGGCACCCTGAGTTCAGGGTTGGCATGTTTCTGGGGTGTGCTGCTGCTTACTACCTTGATTTCTGGAGTTGTCTACCTAGGTTGCTTTTAATTTTTTCAGCCTTAGGCGGAAGAGATTTTCCAACCTGGTGTTTAGTCATGTTAGGTGAGGTTTACTTCCGGAGCCAGACTTTTAGGCAGGTTGTCTTGACGTAAGTCAAGGTCAGGAAGCGATCTTCAGGACATGCAGACGATGCCCACTTCCTGCTGTGGTCTTGAAGAGGGCTGGAAGGCTTGTGAGCACAGAGGCACTGAGGACTGTCGAATCCACACAGGAAGACACTCAGGGCTCGTCTCCGGTGCCTCATTTTATAAGCATGAAAACAAAGGTCCCAAGAGGGTGAATGACTTGCCTAAGGTGACATAAATTGTTTGCACAGAGTTGGGTCTAGAATGGATCTTAGGCCCTTGGCACTGTGCCCCCATTGCCATCACTTAAGAGGGGCTGGCTGCAGCCCTTACGGCAGAAGGCAGGCTGGGAAAGGACAAGTGGAAGGGTAGCAGGCCCCAATTCTGCACACCGGAGAGGAGCTCTGAAATCCTGCCAGAGACTGTGTCCATAGAGGTGCCAGAGGCCCTAGGGAATGATTATTTATTTTATATTTTGTATTTTGGTGGAGACAGGGTCTTATAATATTGCCCAGGCTGGTGTCAAATCCTAGGCTGGAGCGATCCTCCCACCTGGGTTCCCAGAGTGTTGGGATTACAGACATGAGCCGTGGCGCCTGGCTGGGAATGGTTTAAAAGTGGGCACCAGCATTCTAGCCCTGACCCAGGCTAAAAGGGGTCACATGGAGCAGAGCTGTGCAAAGAGCTTTTGGGTGAGGAGTCACTCTGAGAAAAGCAAGAAGACTCTGACCCCAAGACTTCCCATGGTGAGTTAGGAAAGCATTTCTGGAGAGCCTGTTAGGTGCCAGGCGCTGTGCCTGTGCACTGAAGACACAGAGTGGTCTAGTCTTGGAAATTCCCTTATGCTGCTCTCAGTCTGTGTAATAGTGAACAAGACAGTCAACAAGAGTTGTGAAGGAGTCAGGCCGTTCAGCAAGCAGTGAAGTGCTAGTGCAGGAAGGCCTGAGCTGGGAAATGTCCGGAGAAACCCTGTGAAGTGATGCATGGATCAGGAAAGCTTCCTGGTGGAAGCGATGTCTGAGCTGAGGCTCACCACGAAGAGGAATGGGAGTGACTGTTAGAGGGAAAGTGTTCCAGGCAGTGGAAAGCTGTGGCCAAGACCTGGAGGTCTGGACACCATTCTGCGTTTGAAGACAGGTGGCTGGAACCCCGAGTGAGACTCTAGGAAGGGAAGAGAGTTAGCCTGGAGCTGCAGGCAGGGAAGGGGAGACAGCCAGCTCATAATACAGTTGTGGGCAAAAATCCAGAAACCACATGGATCTAATCTGGATATCAATTTTACATGTATATGTGTATATGCCTACACACACACAGATAAAATCAGTTATGTTTGTGTGTGTGTATATACGTATTTGTGCGTGTGTGCGTACAGAAAGTTGGTTTTTTAAGGCTTTAAATATGAAGCCATCAGTTCCTTTTCCCAGTGCTGTGTGGCTGTGGAGATGAGTGTTGGTGCTTCCCCCACCGCCACGTGCCTTTTCTAGAGTAAGAGGGAGTGCTTTTACTGTATGCAGGTGTGGGTGAAGAGTAGGCCGTCCAGGATTTCAGTCCTTGGCTTTTGCTCTGCAGCAAGGACTGGCTGAGGGCACTGGGAGGCTTCTTCAGGCCCAGGAGTCAGGCCCACTTTCCCTTTTCTCTTGAGGGAACGACTCAGAGAACACTCCTGCCACCGGAGGTTCTGCAGGGTTTTCAGAGGCAGCCAGTGGAGGCTGATGGTAGCAGTTGGTGAGAAAGAGGAAGTACGTAGTGGCCGTTCCTCTGGTCACTCCTGACAAATATTTCTGTCACTAAACAGCACCTCTCTGTGGCAGCCTTGGGCTCTGTTCTGGAAAGGGAGGAGCTTTCCTCTCCCTGTGGGAGGGCCCGTCATCTGTGGCTTCTGCTTTGCCCTTGGCCACAGACTAGATTGCACAACACAGCCAGTGAGAGTCCCTCTTCCCTCACAAGTGCTTGGAGTGGCAGGCCTTAACTTACAGGGTTGTAGAAGTGACCGTGTTCCACACTGCAGGGTCTAGGTCACAGCCGGCGAAGCATATGAAAATTGACCTAAGGTTAGAATGTGATTGTCCTACTGGGAAAGGTTTACTGGGACAGCATTTCACTTCTGACTCCATAGGCTGTCGTCTCCTGCCAGGGAGTGAGTTTTGTTCCCATGCTTGTCCGGTCTTTACTGCTTTCCCTCCTGCCTTTTCCCAGAGGCCACAAACCTGCCCACCTCCTGTTATGTTTTAGTTCTGATAGGAGTACCATTCAGAGTTCTTGGCAGGGGACCAACCCACTTCTACCCTGGTTGGTTTCCCCTCCTTTTCCCAGCTTGTTTGATGTGCATGTTCTCCAAAATTCTTATACAGCTGGTTGGCTCTGTAGTGCCTAGAGATTGGAGCTCCTGCAACAGGAGCCCCGCCGCTTCCCTCCCTGGTTTTAGGGGCAGGGCTTGAAAATAGAGAATAGTAATCTCCCTTCCTCCTCCTCCTCCTCCTCTCCCCAACTTCTCCCTGCCCCCACCCCCACCCCCACCCTGCCAGGCAAACTGGAGTGACCAGCTCAGAGCGGGACTCAGTCCACCTCCCTGCTCTGCCTGTCAGCAGTGATCTGGAGGAGATTTCTGGGCGCGTGAGTATGTGAACTCTGGAGCACGTTACTGTCCCGGGCTGGCACTCTGTGGCAGGTGTGTGCACTCATTCTGCTGTAACCAGGTCTGTCCAAGGCCACCCTGTTCTCTAATAGCTTGGAAAATGAAAAGCACTTCTAAATACCCCTGCTCTTCAGAAGAGCTGGCTGGGTGGTTTGGCGAGTTTCTTCTTAGAATCCCTTAGAGTACAATACCCTCTTTTCCCTGAAAGCCAGGTTCTTTAGTTCCTAAACTGCGTTCTCTTGTCGCTAACTTACTACCTTCAGTTTTCTTAGGTTGGGTGCATCTTCCCTGGCCTCAACAAGACTGTGGATGAAAGGTCAAGAGAGTGGTAGCTGCTCCTTTGCGAGAAAGGGGATGTTGGAGTGGGAGCACAGGCTGCCAGCAATTGTTTCACGTTCCCCCTTTGGCTGGCTAGGAAAGGGGTACCACTTTAGTCTTCTGCCAACCTCCACAGCCAGCTGTGGGAAAACCCAAATGGAAACATCCTCTTGCTGCTAAGACTTGAGAGCCTGAGGCAGAGACCAGCCAGTAGCAGCCCGACCCTGCTGAATGGGGAGGACTGTTTATTTTATTTTATTTTTTTCTGAGACGGAGTCTTGTTCTGTTGCCCGCTCTGGAGTGCAGTGGCGCGATCTCGGCTTACTGCAACCTCCACACCTCAGATTCAGGTGATTCTCCTGCCTCAGCCTCCCGAGTAGCTGAGACTACAGGCATGTGCCACCACGCCCAGCTAATTTTTGTATTTTTGGTAGAGACAGAGCTTCACCATGTTGGCCAGGCTGGTCTTGAACTACCAAACTCAGGTGATCCGCCTGCCTCGGCCTCCCAAGGGACTGGGATTACAGGTGTGAGCTACTGTGCCCAACCCGAGGATTGGTTATTAGGGGCTGTGACAGATGGTTTTGCAGAGGAGCGGTGGAAAGCCTGTAATTTCACAGATCCAGGGGTCAGTTTTTGCACCACAGCCATATAGTTTCTGCGGCCTGTACTGCCTGAGGCCGGGGTCTCAGGTGCTGACCACCTTTCCCTCTTCCTTCCTGTGTCTTGTGGCCAGCGACTATCATTGTCAGGTTGACCCTCTGGTTAGAGAGGATGACTTTGGCCTGGTGTCCAGACTCCCTGCTACCTGATCCCCTCTGCCCTGGAACTGCAACTAAGAGGAATCCTTTCCTCCCAATTCCAACATAAGTGGTCACAGAAAGTTCTGTTTTGGCATTTGGATTTCTGATTGGGAGTTTAGGCATCTGAGAATTGAATGCTTGCTTTATACAAATATAGCCTTAAGACATCTCGTCTTTTTTAAGCCCTACATGCTTTGCTTGGGTATTAATTGAACTTGGGGCATTTTAGGGACCTTATGTTGCCTACCTCCCTAGTTTCCCCTCCACTCCACCCCTAAAAAAACCCAAAGAACATTGGAAAAATTGAGCAGTGCCTCAAGGTCACTTCACCATAAGTGGTATTTGGCATAGTTAGCTGGTTTGGTGAGAGATTTCTGCTTTATATTTGAGCAAAAAATTTATTGGCGGGAGGCCTCTATGCCGTGTTGCCAATGCTTGCCCGTGTGCCCCCTCCCCTCCCTTGACAGGTTGTTTTAATCCCCTTGTCTGTAAACAAGTGCAGCAGAACGTGTCGGGCCAGCTCACATGACCTTGGTTATCTCTTCATGGGGTAACCAGCATCAGTGTTAGATACCACGGTCACTTGACATGGTAGAGCTGTCAGGGTAGAGTGGAGATACCAGCAGGAATCCTGGTCTGTGAAGAAAGGTAAAGGGGAGTGTGTGTGAGGCCTCAGGACCAGGTGGGAAAAGTCTGCTCCCATGGGGTAGGGCTTTCAGCTGTGAGAAGAGGACAGTTTCATTCCTTCTACTTTTTTAAGAGATTCTCACTGTGTCACCCAGGCTGGAGTGCAGTGGTGTAATCAAGGCTCACTGCAGCCTCAACTTCCTTAGCTCAAGCAGTCCTCCTGCCTCAGCCTCCTGAGTAGCTGGGACCACAGGTGCATGCCACCACGCCCAGCTAGTTTTCTTTTTTTTTTGAGATGGAGTCTCACTCTGTTGCCCAGGCTTGAGTGCAGTGGTGTGATCTTGGCTTGCTGCAACCTCAGCCTCCCAGGTTCAAGCGATTCTCCTGCCTCAGCCTCTTGAGTATCTGGGATTACTGGTGCGTGCCACCACGCCCAGCTAATTTTTGCATTTTTAATAGAGATGAGGTTACACCATGTTGTTCAGGCTGGTCTCAAACTCCTGACCTCATGATCTGCCTGCCTCAGCCTCCCAAAGTGCTGGGATTACAGGTGTGAGCCACCACGCCCAGCTAATTTTTCTTTGTTGAGATGGGGGGTCTCGTTATGTAGCCTAGGCTGGTCTCAGACTCCTTGCCTCAAATGATCTGCCTACCTCCATCTCCCAAAGTGCTGGGATTACAGGCATGAGCCACTGTGGCCAACTTTCATTCCTTCTTTATTACCCTAAAATTTCTAGTTCTGGCATCTTGTTTTTCTTTCTCAGACCCTGTCTGCAGGGGCCCAGGACATGCAGCTGTTTCAGGAAACTACCCCTGAGATGGGGCAGATGTATGCTAGTTCATGGGCTACAAAACCCAACACCAAAAATCCCATCTTCCTAAACAGCGATCCTGTTATGTTGTGTGAAGGACCGTGGCGATAGGGGCCTGGCTGCCAGAGAGGCTGCTGGATTCTATGGCAGACACACCCAGGAGCTGGAAGTGTGGCTAAGCTTTCACCAGCACCATCACTTCCCTCCCTATATACATGCACACAGGTTTCCCTTGTCTCACAGCTGAAGAGGCAGCGCCCAGCTTCAGTAAGCACTGTGTATGAGAATGGACTTACTCTGGTCACACTGCGCACACGCATGTGTGTGAGAGAGAAACACTGATCACATTTCCCATAATGACAGTTGATTTGCAGAGTTTCCAGGTCCATACATCTAGGGTGGGATGTGTGTGTTTTCATCAGGGGAGAGGAGAGTGGCCTTTTGTGGAAGAGATAAAATGGTTGAGCTGCTGGAGCCTTTTCTAGCTCCATTTATGCAGCAGCCTTTCTGCCTGGATGCAGACTTGAACCCAAGTCCAAGTTCAAGCCATGTACATAGATGACCAGAACTTAGCCTTCAGCTGCAGGGCTCTACTGGAGAAAACATCCGTCTCCTTTTGGAGATGCAGGGAATTCGTGATGAGCTTTGAGTAAAGAAGTTCAAGCTGTATCTTCTAGCAGCCTACAGAATAAGTTGGAAAAGGATATGGAATTATAGAAATAACCAGCATGTCGCCAGGCATTGTTCTCAGTGCTTTAGATGGTGTGGATATTTGGTAATTTCTGATTCTTTATCTTCTATTTTATTTTATTTATTTATTTATTTTTTTGAGACGGAGTCTCGCTCTCTCGCCCAGACTGGAGTGCAGCGGCGCGATCTCTGCTCACTGCAAGCTCCGCCTCCCCGGGTTCACACCATTCTCCTGCCTCAGCCTCCCGAGTAGCTGGGACTACAGGCGCCCGTCGCCACGCCCGGCTAATTTTTTGTATTTTTAGTAGAGACGGGGTTTCACCGTGTTAGCCAGGATGGTCTCGATCTCCTGACCTTGTGATTTGCCCGCTTCAGCCTCCCAAAGTGCTGGGATTACAGGCATGAGCACCGCGCCCGGCCTCTTTAACTTCTGTTTTCAAGAATTGGTAGGGACCCCTCTGTGGCTGTGGGGTTCTTTGTCCTTGGTAGTTAGCATGAACTATGTAGCGCAACAGAATGGGTAGCCACGGCCTGTGGCCACCAAGCTAAATTCTACTGATGAGAGGTGTCCTGGGTGGGTCTTCATTTATGCCACCATACCTATTTCCAGTTAGAGCTGCCTTTTAGGATTTGTTGGGTAGGAGCTGTATTCCTCTTGGAGCCATCTTTTCTTCCCTGCCGTCTCTGAGTGAATTCAGAGGTGGAGAGCTACAGACTTGGCTGCTCGCCTCCTTCAAAACACCCAGCGTTCCCTTGTCCACAGTCTCTGTAGCAGCACATCTACCAATGCCCAAGAGCGGCCCCCTTCCTCCCAGCGCCACCTGTTAATAGGTGGTTCTGGTTCCTGAGGGCTTCCACAGTGCATGAGCTAATCTCACCAAACAGTGCCATTCCCAGGTTCATACCACAGAGGTTAGAAATGCCTTGGGCCATTCCCTTCTCTTAGAAACCAGTTCAATCAGACTCTTTTTTTTTTTTTTTTTTTTGAGACGGAGTCTTGCTCTGTCAACCAACCAGGCTGGAGTGCAGTGGCGTGATCTCGACTCACTGCAGCCTCGACCTCCCCAGGCTCAAGTGACCCTTCTACCTGGGCCTCCTGAGTAGCTGGGACTACAGGTGCCCGCCACCACGCCCAGCTGATTTTTGTATTTTTAGTAGAGATGGAGTTTCACCATATTGGTCAGGCTGGTCTCAAATGCCTGACTTCAAGTGATCCGCCCGCCTCAGCCTCCCAAAGTGCTGGAATTATAGGCGTGAGCCGCCGCACCCAGCCCAGACTCTTTTCATAGGATGTTGAAAGGATGAATTAAGTATAAAAAGTGCCTTTTGGCCGGGTGCAGTGGCTCACGCCTATCAGTTGAGAGGAGTTTGGGCAACGTGGGGAAACCCCATCTCTACAAAAGTACAAAAATTAGTCAGGTGTGGTGGTGGGCACCTATAGTCCCAGCTACTCAGAAGGCTGAGGTGGGAGAATCACCTGAGCCTGGGGAGGTCGAGGCTGCAGTGAGCCAAGATTGTGCCACTGCACTCTGGCCTGGGTGACAGAGACCCTGTCTCAAAAAAAAAGTACTTTTTAATAAGGCACATGTAATGGAAAATGACTGTCATCTGGTTTGCCATACTTTGCTCCTAAGTAGAAAGTACAAACAGCAAGGGCTCCCTTGGAGCAAAATTGTCATTGCCACTAGTGAATAAACAGCAGTGGTTGGCTTTGAGGGGCACCTTCAGCCTAAAGCCATAAGCTGACATATACTCAGTCTCACTGAGAAGCTCGGGCTTTCCACTCTTCACCTAACTGCTGACAAATGAATCCTCCATTGATCTGGCAAGCTGGCCAGGATACCTGCCTAGGCCATGGCCACTTAGTAACAGGATCCAGCCATCAGCGCAGGGTTGAGACTGCAGCAGCAGTGGCAAGCCGAGTAAGGCAGGTATGAAGCATAGCCCCCACGTCAGCTGCCTAGTAGGGAAGACAGTTGTAAAGAGCATTTTTTGCCCTGATATGTCAGGGTACTGTTGCAGGTTGTCTTGTCTCCTCTAGCTGGAAGTTGTTCTACCTGGTCTTCCTTAATTAGCTCTTCTCTTGTGTAAGGCAGCACCCATTTAAAATTTTTCCTCTAGCCTCATTCCTCATCTCTATCTGGGTTTATATCTCCTCAGACCCTCTCTCCTACCCAGCCTTAAGCTCTACCCCAAATGCTTTGAAGCTCTCTTGTTCAAGTCTTCCCTTTTTTTTTTTTTTTTTGAAACGGAGTCTGGGTCTGTTGCCCAGGCTGGAGTACAGTGACCCGATCTTGGCTCACTGCAAGCTTCAGCCTCCCGGGTTCATGCCATTCTCCTGCCTCAGCCTCCCCAGTAGCTGGGGCTACAGGTGCCCACCACCACGCCCGGCTAATTTTTTGTATTTTTAGTAGAGATGGGGTTTCACCATGTTAGCAAGGATGGTCTCAATCTCCTGACCTCGTGATCCGCCCACCTCGGCCTCCCAAAGTGCTGGGATTACAGGATTGAGCCACCGCACCTGGCTCAAGTCTTCTGGATTCAAGCCCTCACCCAGAGCTTGAAGGCTAGGGAGCCCCAGTGTCTGCTGCCCATGGTGCTTGGAGAGCAAAGATCTGTTCCCAAGTCCTGAGTTGGAACTCTGAATCCATTTCCTGTTCTGGGCTATGGTTTAACTCTTAAGTACGATTCACGTACCACTTGAAATACTATGCTGGGACCTTATGGGCTGACCTGAGAACACAGCTACCATTTGTAACATGTTTCTATGGAAAAAGAGTTCCTTCTCAGAACAGAACTTTTGGTAACTTGGGGATTTCTTGACTAATATGCTGCAACAGATTTGCATTTGCCTGTGGAAGTGTCTCTTTATTTTGTATTCAGCTGGGTGCAGTGACTCACGCCTGTAATCCCAGCACTTTGGGAGGCCGAGGCAGTCAGATCACTTGAGGACAGGAGTTTGAGACCAGCCTGGCCAACATGGTAAAACCCCATCTCTACTAAAAATACAAAAAAAAAAAAAAATCTGGTCCTGGTGGTGCACACCTGTACTCCCAGCTACTCGGGAGGCTGAGGCAGGAGAATCACTTGAACCCGGGAGGTAGAGGTTGCAGTGAACTGAGATGACACACCACTCCACTCCAGCCTGGGCGATAGAGTGAGACTCTGTCTCAAAAAAAAAAAATTTAAAAAATCATATTTTGTGGTCATAGCACTATCCATCGTACAAGTAAGTTGTCCTCCTATACGCCAGATGGCAAAAAAGAAGCACCCTCCTCTTCCTACCCAGAAAAGTTGCTGGAGAGCTACCCTTGTCTTCTGTGATTGCCTTGAGGGCTAGGTTTGTCTGGGTTCTCCATGTCAGCTGATTTGATCCATAATCCGGTAGCACCTGAAACAGGATGCCCTCATTCCACAACTTAGGTGCCCTCTCCTGCTTGGGTTTTTAGTGATCTGCTGCAGGAGAAAGATAGCACCTCTCCCTGTCAGCCAGAGCAGCCCTGTAAGGGCTTGCTTCTAGAAAGATCAGCCAGTTGGATTTTTAGTGGTCACTTAAGTGGAGTAGCCACTTTGCAGCCGGGCCCAACAGGGAGACAGTTCTGAGGTGAGGGTGGCAGTGACAGCCTTGGGGTGGTTTCTGATGTGCTGTGACCTCTGGCCATGGTGACTTCTGGGGCAACAAACTTTGTCCCAGTGTTTTTTTCTGACATTTCCTCCTTCTTCTTCAACTCCCTCTTTGAAACTGGAGGAGTAGGAAGGCAGTATTTCTTCACTTCCAGAGAAAGATGCAGCAAGAAGAGGCACATGTCTTGTTCTGCACTTTCCAGCAGCAGTGCTGGGTCTGGGGGGTCTAGAAGGCCTGTTTCCCAGCTCCAGACTGGATCCTTATCCTCAGCATACAAGCAAATTTTAAGGAAACCACATTGGAAAGGGCAGAAACAAAGGGTTAAATCTGTACCCAGGTAGAAAGACTGTTGCATAAATGCTGAGAGAGTTTTTTTTTTTTTGTTTTAAGATCTCATGCTTCTTTTTTACTTTGTGTTGGCAAAAACCCCAGGAGAAGATGGGAGATTCTGGGAGGAGATGATTATGCTGGGTGAGTCAACTGAGCTCCCCAGCTGCCGTTTTTAGTTCCTTTGCTTTTTTGTAACAGGAGGCAGTTTGGGGAGGGGTTGGGGGCAGGGTGGGAATGCTGATTCGTGCAGCAGGACAGGAGGCAGGTGTGTATGGGTGAAATTATTTTGATACCCTACATTTAACAGGGCCTTAGAGTCAGTACATTGGTTCAAGTAAGAAATATTAAAGCAGAACTCTTAGTGTGGCAAACAATAAATAAATGTCTCCTAGATTCTTATACAAGTCACTGTCTGTCCCCAATTGGTAGCTCTTAGAATGGCTGGAGTTGCATTCATTGTCACAGCAAGACACAATGGTTTTGATAGCAAAGCAGTAGAGAAACTAAATGTAGAGAGGCAGAGAGAACTGTCTTAAATGGGAGTACCTGGTGGTTGTCTTGGGCAGCAGGAAGTTTGAAGGAGAGGGTTTTCCCTCTGATGAAAGGAAGGCTAGGGCTTGATTCAGGGGAGCAAGTGCGATGGGCCCTGCTGGTCCCTGGTTGTGCCTATATTCTGAGTCTGTCTCCAGCTCACCTTGGTGATTCCTCACTTTTCATCCATCACTGGAGTAGGGGATCTCGTGGCTCACTACCCTCATGGGTATTTTTTGCAGAGTACACTGATGTGGGCTGTCAGTTATCACTTGGTCCCAGAGACTGTCATGAAGACACCCAAACATGTTTTCTTATTTATTCATTTGTATACATTTATTCATTCAGTACTATATTGAATACTGTGCTAGGCATTGTTCTGGGCCATGAATAAGACAGACCTGGCCTGGTGCAGTGGCTCATGCCTGTAATCCCAGCACTTTGGGAGGCCAAGGTGGGCAGATCACCTGAGGTCAGGAGTTTGAGACCAGCCTGGCCAACATGGCAAAACCCCGTCTCTACTTATTAAAAAAAAAAAAAAAAAAAAAAACAGGCATGGTGGCGGGCACCTGTAATCCCAGCTACTTGGGAGGCTGAGGCAGGAGAATCGCTTGAACTCCTGAGGCGGAGGTTGCAGTGAGCCAAGATCACACCACTGCACTCTAACCTGGATGGCCAGAGAAGAAACTGTCTCAAAAAAAAAGACCAAGGTCCCTCTTTTTGTAGTGTAGTCTAGCAGGAAGGACAGATAGTAACCAACCAACTTCAAGGGCAACAAATGCCTTGAAAGAGGGGAAACGGAGCTGGTAGCAAGAAGTTGTGATCTTCCTTCCCTTACCCTTATCTCTTGGGGTCGAGAGTAGGCAACTTTAAAGATGAAAAAGTTGTGCCTCTCTTGTTCCCTACGTATTATAACATGGGCCAAGTAGGTGTGGGCATTGTTGGGCACTGAGGGTATATGAAGGTGAAGGAGACACTGGCTCCGATATGTCAGAACATGAGGGGGTTAAGGTATGGGGACACAAACGAAATTAATGGGGCTGGGTGTGGTAGCTCATGCCTATAATCCCAGCACTTTAGGAGGCTGAGGCAGGAAGATTGCTTGAGCCTAGGAGTTTGAGGCCAGCCTGGGCAAGATGGCAAGATGCCATCTCTACAAAAGAAATAAATAAAAAACTAGCCAGGTATAGTGGCACACACCTGTAGTCCCAACTATTTGAGAGGCTGAAGCAGTAGAATCCCTTGAGCCCAGGAGTTTGAGGATGCAGTAAGCTGTGATTGTGCCATTGCAGTCCAGCCTGGGCGAGAGAGCAAGACTTCATCTCTTACAAAAGAAGAAGAAATGAAGGGTACAGATAGAGTGCTGAGAGTCCAGAGAAGTGAGCGACCACTCCCAGCTAAGACAGTGTCTGGATTTGAGATAAACAAGGGATAAGAGGACTTAACCTGGATCACAGGAAGACGCGTAGGATAGATGACCACTTTCCTTTTAGTATGTGTAGATCTGGGTAGCTCCTTGTACCACAATTCTGACCTATTCTTTTTTCTTATTTTTATTTATTCAAAATTTTTTTTTCTTTTTTTTTTTTTTTTTTTTTTTGAGACAGAATCTCACTCTGTGGCCCAGGCTGGAGTGCAGTGGTGCAATCTCGGCTCACTGCAACCTCCACCTCCCAGGTTCAAGTGATTCTCGTGCCTCAGCCTCCCTAGTAGCTGGGATTACAGGCGTGTGCCACCATACCCTGCTAATTTTTGTATTTTTAGTAGAGACGGGGTTTCACCACATTAGCCAGGCTGGTCTCGAACTCCTGACCTTGGGTGATCTGCTCACCTTGGCCTCCCAAAGTGCTGGGATTACAGGCATAAGCCACCATGCCTAGCCTGGAATAAAATTTTTAATCTTTTAAAAAATATGGGCTGGGCTCAGTAGCTCACACCTGTAATCCCAGCACTTTGGGAGGCCGAGCTGGGTGGATCACCTGAGGAAAATTAGCCAGGCATGGTGGTGCATACCTGTAATCCCAGTTACTTGGGAGGCTGAGGCAGGAGAATCACTTGAACCCAGGAGGTGGAGATTGCGGTGAGCCAAGATCACGCCACTGTACTCTAGCCTAGGCAACAAGAGTGAAACTCTTGTCTCAAAAAAAAAAAAAAAAAAAAAAATGGAATGCCTCACAGATGTGTGTGTCATCCTTGCACAGGGGCCATGCTAATCTTTTCTGTATTGTTCCAATGTTTTGTGTATGCGCATATGCAGAGCGGTGGAGCTGGGTTATCACAGGTCTAACTCCGGAACGGCACCCTTCACTATCATCCCCAGTGTACAGCAGTGGAGCTAGGAAGAGAGACTGAGTGTCTAGAGAGCCCAGAAAATATGCCAAGAACACACATACTAGGCAAAGAAAACGAGCTTAGGAGGAAGCCCAGCCACCTCAGCTGCACTGGTTAGGATCTGCTACCTCCCCACAGTCCTGTGTAAAGTGAGCCAAACCTCTGTGCTGCAGGCTGCCTTCTGCCTACCCCCACCACCCCCATCCCCCAGAGCCCTGGGCTACTGGCAGGCTGGCTCTCCTGTGATATGGAGGAACTTGTTGGTCTCCATGGTTACGGTAACCCACTGGTATGGGAGGAACCGCATAAAGTGCGAGGCTGGCAGTGTGAGCTTCCCCCAGCCCTTGGCACCATGTGGTACTGGTATATCAGTTGTTTTGTGGACCTTTTCTGGGAGGAGGGAGTTAAGGAACTGATGAAGAAGGCAAGAACCCTGGCAGGACCACTGTCATCATCCTCTGGGCCACAGAGAGGGCAGAGGCATGGGCACTTTGTCATTCACCTACTCCTCCTGCAGGATGGTTTTATGTTAGGAAAGAGGGTCGTCTTTGCCTGATGGCCCAGCCATGGCAAGAATTTGACTTTTCCTTGTTATAGAAGGAATAGCAGGATGACAGGAATCAACTTAGCTATACTGGTACTTACAGTCAAGTTTCTAGGTATTGCAGCTCTTCCCAGAGCCCAGAGAACCCTTGGAGATGGGAAACAATGGTTCCTACCCCAAAGTGAAGCTAGATAATAATAGAATCCATCATCAAGACATTCCCGAACACCAGGTTCTATGGTAAACACTGACATGGATTTTCTTTTTTCTTTTTTTTTTTTCTTTTGAGACAGGGTCTTACTCTGTCACCCAGGCTGGAGTGCCGCAGTGTGATCACGGCTCACTGCAGCCTCAGCCTACCTCCCTGGGCTCAAGTGATCCTTCCAGATCAGCCTCCCAAGTAGCTGGGATTACAGGCACATGCCACCACACCCCGGCTAATTTTTGTATTTTTTTGTAGAGCCGGTGTTTCGCCCTGTTGGCCTCGAACTCCTAGGCTCAAGGGATCTGCTTGCCTTGGCCTCCCAAAGTCCTGGAATCACAGGCGTGAGCTACCATGCCCGGCCAGATTTTCTCATTTAATCTTCCCGCTAATTCTGTGAAATGGGTCCAGCTAGTATCTTTATGTCCCAAATGAAGAAACAGATTTGGAGAAGTTATGTCACTTTGCTCATGTTCAGTCAACTGGTAAGCAGCAGAGGTGGGCAGAGCGACTCTAGTAAGTTTTCTATATAGTTTATCTCTTCTAAGATTCTGGAAGGCAGGAGCCAGATCTCACTGAGCTTTGCAACTGGAGCCAGGGCTCCAGAATACTGTTGAACAAAGGTTTGCTAGTCTAACAGTAGTTGGGGATTTAGAGACCAGACCCCAGCAAGCAGATTCTCAGGGATGAAAGTGGTCCTGGAAGCCTACTTTCAAGAGGAGCCCAGCATTTCAAGTGGCTCTGAAGACAAGAGATTTGGAGAGTGCTCTTTGCATTGTGGCTTCCAGGCCTGAAGGAGAGTGAGCTGGAGGCGGCTCTCTGTTCTCACCTCTTTTGCCATGTCAGGTTTTTCCCAGGCAGGTTTGAGGCCCGGCCCGCCTCATGGGCCAGGCTGCAGTGCTGATCTCCCTGCCTTGTGTTGAGGATTGTAGCTCAGAGAGCTAAAGGGCAGTAAACCACCTTGGTTTTGGCTTTGTGCTTAAGTTGCAGGCTTTCTGGTTATCCTTTGTGAGGGAGGCTCCTACCCTGGCTGGGAAGAGGGAGCAGCCCCTGCCTCCCATCTACAGTGGGATAGTAAAGGAATGTGGCTGTTTCTCAAGTGGAGCAGTCACAGTTAATTTTGGGGGTGGGAGCATCCAGGCTTTCCACTGGTGAGTGCCTGCCAGTTTTACAAGCTCTCCAACACTGAATGCTCCTCTGGTTTATTGGCTCTTGGCAGTTGATAACCATAGTTGCTCAGAATCAAAGGATGCAAAGACGGTTTCTGGATACAGTGAGGGAGGAAGGGTTAAAAAACAAGGGACTCCAACTCCCGGTTACAAGATGTTCCATATGGCCGTGCGCAATGGCTCACTCCTGTGATCCCAGCACTTTAGGAGGCCAAGGTGAGAGGATTGCTTGAGCCCAAGGAGTTCAAGACCAGCCTGGGCAACATGGAGAAATCCTGTCTGCACAAAAAATACAAAAATTAGCGGGCTTGGTGGCACATGCCTATAGTCCCAGGTGCTCAAGAGGAAGATCACTTGAGCCCAGGAGACGAAGACTACAGTGAGCCAAGATCATACCACTGCACTCCAGCCTGGGCAACAGAACAAGACCCTGTCTAAAAATAAATTAATAAATAGGGACTTGCCACAGGCACATGACTTTTTTTAAGAGACAGAGTCTTACGCTGGGAGTGGTAGCTCATGTTTATAATCCCCACACTTTGGGAGGCCAAGGTGGGCAGATTGCTTGAATTGTTGAGTTCAGTACCAACCTGGACAAGCTGGCAAAACCCTATCTCTACAAAAAATACAAAAATTAGCCGGGCATATTGCTGTGGCCCTATAGTTGCAGCTACTCGGGAGGCTGAGGTGGGAGGATGGATTGAGCCCAGGAGGCAGAGGTTATAGTGAGCCAAGATCGTGCTGCTGCACTCTAGCCCGGGTGATAGAGTCATACCCTGTCTCAAAAAAAAAAAAAAAAAGAGAGACTGGGCTTAGTGGCTCGTGTCTGTAATCCCAGCACTTTGGGAGGCTGAGGCGGGCGGATTACTTGAGGCCAGGAGTTCAAGACTAGCCTGGCCAAGGTGGTGAAACCCCATCTTACTAAAAATACAAAAATTATCTGGACTTGGTGGCATGCACTTGTAATCCCAGCTACTTGGGAGGCTGAGGCAGAAGAATCACTTGAACCCAGGAGGCGGATGTTGCAGTGAGCCGAGATCACACCACTGCACTCCAGCCTGGGTGACAAAGCGAGACTCCATCTCAAAAAAAAAAAAAAAAAGAGGCCGGGTGCGGTGACTCAGACCTGTAATCCCAGCACTTTGGGAGGCCAAGGCGGGCGGTTCACAGGGCCAGGAGATTGAGACCATCCTGGCCAACATGGTGAAACCTACATCTCTACTAAAAATATTTAAAAATTAGCTGAGTGTGGTGGCAGGCTCCTGTAATCCCAGCTACTCTGAAGGCTGAGGCAGGAGAGTCACTTGAACCCGGGAAGCGGAGGTTGCAGTGAGCCGAGATCACGCCACCGCACTCCAGCCAGGGCAACAGAGTGAGACTCCATCTCAAAAAAAAAATAAAAGTCACAAGAGTCCTTCTTATTCTGTCACCCAAGCTGGAGTGCAGTGGCACGATCATAGCTCACTGTTACCTCCACCTCCTGGACTGAAACAATCACCCTGCTTTAGCCTCCTGAGTAGCTGAGACTACAGGCCCATGGCACCATGCCTGGCTAATTTTTGAATTTGGAGAGAGAGGGTCTCACTATGTTGCCCAGGCTTGTCTCGAATTCCCAGACGCAAGTCATCCTCCCACCATGGCCTCCCAAAGTGCTGGGATTAAGGCACGAGCAACAGTGCTCAGCCCCATGTGGCTTTTTTTTTTTTTTTGAGACAGAGTCTTACTCTGTCGCCCAGGCTGGAGTGCAATGGCACAATCTGTGCTCACTGCAGCCTCTGCCTCCCAGGCTCAAGCAATTCTCATGCCTCAGCCTCTGAGTAGCTGGGATTACAGGAGCATGCCACCATACTCAGCAAATTTTTATATTTTTAGTGGAGATGGGGTTTCGCCATGTTGCCCAGGCTGGTCTCGAACTCCTGACCTCAAGTGATCCACCCTCCTCGGCCTCTCAAAGTGCTGGGATTACAGGCGTGAGCCACCGTGCCTGGCCCCCATGTGACTTTTTATCTAAATCCTACCCTATCTCTTCCCAGCCTTTCTGTTTGAGGTCAGTGCTTTGTATTTCCTCCGTTTGCAAAACCCCTTACTGTCTCCCACAAATAGGATTGAGGAAACAGTCCTTCTGTCACATTGCAAAGCCCTAGAAAAATGAAGGGACTGGAAAAATGAAGCTGTTTGATCCTGCTCTGGTTCTCAGTCTACCAGTGAGTGAAGGGGCCGGAGGGCCCAGGCAAGCTCGAGCCCAGGATCCAGTGGGCCCACTGAAGTCAGGGCCCACTTTTCGGGGGCTGAGAAAAGGAAAGGGTTGCTGTGGGACCACTGGGAGAGGCCTTTAAACAGCCCTCCACCATTGGCCTGAATCAAACATTGTCATTCCCATTGTCCCTTTCCTGAGCCTTCATACCTTCTGCCTCCTAGCTTATAGAGGAGGAGCCAGGGGCTTATCTTTTGGGGGAAATGAGAGCACAACTAGGCATCAAGAAGGGCTGATGAGAAACTGGTAAGGGGGACTGACTGTCAGGAACAGCAGAGTGCTGAAATGGTGACAAAAGCTCTGGGCTCTGGCCCCAGCTCTGTACTGAGAAGCTGTGAGATTTGGGGCAAGTCTCATAACCTCTGAATGCCAATTTCTTAATGGAAAACGGGGAGACTACCTACCCTGTAGGTCTGTGTTTGGAGAAAACGAAGTGGACATACAGTAGTATCAGAAATGTGAATCTGTTGGCCAGAGCTCATGTGTAAGGCAAACATTTCTTGGCCATTCCTGAGTAGCATGGTCTTGCAGAGATATATGCTAAGTGCTGTAAGAGCACAGAGGAAGCTTTGCCCTTCCCTAGAGGGTTAATGGCTACCAACATGAGAAGGTCACAGAGTTCCTTAATGAGAAAGAGCCTAGCCTAGAATCAGGGATGAATGAGAAATCGTTCTGAGAACCAGAGGCAAGGCTGCAACCAGCACGTAGACAGGGGTCGTTGGTCTGGAAGGGGAGTCTTCTCCAGATGAGAGACAGCCAGCTTGCCCCGTGCTCACCATGTGCCCAGATAGTGGGGGCTTAGCAGGAGGAAAGTGTGAGGAATCCCAGGCCTTTGGAATTCCTTGAGAAAGCAGTGTTGTTTTGAAGGTAAGGCAAAACTGGAGACTGGAGACTTGGAGGTGAGTGAGAACCTAGGGATGGATGAATTTTCAGAAGCAGGGCTGGAAGGCACTTAGAAGAGACATTTGGATTGTTTCTAGCTTTTGGGCAAAATCTAGGATTAAACATGATTTTTTCATTGATAGAATGCTCTATCATGATAAAGGCTCTTAATCTAGAAAACAGACCTCTAGGGGGTTTTACATAGAGTCCCCGAACTCCCTGAAATTATGCCCAAAATATTTTGTGTCTAAGTGGAATGTGCATGGTTCTAAGGTTAAGCACTGCTTTTTTAGGAAGTAGGAGGTCCATCCGCCACTGTCAGCTTGCTGGTTTCTGCTTACCCTCCTCCCTGCTCCGTTCTTGAGGGGGTGGTTTGCTGGTCTTTGGCAGGGCCGCCACTCTGGGTCAGCACATCTGAGTCACACGTATTCCTCCCCAGCCCTATTGGAGGCTTTGTTAAAGTCATCTGCCCCTACCCAGGTCCCACCTGCTACAGGTGAGCTAGGGTTTTATGACAGCCGTGGCTGCAGTGAGTCTCCTCACCCTCTCACCAGCTGTTACCCAGCAAAGCACCTTGGGGAGGGTGGGGCTGCCCACTTCCGGGGAGGGAGGGAGGGGGAGGGGAGAAGGAAGTTGATCTAAACCCGCCTCTTTCTCTCTCTGTCTCCGTTCCTGCCCTATTCCCCTCCTGCCCCTTCCCTCCCACCTTGCTTCTGGTGTACTGTCCTGGAATTGCACGCACTTCCTTACCACCAGGCTTCTGGCCCTTGAGAAGTCAGCGGGGCTTTGTCCCTGTTGCTCTCCTTGCCAAACCCAGTCTCTCTGCTAGTGGTGGTTTCGGTTGCGACACCGTCCAGGTTCCCAGGCAGGAACCGCTCGGCCTGGCTGCTTAGCTACTTTTCACTGAGGAGGTGGTGGAAGGTGTCGCCTGCTCCGGCTGAGTAAGGGTGGCTGGCTGAGCCGGCAGCCCCCGCCCTGGGCCTGGCTCTTCCCGGCCTCTGTACTTTGCCCTCGCTGCCTGACAGGTTCTGCTGTGGGCTCTGCTGAATGGAAGTCGCTGGTAGTCCTTTTCCCTTTCTCCAGTCTGGTATGTTGTCCCCCTTTTTACTCTAGGATTGCCTCCTCCTCTTTCTTCCCTCTCACCTCAAACATAGGATCTTTAGAGAGTTGCTAAGTGGCGCCCTGCCTAAGTCCAGCATAGTAATATTCATGGGAAGGCTGTCCAGATGTGGAAGTGGCATTGACTAGGAAAGGAAGAGGGAGCACATACCAGAAGAGTCTCCCCTGGGAACAAGCGGCTTGACAAGTGGGTGAGGAGGGACTGGTGGGAGGTAGAGTCCCGAGGCCTCAGAGAGGATGCTCCGGTGCTACAGTGAGGGGGAGCCTAGGATCTAGGGCTGTCACCCAGGGCCGGTGCCCAAGGGATACTTTTCTCTCCCAACTCTGTAGTACCCGGCTTACTCTGCTTCTGGCCAGGGAGTATCACCCCTCCTGGTTTGGCCCCTTCTCAGCCCTCAGGAAGCCAAAGGACACTTAAGGCCAGCCCTGAATGCAGAGCCCCAAAGCATGAGCTTCTCCACGGGACAACTGTTGGTAGGAGCCTCCAGCATTAGGGCCGGGGCCCTGCCTACCTGAGTCAGCGCCAGGCCTCTCGGGGTGGAGGCTGTCTTCCGGGCAAGCCTGACAACACACCTAGGCCGAGTCTGAGATCCCAGGCGGAAAGGGCCCGACAGGCCCAGTGGATGCAAAACTGTCTTTTTATTTTCTCCTCCATGTCCTGCCTTCTCTTCCTCTCAGTAGCCGACCCCAAAGCTGTTTCAGCCCTACTTCGGAATCAGGCCTGCTTAGTAACTGCTTGGTTTGCCTTTTGGTTCCAAATAACTGCCTTGCAGGGTGACCCCTTATTCTTCCTAAAGGCTACTTGAGAGCCATAGGGGCTCCTCTCGACAGACCTCCTCCATCCTTTAGGGCCTGCCTGGAGTATGATATAGGCCAGAGCTTTGGGAGTGCCTGGTGTGCCACATCTTACTATAAGCAGGGAGGATGGTGGTGGAGGGGAGAGCATGGTTTTCGCCAGGTCCTATAGAGTTGGCCTAGTAGGGTAGCTAATCCTCAGCCTGCCATCCTGTTGGTGAGACCCAGGGCCAAGCTGAATGGTGCAGCCAGAACCCCAAAAGGGAAACTCTCTATAGTAGCCACTGCATACTCTTACCACTTTATCCTTCAGGGAAGCAGCTAGGTGAGGAAGTTGCGTCACTTGGGGCCTTACCCCAAGAAGCATTTCTGTTGGAGACTTTCTCCTCTCTTTTCCTGTTCTCTTTTCTCTGCTTCCTCCCCGTGGCTTGCCTCCTTACCCTGGCTCACATCCCTGCTGTGGGAAACATATTACAGCATAGAAGAGGGGGTGCAGGGGTAAGTAAGGGAAGGATTGAGCACTTGGAGTCCTGTGAGTTGGATGGTTCAGTCCTGAAAAGTGGGTTGGTGACTTTGGAGCAGGGGATCAAAGAGCAAGCATCAGTGCTTATTGCTTCTCTGGCTCCTGAACAAGCAGAACTTCCTCTCTTTCCTCTCTTTCCTTGTCCTGGATACCCAGTGTGGGACCAGCCCTTCATAGCGACCCTGTCTTGAGTTCCTAACTCCCCTTCTTCCCTCTTTTTTTTTTTTTTTTTTTTGAGACGGAGTCTGGCTCTGTTGCCCAGGCTGGAGTGCAGTGGCCGGATCTCAGCTCACTGCAAGCCCCGCCTCCCGGGTTCACGCCATTCTCCTGCCTCAGCCTCCCGAGTAGCTGGGACTACAGGCGCCCGCCACCACGCCCGGCTAACTTTTTTTGTATTTTAGTAGAGACGGGGTTTCACCGTGTTAGCCAGGATGGTCTCGATCTCCTGAACTCGTGATCCGCCCGTCTCGGCCTCCCAAAGTGCTGGGATTACAGGCTTGAGCCACCGCGCCCGGCCTCTTCCCTCTTTTGAAGGCTAGAGGTGCTGGTGTCGGCTAGCAACAGGTTGAGGGAGTGTGGCAGTTCACCAGGTCTGGAGGAGAGCGGGCACTCAACCTGGCCCCTTTTGCGGAAAGGCCCCTAGCATCTCTTGTCAGCCTCCAGCTGGGCTGTAGCTGGCTTAGCGGGCTAAACTTTGATTTGGAAGGTTGTTTTGACAGTGAGACCTCTGGATTGGCAGATAGTAGTATTTGGGGACATAATGGTTGCTCTTACTGAACACTGAATAGGGTGTTTTACATGTGTTCTCTCATCTACTTTTGTAAAGTAGGGAACGTTTATTGCTACTTTACAGATAAGGAAATTAAAGCTTGTAGGTGGGGGAGACAGGACTTGAACCTGGTTCTGTTGGACTGCAGCGTTCCTCAAGATCGCTGCCTGGCACAGATGTCTGGCAATATTGGCCACCGGTCGTTTTTTTGGGTACTTCTCTTTCCTATTTGTAATAATCTCACCTCCTTCTTGACAATGTTGATGTTACAGTTGTTCTGTTTTGGGGTTTTGTGTGTGTGTGTGTGTGTGTGTGTGTGTGTGTGTTTCCTTTTTGTGAATGAGGGTCTCGCTATATTGCCTTTTTAAATATATTCTTTTTTTTTCCTTTTTGTGAATGGCAGGTCTTGAATTCTTGGGCTCAAGCTATCCTCCTGCCTCTGCTTCCCTAAGTGCTGCCTGTAAAGGCATGAGCCACTGTGCCTGACTTGATGATGTTGATGATAATAATAAAGTTAGTATGTGCTGAGTAGGTGGCAGATTTAGGATTTGAAACCTGGCAGGTTATCTCCGACATCTACAGTCTTAACCAGAAAGGAGGAGAATGAATGGCAGAATCTTGCTTGTGGTTGTTAAGCTCCTTGAGACCCAGTGTGCATGCAGCAGGGCCAGGCAGGGAATGCTGACCTGTGCCACACAGATCGGCCCCTCGGTTCACCAAGAGGGATGGGCAGAGCAGAGCTCAGGATGGGCGTGGGATGCCCAGATTTGGTCTCAACTGGCAAAAGGCCCAAGTCCCCAGGTAGATGCTAAATCCCTGGTCTGTATTTTGAGAACTTAGAGACCGTCACGCTTCCTGCTGCCTTGGACTTATATCGTCAGAGAAAAGGGGAGTGACAACAAACCTAGAAGGTGAACTAGAGGTTGCCAAGGAAACTTTCCCACCCATCTTCCTCTCGTAGGAGTTGGGGCAGAAGGAAGGTTTTTCCTGTTCATTGCCCCTTAGGCAGACTGGGGAAAGTGGGAGGCAGTCTAGCAGCCTGGAAAGGGAAGCTGGGGCTGAGAAAAAGGTAGCCTGAGGAGGCCAGGCTTTCAGTACCCTGCTGGACAGGAGACTGGCCCAGTGAGGTACCAGCAATGCCCTGCTCTCCAAGGGGTGTGAACCCTAGAGATCCTTTGGAAGGGGAAAAAGCAGGTATTTAAAAATCCACTTGTCTAGCAAACACTGTTTGAGAACCAACCGGTCTTAGGTGAGCTACAGGGTGCATGGAGAACAGAGCACCAGAGAGCTCTGTGGGCTGGAATGAGCAGACAGTAAGGGCTGGGGGGCTTCATGGAGATGCAAAGGTTGGTGAGGAAGAGAGAAAGAAGGAAGTTAAAAGGGCCTCTTCTGGGATGTGAGGAGCCTCCTCCCCCTTCAAACATCTACCAAATATATGGGATCTTTCTCCTCCAAGGTTCAACCCCATGTGTTTCTGGGATCTGGGCAAACATCTCACCAAAAGACACCCTGCAGCTACTATGCAAAGGCCCTGCATGGGCACAGTGAAGAAGGGGAAATGTCAGAATCAGGATACTGAATTTACTTGCTGCTGTCATTTCTGCCTGAAAAGCATCTGGCTGGGCTAGCAAGGTTATTGCCTAGGAATGCTGGACAGTTCCTTGGGTAGTAGTAGCAAGTCATTCTTTTTCTCCGTGGTTTTTGAGTGCTTCAGTTACAGCCAACAGGGGCCATGAAAGGAAGAACTTTGACTCACACTCCTCTGGTCACCCTGCTGCCCTCCAAAGTGTTTCTTGAAGTTTCCAAGGCAGCTCTGGATGGTTCTGGGATGAGGCTGTGGCCTCATATGCTTTGTTGCAGTATGCTGGAGCGATCGTACCAGATGTTCTTTGTGAGATGTTCTTTGTGAGTTGTAAACCAGGGGTCTAATCAGGAGTTAGACCAGACTCTGCATTTTTGGGTTTTTTGTGTGTGTGTGTGTGTGTTTTTTGGTTTTTTTTTTTTTTTTTTTTTTTGAGACAAGGTCTCACTCTGTCACCCAGGCTGGAGTACAGTGGCATGATCATGGCTCACTGTAGCCTTGAACTCCTCCTGGGTTCAAGCGATCCTCCCGCCTCATCCTCCAGAGCAGCTGGGACTATAGGTGCGTGCCACCACACCCAGTTGATTTCTTTATTTGTTTTTATTTTATTTTGTTTTTTTGAAACAGAGTTTCACTCTTGTTGCCCAGGCTGGAGTGCAGTGGTGCAATCTCAGCTCACTGTAACCTCCTCCTCCCGGGTTCAAGCGATTCTCCTGCCTCAGCCTCCCTAGTAGCTGGGATTACAGGCGCCTGCCACCACGCCCAGCTAATTTTTTGTATTTTTAGTAGAGACAGGGTTTTACTATGTTGGCCAGGCTGGTCTCGAACTCCTGACCTCAAGCAATCAACCCGCCTCAATCTCCCAAGATTTCTTAATTTTTTGTAGAGACAGAGTCTCCCTATGTTGCCCAGGCTGGTCTTGAGTTCCTGACCTCAAGTGATCCTCCTGCCTCAGCCTTCTAAAGTGCTGGGATTATAGGCATGAGCCACCTTGCCTGGCTCAAACTCTAAACAGTTTTAGTGAGAGATAATTCACATACCATAAGTTTATCCATTTGAAATTTAAATGAGTGAGTTTTATTAAATTCACAGTTGTGTATCCATCACTGCAATCAATTTTAGAACATTTTCATTACCCCAAAAAGAAACCCCACACTCCTTAGTTGTCACCCTTAAATTTCCCCCATCCTTCTCAGCAACCACTAACCTACTTTCTGTCTCTATAGATTTGCCTGTTCTGGGCATTTCATATAAATGGAATCATACAATATGTGGTTCTTTATGACCAGCTTTGTTTACTCAGCATCATTTTCAAGTTTCTTCTGTGTTGTAGCATATATTCTTTTTTACTGCCAACCAATACTCCCCAGTATGGAGATGCTACGTTTGTTTATCTGTTCATCCAGCTGATGGGCATTTGAATTGTTTCCACTTTTTGACTATTATGGATTATGGTGCTGTGAACCTTGGTTACAGGTTTTTTGTGGATTTATGTTTTCATTTCTCTTTTGTATATACTGAGGAGCGGAATTGCTGGCTCACATAGTCTGTGTTTAGCAGTTTGACGAATGTACATGTCTTCACGTAGATAATGTTGTTTTTTTTTTTTTTTTTTTTGAGACGGAGTCTGGCTCTGCCGCCCAGGCTGGAGTGCAGTGGCCGGATCTCAGCTCACTGTGAGCTCCGCCTCCCGGGTTTACGCCATTCTCCTGCCTCAGCCTCCCGAGTAGCTGGGACTACAGGCGCCCACCACCTCGCCCGGCTAGTTTTCTGTATTTTTTTAGTAGAGACGGGGTTTCACCGTGTTAGCCAGGATGGTCTCGATCTCCTGACCTCGTGATCCGCCCGTCTCGGCCTCCCAAAGTGCTGGGATTACAGGCTTGAGCCACCGCGCCCGGCTAGATAATGTTTTTTGTCTAGACCATACCCTTTTTGTACAGGTTGAACATCCGTAATCCAGAAGCAAAAATGCTCCAAAATCTAAACTTTTTGAGTGCCAGCATGATGCCACAAGTGGAAAATTCTACAGGTAACCCCATATGACAGGTTATAATCAAAATTCAATCACTTTGTTTCATGAACAAAATTATTTTAAAATATGAAATTACCTTCAGGCCATGCATATAATGTATACGTGAAAAATAAACATTTAGACTTGGGTCCCATCCCTGAGATATCTGATTATGTATATGCAAATACTCCAAAATTCAAAACGATCAAAAATCTGACACGTTTCTGGTCCTAAGCATTTTGGATAAAGGATATTCAACCTGTATTATGTTTGTATGCCTGTTCAGTGCTGGTCATTATAGCTTCTGCATCCTCGTCCCCTCATTTGAGCCAGGAGGGCAGAGCAGGGCAGACTTCTGCCTTGCTCAGACCTAGTCGGTCAGTCATTTCATTGTACAAGTACTCATTGAGCAGCAAACATAAGCCAGTCTCTCTTTAAGTGCTGGGATCTATCAGTGAATAAAGAATATATGCCTGCTTTCATGTGCTTCCATTCTTACTGGGAGAGACGGAAAATAAATGTAAAGTGATAAATAATAGAGGTTCGATGGGGCATTGGTAGTTCAGCGGCAGAAATTTCGTCTCCCATGCAGGAGACTTGGGTTTAACTTCTGGCCATGCAGTCCTTCCATGCAGAGAGGGCTACTACATTTCTACCCAACAAGGTTATTATGGCCGGGTGCGGTGGCTCACGCCTGTAATCCCAGCACTTTGGGAGGCCAAGGCGGGCGGGTCAGCAGAGGTCGAGAGTCTGAGACCAGCCTGAGCAACATGGAGAAACCCCGTCTCTACTAAAAATACAAAATTAGCCGGGCGTGGTGGCGTGTGACTGTAATCCCAGCTACTCGGGATGCTGAGGTGGGAGAATTGCTTAAACCCAGGAGGCGGAGGTTGCGGTGAGCTGAGATTGCACCATTGCACTGCAGCCTAGGCAACAAGAGCAAAGCTCTGTCTCAAAATAATAAATAAATAAATAATAAAGGTTCATGTAAGTTTTGGGTGGCAGTGAGGGCATTGAAGCAGTTATGACTATGTTGCTACCATGACTTTGAGATGCAGTCTTCTCGCAGTCTGCACAAGCAGCATAGTGGGAAGTGGGGTACCAGCTCTCCCTCCTGAGCCAGACGAGCTGTTGTGTTGCCAGTGGAGGTTCAGGGAGCCAGTGATGGGACAGCTCTGCTCCTGAGCTTTGCCACCCACAGGACCTGGGCACTGGACCTTATGATGTGCTCCTTTGGAGTGAAGACTGGCTGTCATCTCAGCCCCCTCTCCTTTCTTCTCCTGTCCTATGTTTCTTCACATGCCTACCAGCCCCCTGGAGTCTGCCCCTGCACCCTCCTCCCTTACATATTTTGCAGAGAGTGTTTAGAGGACTGGAAGTGTAGCTTGTAATGGTATCTCTGTTTCTACCCTGCAGCCCACCTTGGGACACCTTGACTCCAAGCCCAGCAGTAAGTCCAACATGATTCGGGGCCGCAACTCAGCCACCTCTGCTGATGAGCAGCCCCACATTGGAAACTACCGGCTCCTCAAGACCATTGGCAAGGGTAACTTTGCCAAGGTGAAGTTGGCCCGACACATCCTGACTGGGAAAGAGGTGAGCACTGGGACTGGGGACATGGCAGCACCTCCCAGCCCTGTTGACACTCCAGCAGGTGGTGATGGGACTACTACTGCAGCCAACCTCTTGTTTATCCGGCAGAAATGAGATCTGACATATAGGGGTGCAAAAAGCTGTGGGATGAAAAGGAGTGCGAAATATAAAGGAGGAAGTAGATTGGAATCCTGGATTTTGCCTAGTCAGAGAAGTGATTTGGGGCTTTTTTGTCTCATCCTCAGGTAGCTGTGAAGATTATTGACAAGACTCAACTGAACTCCTCCAGCCTCCAGAAGGTAAGCACATGGCACCTGCTGTCCGTTTGTTTTTTGTTTTGTTTTGTTTTGTTTTGTTTGAGTCAGAGTCTCATTCTTGTCACCCAGGCTGGAGTGCAATGGCGTGATCTCAGCTCACTGCAACCTCTGCCTCTTGTTTTCAAGTGATTTTCCCACTGCAGCCTCCCAAGTAGCTGGGATTACAGGCGCCCGCCACCACGCCTGGCTAAGTTTTGTATTTTTAGTAGAGATGGGGTTTCACCATGTTAGCCAGGCTGGTCTCAAATTCCTGACTTCAAGTCATCCGCTCGTCTCGGCCTCCCAAAGTGCTAAGATTACAGGTGTGAACCACCGCGCCCAGCCCTCCTGTCCCTTTCTAAATCTCTCTTCTGGGGTCAATGATCTACTCACCCCATTTAGACCTCCTCTTGAATTCCTAGTTTAAATTTTCTGGCCATTTCACTCACCACCCCACATGGCTCTGCTACCTTAGGGGTTTTAGTTGAATCCTCTGTGGTGACTCCTCCTGAGTGGGTTTCCCGGCCACAGGCACTGGCTCTTAGTGAAGTCTTTCTGTTCATTCCCAGCCACTTGGCCTACCTGTCTGACCTACTTCCTGCATCTTGTTATCTTCTGGCTTGCGGCCAGCCCTATGCAAAAACACATGTTTGTAGCCACTACTAGAAACACATGCAGCTACTTCAAGATCTGGAATGATCCAGGGGAGTGGCTTTAGAAATACAAGAATAAGAGGAAACAGGGAACCTGCAGCTGGGTTCTGTGCCAGCTACATTTTAGAGAATGAGCTCCAGCTCAGATTTTCTGAACAAAACCTAGTTCTGTTCATCTTGTGGCAAATCAGAGATTTTCTCCGTAAGCATATTGTGGTAGTTGAGTTAGGAGAAGGCATGATTCATGCTAACATTAGAGTCAGATACAGTGATACTGGGAACCTTAGGAGTAGGGGCTGAGGATTGTTGTTGAGGGCAATGCTCATGGAATTAGAGTGGATGAGTTGTTCCCCTGACATGCAAATAGCCAGAACCAAGGTGTTTCCTATTTATTGTTACCCCTGGGATCCCTTCAAGGGTTCTTCAGTTCAGTGGAATCATTGCTGTCATCATCAGGGTGTCCTTGCTTGGAGCTTTCCAGGAGGAAGGGAAAAAGGGCTGCTCCTGACATACTGGCTGCAGCCCCACAGAAGAAGTCAGCGTGGGATGGGCCATTTGGCCTTGGGAGCAGTCTAGCCTGCCATCGTAATAATCGCCAGTCCACCAAGCCATCTTACTCCCTACCTTGTTTTTCTCCCTAATTCTTCCTGACTCTGTGGAAGGCACCAACACCGGACAAATAGAGCCATTTTCAAAACCTTTTGAGACTCTTACTAAAGCCAGTCTGATTCTGGCCAAAAATGTGATCTCAGCAATAATCCCTAAAAAATGAACATTGAAGAAGCTAGCCCCCTCAGGGGTCTAGATGAGCCCAGAAAACCCCAAGTTCTCCCAGAAGAATGCCACTTCCATGCCAGGTGAGCAGCCTTAGGGGAAGAATCCTTGGCAGTTGCCTCTGGCCCCATTTCAGTGCCGCTCCCCATTACCACCCCAGAGGGTGGTAGCGAGGCTTTTTGCCTCTTCTTCCAAAATATCTGTTGGGCCAGGGAAAAAAGTAAGAAAAACCTAGGCTCTAATAAAGGGTAAGGTCAGCATTGGGTTCCTGAAGATTGGAAAGCCTTTTTCTTCTTTTCCGTTCTAGCTCAGGAAAGCTCTGGGGCATCATTAAAGGGGAAACAAATGTATTCACTTTATTCCATAAACCATATCTTGAATTAGGGCTTCCCCTACCCCCCCCCCAACAAAAACAACAACAAAAACTAGTTCTGCTCTTTGTGCAAGTGATGAGGCCTGGAATTACAAAAAGCCCCACCTGCAGTTCTCTGGCCCCCGCAGAGGGGAAAGAGTTCATTTCTGTCATCTGTCTTTATGAAAATACATGGTTTGGAGCCCCTGGTTTTGTTTCACAAAGAGAGCGTGAGTGTGTGGAGGTGGATTTGATTAAAATTGGCATCAGCTATATATAGGAGTGGCTTCTTCTGTCACCACCCTGGAGGCCCAGGAAGGAAAGGCCTATCCCCTGGAACAGAGCCCTCTGACTACTGTAAATCAGAAAATGATGGGGTCCCCCTCTGGTGCTCCACCACCCCTTTACACAGACCAAGCTGGGGTGTGTACTGTCACTGAACCAAGGCAGCAGCTCGGGTTCTGAATATTCACGCACATGGGCTCACACTCCCTCCAGCAGAGGCACCCAGCCAAAACCCGCCTGCTGTTTTGGGGCTGGATTTGGTAGACGCAGCAGAGGGCACGGCTGGCTCATCCCAATGCCATCCCGGGTAGCACGTCCCCACAGCCAGCCCTCCTCCAGCTTCCCCGACTTCCCAGCCATGGGGAAGGCTGCGCATGAGCTAGACAACCACCCTATTTTCTTTTCCCTGCCTGGTTTTGGTTTTTTTGGGAAAAAATAATCCTAGCAGGGGCTCTGTTTGGAGGTACCTGAGGGGAGCAAGTTGAGCAAGCATGACCCCTGGCATTTTCTCTTCCAGCTATTCCGTGAAGTAAGAATAATGAAGGTTTTGAATCATCCCAACATAGGTGAGCACAAGTTGTCATTTCTCTCTTCTTCCCCAACAGCAAGGCTCTGCTTTCCAGCGTGTCATCTTCTCCCTGAGGCACACTGCCTTCTGGAGTCTGCGGTCTTCAAGGATGCCCTTGGGGAAGCTCAGCTCAAAATCCGTTTCCCCTTCTGGCATACGGGGCTGTCCTTAGCAGTTTGGCTGGCATGAGAGGAACTTGTTCTTGGGAGTGGGGGATCATGAAAGGAGGGGAGACTTTCATCCCTAGGATGCTCCTGGACATGTTTTAGAGCAGTATGTGGCCCCTGCTGCTTCTTGACTTAAGCCTTGGCCTTTTCTCTTGTAGTTAAATTATTTGAAGTGATTGAGACTGAGAAAACGCTCTACCTTGTCATGGAGTACGCTAGTGGCGGTAGGTGTGGAACTGCCTCTTCCTGTTGTGCCCCCACTTCTTCCACCTCCAGCCAGCTCTGACTGAGATCCCTGCCTGGTCTCTTACAGGAGAGGTATTTGATTACCTAGTGGCTCATGGCAGGATGAAAGAGAAAGAGGCTCGAGCCAAATTCCGCCAGGTAGGTGTGACTCCCTCCATAGGATCTGGACCTGACCTCTGCCTTTTGGGGTTTGACATATAAGGATAAGCTGCCTGTCTATAAGTGGCCCTTGGAGGGTACTTTGGGCTCTGCTTATCTGTGTGGTAGCTTAGCACTAGGTCGCAGGATCACTGCTCTGCCAGCCCCTGTGGCCCACCCTCAGGCACCCCTGGGTTAACCCTTCTTCCTTCCTTTCAGATAGTGTCTGCTGTACAGTACTGTCACCAGAAGTTTATTGTCCATAGAGACTTAAAGGTAAGGCATGTACTTCTCCTTGTGCCTTTGAGTGGGGGCCAGGTTGTTCCCCTCATTCTCCCTGATAAAACCATCAATAACCATCAGGCCCTGAGTGTTCAGGAAACTCCAGCCTGCCTTTTTTTTTTTTTTTTTGAGATGACCAGAAAGCCCCTAGGGCTGCCTCTGATAGAGACCTTGTGGCTGGACCTCGGGTTCCGTTCCAGCCCTTGAGCAGGGGGCCTCTGCCATTTCACGTCTTGGCACATCACCTTTCAGTGCTGCCAAGAGAGGCAAGGCACACTCCAGGCTTTCTTGGTCTTTCAGGCAACCTGGTAGCCGACCCAGGGAAGAGTGCTGAAAGTTCCACAGCTGTATCCCAGCTGCTTTTCAGGCAGGCATGCATATACCATCTCCATTACCAAGATATTCAAGTTTGAGGACACCTGTGAGTCTCTTGGTTGCTGAGTCCTCACAGACATGATTTGATTAACCTGGGCCTGATGCTGTAGCTTTGCACAGCTCACAGGGTCTCTGGGCCTTCGGATCCCATCTCTCCCATGGCTGCCCGTGTGAGGAGTGGCCTGCACTGCCTTCCTCCTGCCCAGCCCATTCACGCTGATTGAAGCCCTGCCCTGACATTGGTGGAGAAAGTTCTGAGACTGAAGATGACTTTCCATTTGTTCTCCCATTCCCCTCAGCTCCTTCCTGCCCAGGGCCTTATTCTGGTTCACTTGGTTCCCTGATGTTTTCCATCTTACCTCCCAGGCAGAAAACCTGCTCTTGGACGCTGATATGAACATCAAGATTGCAGACTTTGGCTTCAGCAATGAATTCACCTTTGGGAACAAGCTGGACACCTTCTGTGGCAGTCCCCCTTACGCTGCCCCAGAACTCTTCCAGGGCAAAAAATATGATGGACCCGAGGTGGATGTGTGGAGCCTAGGAGTTATCCTCTATACACTGGTCAGCGGATCCCTGCCTTTTGATGGACAGAATCTCAAGGTGGAGTGAAGTGCAAGCTTTTTATTGCTTCTCATTTCCTCTCGGCCTCTGGTCTTAGCCCTGACCTCCTGCCTTTGCCACCTGTCTACATTTGTCCCAAGCCAAAGCTTCAGAGAAGGGCTTGCTGAGGTAGCAGCAGTCAAAGGCCTTCTGCACCTGGGAATGAATAACCTCAGTTCCTTTCTCGAAAGATGGGATAAACTGTGTGTGTGTTCATCCCCCAAGGCACTCCGGATTGCAGGCCTCGGACTGGTCAAGTTAGAGGGTACGAGGGTATTTGACTTCACTTGCCTCTCTGGTGAGGTGTCTTGTCCCAGGCTCTCTGCCTTCTTCCATATTTCATTTATGTCTGGCTAGGCCTAGGCTCTGAGGATCTTGGATATTATGTTTCTTCCTTTGGCCTTGGGATAATTTCAATTTTCTAACCCTGGATCCTCCTACAGGAGCTGCGGGAACGGGTACTGAGGGGAAAATACCGTATTCCGTTCTACATGTCCACGGACTGTGAAAACTTGCTTAAGAAATTTCTCATTCTTAATCCCAGCAAGAGAGGCACTTTAGAGGTGAGCGGTGGAGCCCAGCTGGCAGAAGGGCCTAGGGTCCCCATGGAAACTTTCCAGCTGACTTTCTTCCCCCTGCCCTTTTCCTTCTCTGTGCTCTCCAGCAAATCATGAAAGATCGATGGATGAAT
Source organism: Theropithecus gelada (assembly GCF_003255815.1). Lineage (NCBI taxonomy): Eukaryota > Metazoa > Chordata > Mammalia > Primates > Cercopithecidae > Theropithecus > Theropithecus gelada. Next base: position 10,722,765 of record NC_037682.1, on the reverse strand, counting down.
GTGGGTCACGAAGATGATGAACTAAAGCCTTATGTGGAGCCACTCCCTGACTACAAGGACCCCCGGCGGACAGGTGAGGCTGTGCCGGGCTGTGAGGTTAAGCTTGCCTAGGAGTTGAGGCCAGTGTTAACGATATGTCCCCCTGTGCAGAGCTGATGGTGTCCATGGGTTACACACGGGAAGAGATCCAGGACTCGCTGGTGGGCCAGAGATACAACGAGGTGATGGCCACCTATCTGCTCCTGGGCTACAAGAGCTCCGAGGTGTGTGCTCCCCACTCCATTCTCTGACCTGGCCAGCCTCACTGTCAGTAGCACCCATGCTTCTAACACCTGTTGAAGGCAGAAGCTCATCTCTGAGTAGGTGTGCTCTCTGCTCACCAATTTTAAGCCTCAGCTTTGGTGTCTAAGGTCCTCTGGCCCATTCACTGATCTCCATGACTGAATTAATAGAAAGCTGTTAGGGTCGGTGTGAGACTGGGTCAGAGTTTCAATACGGGTGAGTAGTTGATCTAGGTTAGTCTGCGTTGATTAGATGAGTCTAGGTCATCGGCTAGCACTTCTGTGTCGATCTAGATATCTTTGTGTCTTTCTGTATCTGGAAGTGTACATTTCTGCGTGGGTGGGTGGGTGTGTGTGGGGCAGGGGGGTCTGTGTGTGTATCTGATCAGAAGCTTGAGTCTGTTGCCTTTTTTTTTTTTTTTTTTTTTGAGACGGAGTTTCGCTCTTGTTGCCCGGGCTGGAGTGCAATGGCAGGATCTTGGCTCACTGCAACCTCCGCCTCCCGGGTTTAAGCGATTTCCTGCCTCTGCCTCCCAAGTAGCTGGGATTACAGGCATGCACCACCACACCCGGCTATTGAGTCTGTTGCTTCTGTCTAGTGCTTTATGTTTGGGTTGTGTATCTGTGTGTGTGTGTATGTGTCCGTCTTCCCGTCTGTGGATCTGGAGACTTTGTGATTGTTCTTCTGCCCATTTGGGTTTTGTTCATCATCTGTGTGTCCCCACATGAACTCCCAGCCTCCCCGCCCTGCTGTCCCTCTGGTGGTGGGATCCTTAAGAGGCACCTGCTTGCTGGGCGCGGTGGCTCACGCCTGTAATCCCAGCACTTTGGGAGGCCAAGGTGGGCAGATCACGAGGTCAGGAGATGGAGACCATCCTGGCTAACACGGTGAAACCCTGTCTCTACTAAAAATACAAAAAATTAGCCGGGCGTGGTGGTGCGTGCCTGTAGTCCCAGCTACTCGGAGGCTGAGGCAGGAGAATGGCGTGAACCCGGGAGGTGGAGCTTGCAGTGAGCCGAGATCGCGCCACTGCACTCCAGCCTGGGTGACAAAGCGAGACTCCGTCTCAAAAAAAAAAAAAAAAAAAAAAAAAACAGGCACCTGCTGCCACTTGGTGTAGGCCCATATTGCTCTGTGTTGAGGGGAGTGGTCTTGAGTCTGGACATGTGTTCTTGTGGATATTTGTGTCTCTGGGTGTGTGGCTTATGTATTCCTCTCTGAGGCTGTGTCTGTCAGTGTCTGTGTCAGAGCATGTGTATCTCCAGGGTGAAGGGGGGATTTATTGGTCTTACAAGTGGACGTCTGGTATGATCCTGGGGTGTTTGAGTGTTGGGAGAGGGTGGTATGTGTAAATGTGTCCATCTGTAGGGATTTCCACGTGACTTCTGCCCTCCCTTGAAGCTGTTTTCTGTTTCTTTTAGCTGGAAGGTGACACCATCACCCTGAAGCCCCGGCCTTCAGCTGATCTGACCAATAGCAGCGCCCCATCCCCATCCCACAAGGTACAGCGCAGCGTGTCGGCCAATCCCAAGCAGCGGCGCTTCAGCGACCAGGGTAAATGCTTTTGGGAGTTGTAGGTAGGGAGTCACCCCTCTCCAGAGAGGTCACAGGTTCTGTGGGGACTTGGGTAATAGAGCTAAGTTTCAGTCCTTGTTCAGCCACTTATTAGTAGCACGGCCATGGGCAAGCCACTTCCCTTCCCTCACCTCTGTGGAATGGGGGCTTGCTGGGTTGTTGGCCAGCCCTGTAGGAGATGAGCATGCATGGGGCTGGTACTCAGTGGACCCCTTGGCCTTACACATTCCCACCCTCCCTCTGGCCCAGCAGCTGGTCCTGCCATTCCCACCTCTAATTCTTACTCTAAGAAGACTCAGAGTAACAATGCAGAAAATAAGCGGCCCGAGGAGGACCGGGAGTCGGGGCGGAAAGCCAGCAGCACAGCCAAGGTGCCTGCCAGCCCCCTGCCCGGCCTGGAGAGGAAGAAGACCACCCCAACCCCTTCCACGGTGAGCCGCAGCCCCCGCCCTCTCCTTCCTTCCTGCGGTGGGGCCTGCCCTCTCCAGACAGCTCTTCTCTTAATTCAGACTCTGTTCCCTTTGGCTGCCACTTCTGCTTGCAGTAGGAAGCCTCGCTCCCAGGAGTAAAAGCAGAATCCTTTCCTTAACCTACCGCTGTCTGCTTCAGGTGGAAGGGAGGGGAAGCTTGTTCCATGAACCTGCAGGAGAACCTGGCTGTAGACCACTTTGGCTTTCTGATAGAACGCCTGCCCTTTATTCCCCACAGAACAGCGTCCTCTCCACCAGCACAAATCGAAGCAGGAATTCCCCACTTTTGGAGCGGGCCAGCCTCGGCCAGGCCTCCATCCAGAATGGCAAAGACAGGTGAGAGACCCGGGCCCTGCCTGCCTCGCTCCCTAGGAGCCACGTCTCACAGGGTGATGTCTGTCAGCAGCACCATCTCCTGTCCCTGCCAGCGCATTGCTCCCTGCTCCCTGGAGTTCCATCCTGGCTGTGTCCAGTCCAGCTTTCCCCTCCCCTATTCCACGCCATTGCCTCCTCCCCATCTTCCTCTGACTGCTTCTTGCAGTTTGCCAAGTGTGGGGCTGACCGTGGCCATCTCAGCTGCATGCTCGCTTCTCGACCACGGCCAGGGCATGGCAGCTGCCCTTCTCTAGACATGAGCACCTAAGGCCTTGTGTTGGGGGTCCCAGCTCAGGGCAGAACCAAGAGATGCCCATCTGGAGCGGTGTACACATAGAGGGCGACTCCAGCCATCCCCATGAGACCAGAGCTCCCCAGCCTTCACCGGCCGCATTTCTTACTGTTGCATTCCTGGCTCTATCTCTTCGGAGTTTATGAAAGCTTCCCCTCAGCAACACCCCACTCTTTCTGTAGAAGAAACTCTCTTGTTCTTAGAATTCTTAGGAGGCCAGTGCAGCCTGGAGGCAGCAGCCCCTTGTCTGCTCTCCTTCATTTCTGGTTTCCTCTTCCCAGGCTCTGACCCACCTCGTTGCTTCCCAACCTCACTCACCTCCACTCCCAGCCCCGCATTCCTCAGTTCTGACTTGCATCCCGCTGCTGCCCAGGCCTGACCTCTACCCTGCTGGAGCTCCCCAGCTCTGGCCCTTCCCCTGCCCTTGCTTCCTAATCCAGGCCTCCTGCCCTCACTCACCCCTAACACGGGCCTCTCCGCTGCTTTTGTCTCCTAGCCTAACCATGCCAGGGTCCCGGGCCTCCACGGCTTCTGCTTCTGCCGCAGTCTCTGCGGCCCGGCCCCGCCAGCACCAGAAATCCATGTCGGCCTCCGTGCACCCCAACAAGGCCTCTGGGCTGCCCCCCACGGAGAGTAACTGTGAGGTGCCGCGGCCCAGGCAAGTGTGCTGGGGCAGCTGCTGCACCTGCTGCCCTCAGCCCACCCTACCCCCTTGCCCCAGCAATTTCTTCTTCCCACTTGGGGGTCCTGCTCTGTTCTTGTCATCTTAGCCACAAGAAATGGGTCTGTCCCCTGCGGCCAGGAAGTGGAGGGAACAAAAAAGAGCGTTAATGCCCCTCTTTTCCAGTTCTCCCTCTCAGAACAGGTATGCAGGAAGCTGTCCTAAGGCTCCAAAGGGAAACCTTTTTGTTCTGAACCTTCCTGGGTTTCCTTAGGGACCCTGGGGATAGTCGGCATCACAGGGACTCAATCCTCGAGGGTTGGTCCCCATTGCCCGCTTGAGGGTCCAGTCTGCCCGGCTCCCAGGGAGGCCGCTCTGTCCAGCCTAAACCACACTCCACACACGGGTCCTTCCTTGCCTCCCTCCCTCCCTTCCCAAACCATCTCCTTCCACTTCCACAAGACTTCCTTCTCACCACTGTCCTCAATAGTCACACCCTTCCTTCTGTGTCCTCGTGATGGCTGCCTCTGCCCTAGCATCCCCCTCCCTGTCCCCACCACAGGGTGTCCAGGTGCCCAGTGATGATGGCTGTCCTGTACCCTAATTCATCCCCCTCAACCCCACTTCTCTTCTCACAGCACAGCCCCCCAACGTGTCCCTGTCGCCTCCCCATCCGCCCACAACATCAGCAGCAGTGGTGGAGCCCCAGACCGAACTAATTTCCCCCGGGGTGTGTCCAGCCGAAGCACCTTCCATGCTGGGCAGCTCCGACAGGTGCGGGACCAGCAGAATTTGCCCTATGGTGTGACCCCAGCCTCTCCCTCTGGCCACAGCCAGGGCCGGCGGGGGGCCTCTGGGAGCATCTTCAGCAAGTTCACCTCCAAGTTTGTACGCAGGTAAGCAAGGAGCTTTGGGTGGCAGAGAGGCTTAGGCCAGGCCTTCCTACCTGACTGGGAGTGGGTTAGGGGTTGGGGGTTGGGATTTGGGACACTCTGTACTGGTATTGGGTCTTGGGGTTAGAAGAGGCTTGGGGAAGCACAAGAAATTGGGTCTTTGTCAACACCTTATATGCCCAGGCCCACCCCTCTTAGGCCTCTCCCCAACTCCTTACAGGCACCCCTCATTCTCTGGCCCCAAGCAGATGGCCGATGCCGCCTCCTCTCTAGGAGAGTGTGAACTCAGATGCTAAAATAAAAGCCCCCCCTTCTCTCCTGGGTTCCCATGGAAACTTATATTTGGTGACGCAGCTGCAAAGTCATGAGGCATGAGCCAGGCTGGGGCCAGCAAGGAAAATTTTGTCCTGGTCTCTTGTCCCTTTGACTGCCTCTCCCCTTAGCTGGTTCTGTTTGTGGCTGCAGCCACAGCCATGCCCTTCCGCCCGGGGGTTCTTACGGTGAAACCTATAAATGAAATCACTGGCGAGGGCCCACAGTGGCCTCCTCCCTAACCTAACCAGAGGTTGTGCCAAAGCTTTCCTGTGTTGGACCCAGGGTGGGGATCTCTTCATGGGGTTTCTCACACCTGAGCCCCCAGCCACCACAGAGGGGCAGCTTGAAGTGCATCCAGCCAATGGACTGGCCTCCTGGGATGCTCCGCGTCCCTGTCATGCCCATTCCTCTCCCTGCCTTGGAGTAGCAGCTCAGGAAGCAGCAGGGGCTTTGAGAGAGCAGGCTCGCCTGCCCTTCCTCTACGTTTCACTCCACTCTGCTGGAGGAGCCAAAGCCACTGCCCCATCTGAACCCCAGAATGCAGGTGTGAGGCCTGCAGAGAGGGTGGGCAGGTCTGAAAGCCTGGGACTCTAGTCTCGCTGAGCGGCTCTTCCGAAAATGGGATGACCCTTGAACCTGTGAAGCCACTCCCCACCTGCTTATCCACATACCGTCTTGTTGGTTTTTTTTTATTTCTTTTTTTATTTTGTCTTTTTTTTTGTTTGTTTTTTTAGAAATCTGTCTTTCAGGTTTGCCAGAAGGTAGGCGTTGAGCCCGCTGTGTGTGTGTGTGTGTGTGTCCGTGTCCTGTGTCCTGCCTCCATCACTAACTCCCCTTTTCTGGCTCTTACTCTCCTCCATCTGCTTAACCAAGTCTGTGTGGCCCTCCTCTCTCTGCCATCTTAAAGGGATGAAGACTGCCTCTGATTGGGCAACGGCACAGAGCCTGCCTTCAGTGCCCCCAGTACGAACAGGCAGGGCTAAGAGGCCACATTGGCCCACTCAGGGCAAATGGCTTTAAAAATGAGGGGCCTTCCTTGGGCCCACAGTTACGCCTGTCCTCAAGTAAGGGGAGACTGTCTCAGGGAAGCCTCCCTTTAAGATTGTCTCCTCTCACCCACCCCACCCATCCCCACTCCCCCTCACTCCAGGTTTTGGTCACAGTGTTGGGATCCTTTCCTGGCCCTTTCCCCTGTCATGTGCATGCGCTGTGAGGAAGCTCCAGGGTTACAAGTGCATCTGGGATGGTATCTTGTCTGTCTCCTGGGCTTCCTGAACTTCAGACCTGTGTGACCTCTTCCCTTTGGCCTATGGGATGGCAGGACTTTGGAGACACTACAGGGACCCTGGGGCCCCAGGGTTTCAGTCTAGATCCTCCAGACCTTAGGAGCTTTTGTCTCACAAATGGAGCACAGCACCCCCTCCTGGCAGCTCCTGCAGGACTAGCCCCACCCACCCGCACCCCTGCCCCAGCACCCCTGCCACCAGCAGCATCTGGATAAATCAAGCCTCTTCTCCTCTGGGCTGTTTTCTCCAGATATGGCCTGTCCCTTCCAAAGTGCCGGGAGCTGGGACATTCCAGGGCAAGGGCCGTTCTACCCCAAGCCCTAGCAAAACAACAGATCTCTGCACCCTTACTCAGGGGTCTCCCTTCATGGGCCCCTTCCTGGCTGTTTCACCCCTGGCCTTAGGCTCATCCTCTCTGCAGGCCTCGGGGGCCAAATACCAAGCTGAAGACCAAGGGCCAGGTTAAGAGTGCCTGTTCCCCAGGGCTGTCTGCTCAGGCCCTGCCCTGGAACTGGGATGCCTGGCAGGCACATTGGTGCCACAGCTGATGGAGGAACGTCCAGACAGGGTCTTCAGGCTTTCCCCATCCCCTCCTCCTCTCACCCAGCGCTTGACTGCCTGGCTGGCTGCTGCCTCAAGGGGCCCCAGCAGGGGGCTGCCCCACAGGGCATCTGGAGAGAGCGGGGCGGGTGCCTTCCTCGCACAGCCGGGCTCCCTGCTCGCAGTGCGCTTGTGTGCACCCCTGTGTTGGTTGTGTCTTCCTGTTTATTTCTATGTTCTGCTGCTCTTTCTCCTTCCTCTCACATCCTCCCTCTGCAATCCCCAATTTCCTAGCTCCAGACACCCATCTTCCAGCCAGGAGCTGGAGAAGCCGCTCAGCGGGGCCAGACCTCTTCCCCACCCACCCACCCAAGGTGTCTGCCCCGCCCCGCCCTCGTCCTCCCTGTGTATGAGCAGATGGCCTGGCAGGCCAGCAGGTAGGGGAGTTGGGAAAGGTCGGAGGAGGCGACCTTTTCCACTCAGTAGCAGGCACCCATCCCCAGGTGCCTACCATGCAGACCCAGGCCTTGGCACTTTGAGCCTTCTGACAGAGACCCTTGCGTAGCCACAGCCCCTCCTCCTACAGAGACCCAAAGCATTGCAGCCCCTTTCCTCCAAAAGGACTGCAGTCCTGAGACCCTAGCGTGTGGCTCCAAAAACTTCCTCACACCCGCAACCCCCAGAACAGCGCGTGAGCCCTGGCTGTGGGGGAGCAGCCTCGTGCCGGGCTGTGTGCTCGGTGTGCTCAGTGAAGTGCGTGCACAGCCACTCCCCCTCCTCCCCCAGAGCGGAGGCTCCTTCTCCCCGGCACAGATCTGGGAGTGTGGGGAGGGACAGGCCCCATGTGCTGGGCTCCCTGCTGGAAAGGAATGGTTGAGCCGCCAGTGTGAGGTGCTGCAGAGCCCTGTTGGCTTGCCAGGTGATGGGCAGAGGGCCCTGGGCTTGGGTCCTGCCCACCCACTGGTGGCACCTCCCCAGACCCACTCTCATCTGGGTCTGTGGCGGCGGAAGGAGCGAGAGATCCCAGCACTAAACTCTCCCTCGCTCTGTTTTTTGAGGAACCTGAATGAACCTGAAAGCAAAGACCGAGTGGAGACGCTCAGGTGAGAGGGCTGGAGCCAGCACTGGCCCTGCCCGGGCCACCGGGCTTGCCACAAGCCTCCTGCTCCTCTCTTCCTTCTGCCACTTGGCTCTTCCTCCCGTGGTTCTGCCCTGTCCCTACCCTCTGGGGCCTCCCTTTCCTCAGAGAGTTTCCCCTTCCCAAACCCAATTGCAGGAGTTAATGGGCCCTTCTCTTCAGGTCTGGTATATTCTGGAAGTCGGAGTTCTGGGTCGGGTGGTCGGGGCTACAGATTCCTACCCCTGGCCTATCCCACCTCCCCGTGCTCCGAGGCTTCTTTCTGGAGATAGAGTCTGTGCTGGTGCTATTGAGGGCACCGGTGTCTTCCCTGACCCCACCCCGCCTACCCCAAGGCTGGCTTCTCCCCTTCACTGTCCTGACACATAGGGGTTGGAGGACTGCCTCCCTCCGCCCCCGCGGCCAGGGGCCCTGCCTGGCTGCTCCTGCTCCCTCCCGCTCTCCTCTCTGGGCTCGAGGGCTGTCTGCCAGGGTGGCCCTCCTGGGGTGGGGTGCCTCAGCCCCCCGTGACGCCCGCCTCTGCCCTCTCCACAGACCTCACGTGGTGGGCAGTGGCGTCAACGACAAAGAGAAGGAAGAATTTCGGGAGGCCAAACCCCGCTCCCTCCGCTTCACGTGGAGTATGAAGACCACGAGCTCCATGGAGCCCAACGAGATGATGCGGGAGATCCGCAAGGTGCTGGACGCGAACAGCTGCCAGAGCGAGCTGCATGAGAAATACATGCTGCTGTGCATGCACGGCACGCCGGGCCACGAGGACTTCGTGCAGTGGGAGATGGAGGTGTGCAAACTGCCGCGGCTCTCTCTCAATGGGGTTCGATTTAAGCGGATATCGGGCACCTCCATGGCCTTCAAAAACATTGCCTCCAAAATAGCCAACGAGCTGAAGCTTTAACAGGCTGCCAGGAGCGGGGGCGGCGGGGGCGGGCCAGCTGGACGGGCTGCCGGGCCGCCGCGCCGCCCCACCTGGGCGAGACTGCAGCGATGGATTGGTGTGTCTCCCCTGCTGGCACTTCTCCCCTCCCTGGCCCTTCTCAGTTTTCACTTACATGTTTGTGGGGGGTGGGAGATTGTTCTCCAGCCCCCCACATTCACCCCTGCCCAGAGATTCCCCCTTCCCCTCTCCCCAACTGGAGGCAAAGGAAGGGGAGGGTGGATGGGGGGGCAGGGCTCCCCCTCGGTACTGCGGTTGCACAGAGTATTTCGCCTAAACCAAGAAATTTTTTATTACCAAAAAGAAAAAAAGAAAAAAAAAATCCCAGCGGCCACCTTTCCTCCCTGCCCCATTGGGACAGTCGAGACTGGATCTGTGGGGTTTCCCGGGAGGGTGGCTCAGGGCTGGAACACTCTCAGGCAAGAGTGGTGGAGCTCCCGTCAGGCCCTCCGCCAGGCCCACTGTGGGCTTCTTCCCTCTCCTCCCTCCTTCCCCTCCAAGCAAACCACCAGAGGTGGCCTTCCCCTGACCTCAGGCCCCTGGGCTGGAGGCCTGGGTGGCGGGGCAGGGGGCGGGGGTGCTGCGCAGCCCTGCAGTGGGTGGGACTGGGGGCTGCCCCGGGGCTGCCGAGGCTGGAGGGCCGGCACAAGGCTCCGCCTCCCTCCACACTGTACCCTCTGCCCCTCCTTCCCAGAGCTGGGCATTTCCTTCCACAAGCTGCTGTGGGGACGTGTGTTCCCTCCTCAAAGTCTGTGCCATCTTCTCCCACCCCTCCCGGATAGAAGGAGGGGCTGACCCCAGGGCTGGGAGAGGGGAGGGGACTGCAGGGCAAATTGGCTCCTCGGTCCCCAGGGGGGCCGCTTGGGCTGTTGGTCTCCAGAGCAGGGCCACTGGGCACTCTGTGATGGGGGAGCCTTTGTCTGAAAGCACAGCCCCCTCGCCCTTCCTCTCCCCATGGCTTCCCCTTCATTGGCATTAATCTGGGCACCAGCTCTCTCCATAGCAGTGACTTCCCTCACCACTCTCATCTCTCAGCCTTGCCTTTTCTTCCTGACACTGTCGCCCCCTCCTCTCAGGAGACACTGCCCAGGGCCTCCAGGGCCACCTGGCAGAAGGCTGGGTTAGGCAGCAGGGCCGGGAGCATCTGCCCTCCACAGGGTGGGGGACAGATAGGCAAAGCGACTCCCAGCTTGCTGCCCTCAGTGGCCAGTGTGGGCATGGGCGGTTTTGGGCGCTTGGCTGGTGGTGGCCACTGCATCCCTTAATTTATTTCTCTGCTGTTTCTGTTCTTGAGAAATTGAGGGAGGGAGTCCTACACAGAGGCTGCCCCTACCCTCACCTGAGTTGTACATTTTTTTGTGATGGGTTTTATTTTTTATTTTATTATTTTATTTTTTTTTTTGATTTATGATGACTCCACCCCTCTTCATCACCCCCGCTCCCAGGCCAGGCTCAGCGATTAAGTCGAGCCCTTGCGTCCTAGGAAGGGGCCTCGCCAACCTCAGCCCTCCTGCCCCACACTCCTACTGCGGCTCAGACCAAGGGCTCCCCCTCCCTCCCTTCCCCCCTCCTGCCCTATGGAACAGCCCGGGTGCTCTGAGGGGGCCGGGAGGGCATGGCTTGGCTCCCAAAGGGGGTAGGGGCCCGGGGCACCCAGGCAAGGTGGCCCCTCCCCGGCTAGCCCCCTCCTCCCCAACCCTGCACTTAGTTTCTCCTCTGGATCAAACACATAATAAAGAGAATGTTTGGAATCTGAGCTGCCTCCTCCTGTTTCTTCTCCCAGCCAGGCAGGGACCCAGTCCCCTGTGGGCAAGATGTGGCCCAGCACGCCTGCCTTGCAGGAGAGACTTGATTCCTGTCTGGGGCCATTGCTGGGTGGGCCCAGCTCCCCACCCACCCACAGGGCACAGACAGGAAGCAAAGCCCAGGGCCCTTGCACCAAAAGGGAAAGAAAACTCAGTAAGCTTAGGTTTTATTTTTTTTTAATTTTTAAAAAAATGTTGAAAAATAAATCCATGTCTGCATAAATTCCCAACCCCCATTTCTCCAAGTTTCTGGAAGGTGGGTTTGGTGGGCACCCTCAGCTCCACAGCATTTCCCAGCTGGCCCCTGAAGACAGAGCTTCTCTTCCAGCCTCTGCTGCTGTAAGGCCCCTCTGCCCACCTCCCCCTCTGCAGCCTCCCTCCCCACCTCACCCCAGACTTATTGCTAAAATAAGGGAAAGAGGAATGAGAACAGCCAGCACACCCAACTGCCCTCTCCCCACCCCATGCTAAGGTCACTACCCCCGACACACAAAGGGCAGAGCCCAGAGGCCAAGCCCCAGCAGACTAGGAGGCAGCCATTCCAGTCCCAGCCAGGAAGCGAAAGTGCCCTCAGGCCAGCTCAAAGGCCCCTGAGCCTGGCCATGGCCACAGGAGACAGGCCCAGCTGCCAGGAACACATGCAGAACCCACAGGGCGGGGCTGGGCTGTGCGCAGCTCTGGTCTTCCAAAGACCCCGCCAGATCCCTAGTCCCTTCTGTCCTCGGTGACACCAGAGATGCCTGGGGATGGCCAGCAAAGGGATCCTGGAGCCTGTGGTTGGTGGAGGACCACAGGGCTCAGAGTGAGGGTGCTGGGGGCTCCAGAGGGGCTCCAATCAGGGTGGGTGGGGGCTGAGGGCCAGGACGGGCACTGTGGCGGGAGGCAGCCAGAGCGGGGCGGATGAGAGGTGGTGGGGGCTGGTTGGGGGCCAGCCGGGGCTGGAGGAAGCGGCCCTGCTGCAGTGGGGGTGGCTGTCGGAGCAGAGTGGGAGCCGTGGGCAAAGGTGGCCTCAGCAGTGGGGGCGGCTGGGACAGCGAGGTGGGAGGTGGAGGGGGTGGTGGTGCAGGGGGCACTGATCGGGGCACAGACGTGGAGACCGCTGTAATCTGGACCTGAGGGGAGAGAAAAGAGTGAGAAGCCAGGCTCTTCCTGCCCTCAGCCCAGTCTAAGGACCGAGGCAGCGCCTTGCCTCGCCTCGCCTCACCTCTTCTCTCTGAGGGGTTTCTCTCACCCCCTTCTCACCTCATCATCTTCCTCTAGGGCTGGGGCTGGCAATGGAGCCCCTCTCCTAGCCTCCTCCATGGGGACCGGGGCTCCAGGGGCCCCATCCTGCTCAGCCTCCCATTCCTGCAGCACCTCCTCCAGATTGAAGCGGCGCCGGTAGCTCACAAAGAAAGTCTTCACCTGGGTCAGAGTCTTGTTCCCAATCACCTCTGCAATAGCCCCAAAGTCTTTGCCATACCTACGGATGGCTGCAAGGGTCAAAAGGGCAGCAGCGTCAATACCCCTTAGAACTAGTTACTTCCCTGACCCTTCCCCTCTGCCCCCCCCCACTCCTTGGAGGGTGGGGAGATAGATTCCTGGGGTTCTCTCTTCTCACCACAGTTTAACCCACCTTGGACAGCCAAAAGCTGCTCATCTGTGGTCCAGCGGGAGTTGAACTTGGTGTTGGCCTGGAAAGCAAGGAACACACATATCCTTTAGACTTAAAACCATGCAAATGGCAGCCCTGCTCCCCAAGTAGTACTCTTTCTGCTCTACCTCCAGAGAGAGATCCCCTTTTGCACCCTAACTTAAAGAGCAGCCATACCTCCGGGGGGCGGAGTGGATCAATGCCGCCCTCCAGGGCTTGGCGTAGGCTGCTGTTTGTCTGCTTCATGCTCTGTACCTGGGAAGGCCAGGAAGTGGAGGAACATCAGACTCCCATCTCAGGCAGGCCACCATGCCCCTCACAGGACCCTACTTCTGCATAGACACCAGCACCACTGCCCCGGCAAAGCTCTCTGCCGTCCACCATCTGGCTTGTTCCCCCTGCACTACTCAGTAGGGGAGCCGCTGGGGTTCTCCCCTTTCTGCAGACCAGTTTTTATTTTTACTATATATATATATACACACACACACGCACATATATATTTTTTGAGACGGAGTTTTACTCTTGTTACCCAGGTTGGAGTGCAATGGCACAATCTCAGCTCACCAAAACATCCGCCTCCGAGGTTCAAGCGATTCTCCTGCCTCAGCCTCCCGAGTAGCTGTGATTACAAGCGCCTGCCACTCCGCCTGGCTAATTTTGTATTGTTTTTAGTAGAGACAGGGTTTCTCCATGTTGGTCAGGCTGGTCTCGAACTCCCATCCTCAGGTGATCCACCCACCTCGGCCTCCCAAAGTGCTGGGATTATAGGCATGAGCCACCATGCCCAGCCTTTTTTTTTTTTTTTTTTTTTTGAGACAGAATCTCACTCTGTTGCCCATGCTGGAGTGCAATAGTGCAGTCTCCACTCACTGCAACCTCCGCCTCCCAGGTTTAAGCGATTCTCCTGCCTCAGCCTCCTAAGTAGCTGGGATTACAGGCGTGTGCCACCATGCCCAGCTAATTTTTGTATTTTTAGGAGAGATGGGGTTTCACCATGTTGGCCAGGATGGTCTTGAACCCTGGACCTCAGGTGATCCGCTCGCCTCAGTCCCCTAGAGTGCCTGGATTACAGGCGTGAGCCACCGCACCCAGCCTACAGACCAGTTTTTAAAAGAAAGCCCAAAAAGAACACCGCATTGCCCAGAGTCCTAGAGGATGGGGCTCAGCCCCTGAACCATCTCACTTACACCTCAGCTCCCCCCAGACTTCAGTTCCCAGGTGCCGAGTGCCCCCTTTGCATAGTCCCATCATTTCCCAGGGCCCCACCTGGCGCTTGAGGGAGATGAGCTGAGAGTCAAGACCTCGGAGCGTGAGGTTGGCAAGGTCCGGGCTTCCTGACACCGCCGTGAGGCCCTCAGGGCTCAGGTACATGCCCTTGGGTGGGCGACGCCGGGTTCGCAAGGGGTGGTGGCGGTACTGAGATACCTGGACCTCCTTTTTTCCAGGGCCTGGGCGTGCATTCAGGGGCCGAGAGGGCAGAGGCTGCCAGTGAAAGGAGAGGCGGGTAGGTGGTGCAGAGCCTGAGAGAGGCAAGAGGACAGGCAGGCAGGGCCCAGAGTCTCTGGGAGCTCACCTCTCTCTTAGGGTCTCCAGGATCGGGCTCTCCCTCACTCACGCCTCCTCGACCCTCTTCGAGCTCATCACTGCTGACACAGGGGCCAGGGAGAGAATGAGGCAGGTGCCAGGAGCTCTACCTACCCCCATGCCCAGTGCCTGCTCCTGCCCCCACCTGTCTTCTTTGTCCTTGCGGCCCCCCAGTCGCCGGGCCTGTCTGTCCATCACGCTAGTTCGGCTGCGGGTCTTCTTCCAAGAGTAGTAATATTTCACCAGGCTGGGAATCAACTTGTCGGGCAGCTGGAGGAGGCAACGCCAGAAGCTGGGACCCACTCAAGACTCTGGGCCCCACGTAAGCTCTTCAGAAAGGAGGGGCAGAGGAGCGCCAGGGAGTGGGGGTGGAAGGGCTTTACCATCTGCTGGATACGCTGGAAGCACTTGCCGTGGAAGCCAAAGGCCTGTTCAAACAGCACCTTGTCCTCTACTGTCCACTCGTCAGGGAATGGGGTGAAGTTGGCCAGGTCAGCCAGCGACTTCTCTACATCGTGCTTATGCCACAGGAGCATGCCCAGCGCCTGGCCCGGGGCAAGGGGCAGCTCAGGCTCAGCTGCCCCCAGCACCATTCCACCCCATTCCCAAGTCCCTAGGGGCCAAGGCTCACCTGCTCAATGTTGTAGCCATGCTTCTCCTTGGCCATTGCAATGTACTTGTCAACTGCAGGGGCAGGAGGGGCAGGGTCTTGGTGAAGGGGGTTATAGCTCTTAACCCAGGCCTGTCCAGAAAGGGACCACCCCCCAGCGGCCAGGCCCCTGAACACGAGCCCCAGGGCAAGGGTTGGACCCACACACACCTCAGCCTCCAGCCCCCTTCTGAGAAGAGCTGGCTTGGAGCTGGGATGAACCCAAGCCCCCACCTCCCAGGGCTGTGCCCCACTCACGCTTGGCATCTGACACACAGTGGTTGGGTGACCACACCAGCATCCCCTTCAGCTCCTTGTTGCTGTAGCGTGCAGGGCTCTCTGAAAGGCCGAGGAGCAGGAGGGAAGACACTCAGATCAGCCTGGTGGCACAAGCCTGGCTGGACCCATGGCCAGAGGGCAGCAGAGGAGTGGAGCCAGGGAGGTTGAGGCCCAGAAGGGAAGGAGGGGCAGAGACCCAGACAAGAAGGCAGGGCAGGAAAGCTAACCATGCCACAGGGCCACCCACCTCTGCCAGCCTGTCCTCCCAGGGGGAGCCAGCCAAGGGCACCCCAGGTGGGGCTGCAGGCTAAGCCCGGAGCCTCCACCCCCACCCCACTTCACAGCCTGTCCTGCCACTCACCAGGCTTGCACTCCGGAATTACGGCCTGGTAATTGGTTCCAACGCGGATCATGCTGTCTGTGGAGCCAGGGGGAGGTAGTCAGGACTCCAGGGAGGGCGGACGGGAGAGAGGATGTGGCGGGGGAGGTGGCTGGCCTGGAGTTCTTCCTGACCACCCAGGGCCCCCACCTTCCAAGGAGGCTCACTTTTCCCTGATTGTCCCCCTCAGTTACCTGCAGCCACAGAAGGGACTGGAAGAGGAAAAGACCCTGTCCAGCCATGGCCATTGGGGCTGGAGGGTGGACAAGGGGACGGTTTTAGAGCCCAGGCCAAGCACAGTGCTTTGTTCCGGCTGGGGGGAGGGGAGCCGGGTTGGAGGGCAGCCCCTAGACCTGGACCACAGCTCTGCAAGGAACCCAAGGCTCCTCCCCACCACAGGAGCCTCACAGCTCTGTGTGGAGGTGTCTCTCCAGCCCCTGCTCCAGCCAGACCTCAGTCCCCTGCAAGATGGCAAGGTATGAGAGATCCACTCTAAGCAAGGGAGGGATGCCTCGGTCCCTGAGGAGCTGAGGGCAGGGGAGGGGCCGACAGGACGCCTCCACAGCAGCTAGGGGCCCAGGTTCCAGATTGGCTGTGCCGGCAGCCTGGGCTTGGGGGAGAAGCAAAGCAGAGGCTCCAATCCAGGAGAGGCAGGAGCCATCAGTGTAATAGACTCGTGGTCTGCAACTCTTCCCCCTCCCGCCCCACTCCGCTCCCCCAAGGCCGGCGCGCCTTTAACCCTAGGCCACCGGGCTCACCGTGCGAGTGCTCCTCCTCGCTGCTGTCATCCTCCGAGTGGGGCTGTCCGCCGTTGGGCACCGTCTTGGCCCGGCTGCGGGACAGGATCCCGGAGCCCGCGCTCGGCTTCTCCATCACCGAGGGCATTACCCCGCCCAGCTGCCCCGGGGGGGGGGCGCGGGAGCCTTCGGAGAGCGACAGTGGTTGCTGCACTCGCTCCGAGTGCCTAGCCCGGCCCGGCCTGGAGAGGTCGCCACTGAGGTTAGGAGCGGCAGGAGGTCAGCGTGGCTAGGGTCCGGCGGGGTGGGAGCCCACCGGGCAGCCCCAGCGCTCTCCGCGACCCCCACGAGCCAGGGCGTCAGAAAAGTTTGTGCAGAAGTGGGGGACGCAAGGGATGAGCGCAAGGTCCGGTGCGGCTGGGGTGCGATTGCTATGTACGCCCTTCAGGGTTGCGGTTCCCCTTAAGTCGGGGTCCCCGGTCCTCCGGGCGCCCTGGAACCCCACCGCCCACCTGCCCACGCCGTTCAGCGGCCGGGCGCTGCAGCGCAATCTGCGCCCCCAGGGTTCTGCGGCTCTCGGCTGCGCCGGGGATGCCCCAGTCCCCGGGCGGGGACCCGTGTCCCAAGCAGACCCCTGCCCGCGACGGCAGCCCGCCGGGGCCCCGGCGGCGGCGGCGGCGGCGGCGGCGGCGGGACGGCGCGCACGGCGCGCGGCGCTGGGCAGAGTTGCCGGGAGGCGGGCGGAGCGCAGCCGCGGGCGCCGCCTCGCACCCTCCCCGGCGCGCTCGCTCTCCCCGCCGCACTCGGGCTGCCGCTCGCTCGCCCGCTCTCCGCCGCCGCTCGCTCCTCGCGCACACAATGAAGCTGCTGGCAGGGAAGTAGTGCCGGCTGCGGCCTCAGCACCCCTCCCCCAGCCGATGCCTCCGCCAGCTGAACATCTGGCCCTGGGGTGGGAGGGAGGGCCCGGGGGGCGGGGCCTGGGGGCCAGGGCCAGACCTCCAAGGGGTGGGATCAGGACCCTGGTGGGGCACGCGTCCCGCTGCGGGGGCCCCCCTCGCGTCCCTGGGCTCCCAGACTTGCCCCTGGGGGAGACCCCACTGCCCCCCAGGAGTAGCCAGGGGTCAGCCCCACCCACGCGTACACCAGCACCACACACCAGTGGGCTCGGGTTACTGCCGCCTGCCCCGGGGGCCCTAGGGCCGCCTGCCCGCCCGCCCGGGTGGAGCCCAGCTTTTCCTTCCATTTCCCTTCCTGCCAAGGAACTCCCCGCCCCCCCTTCCGCAGGGGGGACCCCCCTTCATGCGCCCTTGGGGGCCAGAACGGATGGGAGGCTGGACAGGCAAGGAATGAGTTCCTCCAAGTGCTACCCAGCCAGAGCCTGGCTTCTGGTGGATCTGTGGGTCCCCAAGGGTTGCCCCAGTTCCCTTTAACTGCTGCAGTGTGCACCCCTAAACAGTGGTAGCAAGGGCTGAGGGATGGGGAGTGGGAGGTGTAGGGGTAGGTCTGGGCTGCAGGGGATAGAGGAACTGGGTCTCCTCCCCACTAGGTTTACTGTCACCCCAGCTGGAAGCAGCACCCCCTCCCCCCGGACAAGCATGGGCAGAGTGACAGACAGGGAAGCGGGTAAAGCGGCACAGACGGAGATGGGGGAGGGGGTGGGCAGAGACTTTCAAAGCCAGACCCAGCCACCCTGCCAGGCACACAAAGAGCCAGCGCACACACCGGCGGCGGCTCCGAGCCTGCGAGCTGCGCCCGTGCCCGTCCCCGCCGCCCGGGGCACGTGCTGCCGCGCACACAAGCTGAAGCCCCCGCCCGCCGCCCCTCCCACCCGGAGCCCCAGTCTCCTGGACACACCTCCACCCGGGCACACCCCGCTGTGCCCAGACTGAGCCGAGCCCGCACTCGCGCCCTTCTCTCCCTTCCCTTCCTCGGCCACTCTGTAATCAGATTCCTAAATTTAGAAGCAGCCCAGGGCCCAGCCAGGGATCCCTGCCCCCACCCGCTGCCTGCGGCCGAGCGGCCGGGGTCTTGCGGTCAGGCCATGACCCGGCTGGGGCCGCTTGTTCCTGGGGGCTCCTGCGGACAACCAGGGAAAGCTAGGCTCAACCCCACCCGGCTGCTGCGCTGTCCAGCCACATGGGGCCATCCAGCCAGCGGCCACGTTGCCCGCCACACCTCGGGCCAGGGCTACGGGGCCTCTATCCTCCTCTTAAATCATGGATTGGGCACCAAGCCCCAGGGTGGGGAGGTCTGGACAAAGGAGGAGAATGAATGGACCAGGGGCCGGTCTGAGCTAAGGAGGTCTGCTCCAAGACTAAAAGAGTCTTCTCAGGCCGACCCCTCCTGAGTGGCAGGGCGCCATCCCTGTCCCCAGCACCTCCACCCTTTGGAGAGGCTCTCATCTCTCTCCCCTCCTGCCTGGCAGGCAACCATTGCTGCACACCAGCCTCTCCTACCATGCTGTCTTCTATCTTGCCCCCGCCCCCTATTAGGCAGGGCCTCAGTTGAACCCCCCATCCCCCCTTGCCTCCTTTCCAGACTCAAACCTGGGGACCCGGGCCCGGCCTCCTCACCCCCACCCGCAGGCTCAGCATCCTGCTTATTTCTTGCCTCCCTACTCCAGGGCTGCCCCAGGTACCCCCAGTCTCTCTAGCAGGGATCCCCAGCCACTGGACTCCCTCCGGCCCCAGCATCCCTCTCCCCCGCCCCCTAAGAACCTCATTCTCTTTATTTCTATCTAGAGCCAGGCACTCTGGGCCAAAGGAAGACTCTGCTCTGGAGGTGGGGACAGGGAGGGGAGGTTTATTCCTTGGGGCGGGGGCTGGGAGAGTCCCTAGGCCCGGATGCAATGAGGCTTCTGCCTAGGAGGTGGGCCACGACACAGGAAGTGTGTCCTAGGAGTTTTGGGGCGACTGTGGGGGCCACAGGGTCTAGAGGGAAGGCGCATTCCTAGCGAACAACCCCCTCATCGAGGGGCAAGGGTGCAAGGTTAGGAGGGGGAGGGGCAAGGCCCCACCCCTCCCACCTGCTACAGCCGCCCCCTCCCCAGCTGGCCCCCTCTTTTGTGCGAAGCCACACAAAGGACAAGGGGCCCCGGCCGGCCTGGCCATCTGCTCCCAGCAGCCTGAAGGCTCTTAAAGAGACAGCACCCCCGGGGCTGCGGGGCGGGGCTCGCCACCGGATCCGGGCTCCGCGGTATCCCAGATCCCACCCACCTTTCCCTGGCTCCACTTGTCCCCAGGTCAGAGATCGTCCTCCCCCAGGCCTGGGGCACAGAGGTGCCACGTGGCCAGGAGCATGGGGGTGTGGGAGGGGAGGGAAGGAGAGGCAGCCCGGGACCAGCCCCTCCTCTCCTGCAGCCTGAGGCAGCGGAAGGGGCCAAGGAAGCTGGGCAGCGCGGCTGAGAACCCGGGGCCCTCACCTCCGCGAGCTACCTCCGAGCTTGGTGTGAGCCAGGGGGCTCCCGGGAATGCCCTCCCCACCATTTTCTCTGATGAGCTCGGGCTCACCCTTCCAGTGGAAGCGACAGCGCCTTCTTTTCGAGGGCTGCAGGCCAGGACGCAGGCCGCCTGGAAGCAAGCGTGATCAGGGCACATTTATTTCCTACATTGTTCCAGATGAGGAAACTGAGGCCTTGCACAACCCCTACACAGGCCTCCGCCAGAAGCTGCATCCCTTGCCTGGACC
This sequence comes from Theropithecus gelada, assembly GCF_003255815.1. Lineage (NCBI taxonomy): Eukaryota > Metazoa > Chordata > Mammalia > Primates > Cercopithecidae > Theropithecus > Theropithecus gelada. The sequence continues at coordinate 10,703,251 of NC_037682.1, read as the reverse complement.
AGAAAAGGCTCCTCACCTCTCCGGTCCCCAGGGAAGCCGGCCCTAGCCAGGCCGAGTCCCACTCTGCGCCCTTGCCACACACACAGCTCAGAGACACAAGTCTATATGATGCCTGTGGTGGTTTCCTTGCCTGTCTCTGGCTGGGCTGTGACCCCTTGAGGGCAGGGGCTCTGTTTGCTGCTGTGCTCTGGGGGCCTGGCATACAGTAGGTACTCAGTGTTTACTGAATGAATAAGTGTGTCAGGAGCCCTTTGCCTTCATCGGGCTTCTCTGCGCTCTGCCTACTGGGTTTCTTGTTTCCTCCTTCCTCAAGGTGAGGCCGAGAGGACAAAGGTTGAACAGGGATGCTGGGAGGGAAAAGGAGGGTGACCTTGGGCAAGCCACGCGGCCTCCCCTTGCAGCTCCCTCCTCCCACAGGCGGGGGCAGCTCCAGCCAATCCCGAGCCCGCCAGTCCTGCCAGACAGACTGGGACTGTCCCGAGCTCCGGCCCAGCGAGCCTGGCCGCTGTGGTGTGGTTCCTGGGACCCTAGCCAGGCCCTCAGTGGCCACAGCCAAGGGGCTAAACTTGGGGAGGGAGGGAGGCAGCGGGAGGGCCCTGGGGTCGGGGAGGGAGTGTGGTAGGATCCGAGCCAAAACCTGGCTGAGCAAGTAGGGGGTTGGGGGGAGGAGCTCCCATCGACTGGGGGCCTGGCGGGAGGTGACCCTGGGGAAATGGAGGAGGTGGGCTAGAGTGGAAGGACCAGGGCAGCTCCCTCTGGGGCCCCCACCCTCTCTCAGTCCTGCCCAGACAGGAATTCAGTTCCTCCCTCCCCTGCCGCCCACTGGGGCCCTGGGCAGGCTGTGTGGTCCAGGGTGCTGCCCTCCCCTTTTCTGGGCCCTGTCGGTGACCCCCGTGGTCTAGCTGGCACTCCTTCCCCCACCCCACCTCACCCCCTCAGGGTTGTGAAGAAGCTGAGAGAGGTGACAGAGGTGGCAACCTGGTGCTTGGCACCACCCCGGTAGCGGGGCCGTGCAAGGAGAAGGCAGAGGGAGGCAAGACAAGCACATCTGGGAGTGGCACTTGGAGGAGGATGCAGCAGACCAGGCACAGGGTCAGCAAGGAGACTCCAGGCTTCAGACACCCACGCGGAGGAAATCTGACTCCCTGAGCAAATCCGACATCCCTGGGGAAGGGTCAGCAAGACCTCAGGTTGAGATGAGAGGTGACAGGAGCTCCCCGACTCTATGAGGGGGAGCCTGCTTGGTTTCTCCGGAAACTGGGATGGGGGGGCGGGGGCCTCCCCTTGCCCTCACCTGGACAACAGCTGCGCCCTCTGGCGGTGACCGCATGGACCAAGGGGATCCCACCTCAGTCTGGGCACAAATGTCCTCCCAGAGAGGCTGAGCCTGGCGCCCTGGGCAACCCGTGTTCCTGGGTAAGTGCCTGGATCATGGTCCCCCTGGGCCATTGGAGTCATTGAGCCTTAAATCCACCCCCAGCAAGCCCTGCCCCAGAACCAGCCATAACCTTCCAGTGCAGTCAGGTGGAGCAGAGGTCCCTAGAGAAGTGGCAGGAGCTCAGACTTAGGCTGAGTCCTGGCTGTGCTTCTTGCTTGCTGTGTGGCCTTAGGTGAATTACTTGGCTTCTCTGAGCCTCAGTCCTTCATCTCTAAAAGGGAAAGATGATCCTGACCTCATCGACTGTTAGTAGGATCCAAGGACATCTCACATGGAATGGAGTAACAACATCAATGCTGGTTTCCAGCTGAAGCCATGTTCCCCTCTTGAGCATCCCCAGCAGGGCCCCCTCTGCCCATGGCTCACTGCTCCATGAGGCAGCCCATGCCCAGTGGACCAGTTCTGGGCCAGCCCCACCTTGAGCTCCTGGGTCTGACCTCTGGAGCAAGAAGCTGTTCCATGACATTGGACACTACACATCTTCTCAACTATGGGTTGAACATTTCCCGCAAAGTCCATGTGTTGGAAACTTAATCCCTAATACAACAGTGTTGAGAGGTGGGACCTTTGGGCATGAGGTGCTGCCCTCAGGAATAGATTAATGCCATTATCTCAAGAGTGGGTTAGTTATTGAGGGAGTAGGTTCTAGATAAAAGATGAGTTTGGCCCCCTAATCCCACCCCGCATGTAAGCTCCTTCTGCCATGTGAGGATGCAGCAAGAAGGCCCTCACCAGATGCCAGCACCATGCTCTTGGACTTCCCGGCCTCCCAAACTGTGAGACAAATAAACTTCTTTGTTTATAAACTACCCAGTCTCAGGTATTGTTACAGCAACACAAAATGGACTAAGATACTCCCTTTAGACATGTCAGCAGTTCCAGATACTGACATGAAGCAGTTCCAGACTGCCTTCAGTCTGACCTCTCTAATCCAGTATACACTACACACACATCACTTAATACAATTTTTTTTTTTTTTTTAGACCTAGTCTTGCTCTGTCGCCCAGGCTGGAATGCAGTGGTTTGAGCTCGGCTCACTGCAACCTCTGCCTCCCAGGTGTAAGCGATTCTTTTGCCTCAGCCTAATCCCAAGTAGCCGGGATTACAAACATGCACCACCACACCTGGCTAATTTTTATGTTTTTGGTAGAGATGGGGTTTTGCCATTTTGGCCAGGTGGGTCTGGAACTCCTGATCTCAAGCAATTCACCTACCTCGGCTCGCAAAGTGTTGGGATTACAAGTGTGAGCCACTGTGCCAGGCCACTAAATACAAATTTTTAAATACAGCTTCGATTATGTCCCATTCCTGCTCAGCCTTCCATGGTTCCCTATTGCCTTCCAGGCAAAGGTCTCACAGCCCAGTACTCAAGGGGTTTTTAGCCCATGTATGATCCAGCCAAACAGGTGGCTCACCATTCTCTGAGCCTCACCTGGTGCCCCAGGATGCTCCACCCACCCTGCAAACCCTGGCCTGGCTCACCCATCTGCATGCCCCATGCCCAGCCCTTCCCTCAGGGCTGCTGGGTTCTGCAGGTGAGCTCTGCTCTGCCAGGGTACATCCAGGGCTCCTGGCTGAGCAGTGAGTACCCTTTCTGTCTCTCCACAGTCCCCCTCCACCACTCCACCCACCATATGGCTCTTAGCATAGGACCTTGCCTCCCACTTTCAGAGAGAACAGAGGCCATCTGGGAGGAACCCCCTTCATAGCCTTTGTCTGCTCCTTCCCCTCCCTGTAGCATAGATGGATCTTCCCCCTTCAAGGCCAACCTCACTCCAAGGCTTTGCATCACCCCCAGTGCCAGCCTCACCACACACACACCCCAATCCTGAGCACCTTGATTTTCATTTTCCTCTCCTTACTCATGTTTGTCTTCCCCCTCATCACATGAACCTGCCTAAGTCCATTCATCCTAAACACACCCCCTGCACCTCCCGTACCCCACTTCCACCCCTCCTTCATCCCATGTTCACCTTAGTTGCCCCTTTCAGCTAGCAGTATTGCTGCCTTAAAAAAAAAAATAGTGCTTAAAAGAGATGTTCACACCCCTCCATCCCTGTCCTCACCTCCCACTCACTCCCCAACTCCACCACTCCACAGAAACCGTTCCTCCAAGGTCACCAGTGACTTTGTTATCTCTAAACCCAAAGGACCTTTGGTGGGTATGTTCTCACTCCATCTCTGGGCAGGACTGGACAGACCGGGCCACCTCTAGCTCCAGGACGTGAGCTCCTCCTTGGCTCCCTTCCTGGCTGGACTTCAAACCTTTCATGTGGTTCCTCTGGGCTCGATCCATTCCCTCAATTCCCCAGGCTCAGATATATCAAATCCTCGGTTGTGGATAACCCCCTCCTTCCCTAGCCCTGATCCCAGGCTCTGAACCCCCATATCCCACCAATTGCCTTCCGGACTCAGTATCACTTGCTGTCTCCTAGGCCTGTCCAAAACTCTCTCTGAACTGTCACCAATCTTCACCACCATGTGCCCAGCCTGCCCCTTCCCTATCCCTCTTCCTTTTATTTATTTATTGAGATGGAGTTTCACTCTTGTTGCCCAGGCTGGAGTGCAATGGCACGATCTTGGCTCACCGCAACCTCCGCCTCCCAGGTTCAAGCAATTCTCCTGCCTCAACCTCCCGAGTAGTTGGGATTACAGGCATGCGCCACCACGCCCGGCTAATTTTGTATTTTTAGTAGAAACAGGGTTTCTCCATGTTAGGCAGGCTGGTCTCGAACTCCCAACCTCTGGTGATCTGCCCACCTCGGCCTCTCAAAGTCCTGGGATTACAGGCGTGAGCCACCATGCCCGGTCTATTTTATTTTATTTTTTGAGAAGGAGTCTCACTCTGTTGCCCCGGCTGGAGTCCGGTGGCACGATCTTGGCTCACTGCAACCTCCACCTCCCAGGTTAAAGCGATTCCCCTGCCTCAGTCTCCTGAGTAGCTGGGATTATAGGCATGTGCCACCACATCCAAAGAATTGGGGGTTTCACCATGCTGGCCAGGCTGGTCTCGTAATCCTGACCTGAAGTGATCCGCCTACCTAGGCCTCCCAAAGTTCTGGGATTACAGACCCTTTATCTCTCTCCCCACTGGGAGTCAAAGTAGAAACCTGGGAGTGGTCCTCCACTTTCCCTCTCCTTTACTTCCTGATCCATCAGTCTCCAACTCTTGTGAAGTCCCCTCTCCCACTGCCCCTCCTGGGCTTCATCCTATTCCAAAAGAGTCCCCCACCGGACTCTCCGCCTCTTCTCTTGCCTTCCTCTAATCTGTTCTTTATTTGACAGCCAGGGTGATCTTTCTTTTTTCCTTTTTGAGATACAGTCTCCCTATAATGCCCAAGCTGGTCTTGGACTCCTGGACTCAAGCTGCCCTCCTGTCTCAGCCTCCTGAGTAGCTGTGATTACAGGCGCATGCTACCATGCCAAGCCAAGGTGATTTTTTTTTTTTTTTTTTTTTGAGATGGGGTTTTGCTCTTGTTGCCCAGGCTGGAGTGCAATGGCGCGATCTCGGCTCACTGCAACCTCCGCCTCCTGGGTTCAAGTGATTCTCCTGCCTCAGGCTCCCGAGTAACTGGGATTACAGGCACCCGCCACCACGCCCGCCTAATTTTTTTGTATTTTTAATAGAGATGGGGTTTCACTGTGTTGGCCAGGCTGGTCTCGAACTCCTGACCTCCGGAGTTCCAGGAGGCGATCCACCCGCCTCAGCCTCCCAAAGTGCTGGGATTACAGGCGTGAGTCACTGCGCCCAGCCTCCAGGGTGATCTTTCTAAAACCCAATCTGATCAAGTCAATCCTCTGCTTCTCATTATCCTTGGATTAAGATCAAGCTCCTTAGCACGACTTATCTCCTTCAAAATCTTGTCCCCTGACATCCATCTCCCTTCCCCTTTTTTGTTTGGGGATCCATGTGGTGCTATGGCTTTGATCCCATGCCAATGCCAGCCTTTCCCAAGGCCCTGGATACCATGAATGCTTCAGAAATGAACTAGAAACCAAAGCTGGTCCAATCAGCATGTTGTAAATATAAGACAAAGACCAGGAAGCTGAGCACAGGAGTGTTGGCTGCCATCTTTAACCTTCGGGGAAAGCCAGCACTATGGAGAATACCACGAGGGGAGGGAAAAAGCCACCCAAGGCCAGGCGCAGTGGCTCACACTGTAATCCCAGCACTTTGGTAGGCAGAGGTGGGTGAATCGCTTGAAGCTGGGAGTTCATGACCACCTTGAGCAATGTGACAAGACCTCTACCTCTGCAAAAAAAAAAAAAAAAAAAATTAGCCAGGTGTGGTGGCACGTGCCTGTGGTCCCAGGTACTAGGGAGGCTGAGGTGGGAGGATTGCTTGAACCCAGGAGCCATGAGTGTGCCACTGCACTCCAGCCTGGGCAATAGAGTGAGACCCTGTCTCAAGAAAAAAGAAAAGATGGGAGTCTGAGGCATGAGAATCACTTGAACCTGGAGGTAGAGGAGAAAAAGTCACCCAACCAACCTCACTTGAAGCCACTGAACTTCTTGACCTTTTATTTTTATTTTTGAGATGCAGTTTTGCTCTGTCGCCCAGGCTGTAGTGCAATGGCCTGATCTTGGCTCACTGCAACCTCCGCCTCCCAGATTCAAGCAATTCTCCTGCCTTAGCCTCCCGAATAACTGAGATTACAGGCACCCACCACCATGCCTGGCTAATTTTTTTTGTATGTTTAGTAGAGACAGGGTTTCACCGTGTTAGCCAGGCTGATCTTGAACTCCTAATCTCAGGCGATCTGCCCTCCTCAGCCTCCCAAAATGCTGGGATTACAGGCGTGAGCCACCACACCTGGCCTGAACCTCTGGACCTTTTAGTTATGTAAGGAGTAGGCCAATACATTTTTTTTCCTTATTGTTTAAGCCTGGTTGATTTCTGTTTTCTGTCATTTGCAATCAAAGCCTCAGAAACAATACACCTCTCAACACTATCCCACTTAATGATATGCCTTAGCTATCAGCATACTCAGCAACCAGAAATGGCCAGGATGCCCAGTCCCCTCTCTTGCCTTCAAGTCTTTATATATGCAATACCTGGAACAAAGCTCCTCCTTTCCTTGCTGTCTAATTATCTCTTTTTTTGTTTTGTTTTGTTTGTTTGTTTGAGACGGAGTCTCGCTCTGTTGCCCAGGCTGGAGTGCAGTGACGTGATCTTGGCTCACAGCAACCTCCGCCTCCCGGGTTCAAGCAATTCTCTGCCTCAGCCTCCAAGTAGCTGGGATTACAGGCGCCTGCCACCACGCTGGCTAATTTTTTGTAGTTTTAGTGGAGACGGGGCTTCATCATCTTGGCCAGGCTGGTCTTGGACTCCTGACCTCACGATCCACCCGCCTCGGCCTCCCAAAGTGCTGGGATTACAGGCATGAGCCACTGTGCCAGGCCTGTTTTTTTGTTGTTGTTTTGTTTTTGTGTTTTGTTTTGTTTTGTTTTGTTTTTTGAGACAGAGTCTCTCTCTGTTGCCCAGGCTAGAGTACAGTGGCGCGATCTTGGCTCACTGCAACCTCTGCCTCCTAGCTTCAAATGATTCTCCTACCTCAGTCTCTCGAGTAGCTGGGACTACAGGCGCATGCCACTGTGCCTGGGTAATTTTTGTATTTTCAGTAGAGACAGGGTTTCACCATGTTGGCCAAGCTGGTCTCGTACTCCTGACCTCATGTGATCCACCCACCTTGGCCTCCCAAAGTGCTGGGATTACAGGCATGAGACACTGTGCCTGGCCTCTTGCTGTCTAATTCTTATTTACCTTTTGAAATGAAGCTCAGATATCAACTTCTGTAGGACATCTGCCCCCTCCCCATCTCAACACTGATCACAATCTAATGGAACCACCTACTTGCTTTTGTTTTTCATTTTTTTGTGTTTTTCTTGAGGCAGGGTCTCACTGAGTCACCCAGGCTGGAGTACAGTGGCAAGATCACGGCTCACTGCAGCCTCAATCTGCCTGGCTCAAGCATTCCTCTCACCTCAGCCGCTTGGGTAGCTGGGACTACAGGTGTGTGCCACCATACCCAATTAACTTTTTATTTTTTATAGAGACGGGGTCTTGCTATGCTGCCCAGTCTGGTGTTGAACTCCTGGGCTCAAGTGATTCTGCCCGCCTCAGCCTCCCAAAGTTCTGGAATTATACGTATGACCTGGCCCCATGTACCTGTTTATCACCTACTGGAGGCTGTGAGCCCAGAGGGTGGGGCACCTGTCTTACCCTAGCAACTTACGCAGTTCCACAGCAGCTGGTACACAGTAGGTGCTTAACAAATGGTTGCTGGGAGAATCAACCTCAGGTGTCCCAAGCACCACCTCCCCAGGAAAACCCTTCCTAACTGCTCCCAGCTCCCTAACTGTCCCCAGCTCCCTTCCTAACTGTTCCTCCCCTCCCTAACTACCCCCAGCTCCCTTCCTAACTGCTCCTCCCCTCCCTAACTGCCCCCAGCTCCTCTCACTCCAGATACCCACACTGCTAGGTCCAAGAAGATCACTTCTGCCAAACCTATCTTCATTTTACCAACATATCAAAACCTGCTCCTTGAAGGCAAAGTCTTGCAATAATAGTAGAAGTAAGAGCCAATTTCAAGTGCTTATTAGTTAGTTTTTCACAACTACATTCCCAAACCCTATTAGTGCAAGTACATAGTAGGTGTTTAAATATGATTGTTAAATAAATTAGTGGAGGAATAAACAAATGAAATGAATGCATATATATACCAACTACCATGTGCAAAATGCCTTACCTGGGTTATCCCATTTCTCCCCGACAGCAGCCCTATTTTCCAGATGAAAGGCTGAGGCTTCGGGTCACCTGCCTAAGATCACACAGCTTGATGGTGGCAAAGCTGAGAGCCAGTGCCAAGCTGGGTGATACGGAGACATATTTTCAAAATCCTGTGTCCCCTCCCTTTCAGTTAAGATGCATGTGGCCGCAAGTAGAGGAACAGCCACTCAGTGATGATTTGGGCAAAGCAGGCATTTTCTGTTTCCTAAGGAGTCAGGAGGTCAGTGTCACCACTGAGAGGCTCAGTGGCCATCAATGTCTCAGGTGCTTCTCCTTTCTCAGCACTGTCCCTTCCACGTATCAGATTTCTCCTCATGATCACTAGATGGCTGCAGTTGCTCCAAGCATCCCATCCTCTGAGGACAATTTCCAGAGTGGGAAAGGAGGGGCAGGGAGCAGGGGCTTTCTCCTTGGCATTTGTCTTGTTATCAGGAAGAGCAACCCTTTCCAGGAATCCCAGAGCAGGCCTATGCCCCTTAAAACAATCCCTAGCAAAGAAGATTAGGATTCCCAGGCTTAGATTGGACCCATGGTACTTGTAGTCCAGCACACCTGCCGTGACCCCCACCCATCACCCGAGCAGAGGTGGGGCTCTGCCATTGTCTTAGTCCATTGTGCTGCTGTAACAGAACACCTGAGACTGGGTTATAAAGAACAGAGGCGCCAGGCATGGTGGCTCACGCCTGTAATCCCAGCACTTTGGGAGGCCAAGGCGGGCAGATCACGAAGTCAGGAGTTCGAGGCCAGCCTGGCCAACATGGTGAAACTCCATCTCTACTAAAAATACAAAAACTAGCCAGGCATGGTGGCGGGCACCTGTAGTCCCAGCTACTTGGGAGGCTGAGGCAGAAGAATCGCTTGAACCCAACCCAGGAGGCGGAGGTTGCATGGAGCCGAGATCATGCCACTGCACTCCAACCTGGGTGACAGAGCAAGACTGACTCCATCTCAAAAAAGAACAGAGACTGGGAAGCCCAAGAGTATGGCGCTGCCATCTGGTGAGGACCTTCCTTTTGCATCCTCCAGTGACAGAAGGCAGAAGGGCAAGAGAGGGCAACTCCCTCCATCAAGTTTTTTATTAGGACACCTAATCCCATTCACAAGAGAGGAGGCCTCGTCTCTTGTGGTGAAACCCCATCTCTACAGAAGAATACAAAAATTATCTGGGCATGGTGGTGTCAGCCTGTAGTCCCAGCTGCTTGGGGCGTTGAGGTGGGAGGATTGCTTGAGCCTGGGAGGACAAGGCTGTGGTAAGCTGAGATTGCGCCACTGCACTCCAGCCCGGGTGACAGAGCCAGACCCTGTCTCAAAAAAAAAAGAAAGAAAAAAAGAAAAAGAAAAAATTTTTTCTTAATTAGCTGGGTGTGGTGGTGCACACCTGTGGTCCCTACTTGGAAGGCTGAGGCAGGAGGATCACTTGGGTCTGGGAGGTGGAGGCTGCAGTGAGCCGAGATCACACCACTGCACTCAACATGGGCAAGAGACCCTGGCATTTTACAGGCTGACTTATGTCCTCCCCACAATTCCTGTATGGAAGTCCCAGCCCTCAGTGCCTCAGAATGTGACCTTATTTGGAGATAGGGTCTTTAAAGAGGTAATCCAGTTAAAGTGAGATATTTAGGGTGGGCCCTAATACGAGTAGTGTCCTTATAAGAAGGGGAAATTTGAGGCCAGGCACAGTGGCTCATGCCTGTAATCCTAGCACTTTGGAAGGCCAAGGCAGGAGGATCACTTGAGCCCAGGAGTTTGAGACAAACCTGGGCAACATGGTGAAGGTGAAACCCCATCTCTACCAAAACACACACACACACACACACACAAACACACACACATTAGCTAGGCATTGTGGCACATGCCTGTAATCCCAGCTACTCAGGAGGCTGAGGCAGGAGGATCACATGAGCCCAGGAGGTGGAGGTCACAGTGCGCTAAGATCAAGACACTGCACTCTAGGCTAGGCAACAAAGCTAGACCCTGTCTCAAAAAATAATAATTAAAAAAAAAGGGACCGGGCACGGTGGCTCTCACCTGTAATGCCAGTACTTTGGGAGGCTGTGGTGGGCGGATCATGAGGTCAAGAGACCAAGACCATCCTGACCAACATGCTGAAATCCTGTCTGTGCAAAAAGTACAAAAATTGGCCAGGCGCGGTGGCTCACACCTGTAATCCCAGCACTTTGGGAGGCCAAGGCGGGTGGATCACGAGGTCAGGAGATCGAGACCATCCTGGCTAACACAGTAAAACCCTGTCTCTACTAAAAATACAAAAAATTAGCTGGGCATGGTGGCAGGCGCCTGTAGTACCAGCTACTCAGGAGGCTGAGGCAGGAGAATGGCGTAAACCCGGGAGGCGGAGCTTGCAGTGAGCCGAGACTGTGCCACTGCACTCCAGCCTGGGCGACAGAAGGAGACTCTGTCTCAAAAACAACAACAACAACAACAACAACAACAACAAAAGATTACCGAGACCATGTTGGTGGCTGGCTACACAAGAGGTCTGTACTACAGAGGGTTCTGGGGGCAGAGGTCCCGAAGGAAGAAACAGAGATTTGGGGAAACACGGAGCCTTGGGAGTGTGTGAGTTTTCCAGGGCTGCCCTAATGAAATATCACAAACCAGATGGCTTAAAACAACAGCAATTCATTTTGTCCCAGTTCTCCCAGAAGCTCAAAATCAAGGTGTTGGCAGAGCGGGTTCCTTTTCTAGGCTCCGAGGGAAAACCCACTGCGTGCCTCTCTCCTTGGCAGTCCTTGACTCCTAGCTGCCTCGTTCCAGTCTCCGGCTCTGGCTTCACATGGCTGTCTTCCCGCTGTATCTCAACTCTCCCTCTGCTTTCTCTTCTAAGGACACCAGTCATTGGATTTAGGGCCCACCCTAAATCCAGGATGATCTCATCCCAAGAGCTTTAACTCAATTACATCTGCAAAGACTCTATTTCTAATTAAGGTCACATTCACAGATACAGGGTAGGGGGGCGGTTAGGACTTGAACATATAATCTGGGGGGATTCTATTCAACCCACTGTGGGAGATATCTCCATGGAGGGGCCGTTGGTACATGACCTAATATTTCCATCTGCAGGGCTCAGGTGTCACCTCCTCTAGGGACCTTACTTCTTTTGTGCCCCACAACACCTGTGCCTGCCGCCATCACTGCCCATATTCCTTCAGCTAACATTTACTGAGTGCCTGCTCTATGCCAGGCACCAAGCTGGTGCCAAATTTAGCACATAAAAATACAAGATGGCTGGGCACGGTGGCTCATGTCTGTAATCCCAGCACTTTGGAAGGCTAAGGCGAGTGCATCACTTGAGATCAGGAGTTTGAGACCAGCCTGATCAACCTGGTGAAACCTCGTCTCTACTAAAAATACAAAAATTAGCCGGGTGTGGTGGTGCACGCCTGTAATCCCAGCTACTCGGGAGGCTGAGGCAGGAGAATCGCTTGAACTTGGCAGGCAGAGGTTGCAGTGGGCCAAGATGGTGCCACTGCACTCCAGCCTGGTGACAGAACAAGACTGTCTCAAATTATTTTATTTTATTTATTTTTATTATTTTATTTTATTTATTTTTTTCCTCCCAGGTTCAAGTGATTCTACTGCCTCAGCCTCCTGAGTAGCTGCGATTACAGACGCCCACCACCGCGCCCGGCTAATTTGTGTATTTTTAGTAGAGATGGGGTTTCACCATGTTGGCCAGGCTGGTCTTGAACTCCTGATCTCATGTGATCCACATGCCTCAGCCTCCCAAAGTGCTGGGATTACAGGCGTGAGCCACTGTGCCTGGCCAGTTAAATGTAAATTTCAGATAAACGGTAGTCGGGCGTGGTGGTGTGCAGCTGTAATCCTGCCTACTTGGGAGGCTGAGGCAGGAGAATCACTTAAATCCGGGAGGCGGAGGTCGCAGTGAGTCGAGATCATGCCACTGCACTCCAGCCTGGGCCACAAGAGTGAGACCCTGTCTAAAAAAAATAAAATATAAAATAAATTTCAGATAAACAGTGAGTTTCAGTTTGTCCCACTTATGGAATCTGGCAACCCTAACAGCAGAAAGCCACAGTCCCCCACTGCTGGGAGCACAGGATGGAGCAGCGGCCCTGGCCACATGGGCAGGGGTAACTGACCAACCAGATGTGGGTTTTAGAAAAAGAGGGGCGTGTGGTGTCACAGGAGCCAAGGGAAGAACAGTGTTTCCAGGAAGAGGGAGGGAATAACAGAGCTACATGTTGCAGGAAGGGCCGGAAAGATGAGGCTGAGACAGGGAAGCACAGTTGGAGTTAGCAAAACTGCTGGAGGCACCGCGAGGGAGGCGTAGGTTGCAGGGGACAGCAGCCAAGTTGCAGGGGTTGAGGAGTGAGTGGAATGAGAAGCCAAGGAGGGAGACACAGAGTAGGCTGCTGCCTCCACAAGCTTTTTTGTTTGTTTGTTTTGTTTTTGTTTTTGTCACCCAGGCTGCAGTGCAGTGGCGAGATCTCTGCTCACTGCCACCTCCGCCTCCTGGGTTCAAGTGATTCTCCTGCCTCAGCCTCCCGAGTAGCTGGGATTACAAGCGTGCGCCACCACTCCTGGCTAATTTTGTGTATTTTTGGTAGAGGCGGGGTTTTGCCATGTTGGCCAGGTGGTCTCACACTCCTGACCTCAAGTGATCACCTGCCTCTGCCTCCTAAAGTACTGTGATTATAGGCATGAGCCACCATGCCCAGCCTCCACAAGCTTTTGAGTAGGGAAGAGAGGCCCCCTAGGGCAGGCAGGAGCCAAGGAGGAGCACAAGTGAAGAAGGCCTGGGGAGAGAGGTTCACAGCCGGGAGGGACCCTGAGGAGCCTTAGCGTTTGACACTCTAGGTGGACCTGGCCTTGGGTGGCAGGAAGAGAAGTGTAAATTCAGATTCTTCTGGGGAAGTCCGGGGACTCTCAGCTGCCCACTCATCACACAGTGCGATGACTGCCCCCCCAAATGTGCTCTCCCTCTCTGGCAGGAGCTGTCTCCCAAGCTGTTCCTCCGCACAGAAGGCAAAACGGAGCACATGGCGGCCCCCGTGCCTTGGCTGAATGAAGGAGTGAATGAATATTTGGGAGCGGCTGAGGGCCGTAGAGTGAAAAGAGGGCAAAGCTTGGAGGTTGGGGAGTGGCTGTGTCTGAGGAATAGGGAGGAAGAGGAGGCGGAGGAGGAGGGAGGAGCCGGGGAGTCCAGGGGCCTGGGAGAGATGAGGGAGACAGAGTCCCTGTCCAGAGAGGTCAGAGCTGAGCGTGGAGAAGGGGCGCTTCAGCCCCATGGGTAGGGGTTGGAGGGAAGGGTAAATGAGGCAGCGTAGAAAGCCTGGTCAATGTGGGTGTGGCGGGAGGGATGCGATGCCAGGGAGGGGAGAAGGGGACATATACTTTTTTTTTTTTGAGATTGAGATAGAGTCTTGCTCTGTTGCCCAGGCTGGCGTGCAGTGGTGCAATATCAGCTCACTGCAACCTCCACCTGCAGGGTCCAAGTGATTCTCCTGCCTCAGCCTCCCAAGTAGCTGGGATTACAGGTGTGCGTCACTACGCCTGGCTAATTTTTTTTTTTTTTTTTTGAGATGGAGTCTCGCTCTGTTGCCCAGGCTGGAGTGTGGTGGTGCGATCTCTGCTCACCGCAACCTCTGCCTCCCAGGTTCAAGCAGTTCTCTGCCTCAGCCTCCCGAATAGCCAGGATTACAGATGCCCACCACCAGGCCTGGCTAATTTTTGTTATTGTTAGTAGAGACGGGGTTTCACCTTTTTTTTTTTTTTTTTTTTTTTTTGAGATCGAGTCTCCCTCTGTTGCCCAGGCTGGAGTGCAGTGGATCAATCTTGGCCCACTGCAAGCTCTGCCTTGTGGGTTCAAGTGATTCTCCTGCTTCAGCCTCCCGAGTAGCTGGGACTATAGGCACCCACCACCATGCCCAGCTGGTTTTTGTATTTTTAGTAGAAATGGGGTTTCACCATATTGGCCAGGCTGGTCTCGAATCCACCCTGGTGATCCATCCTCCTCTGCCTCCCAAAGTGGTGGGATTACAGGCGTGCACCACTGCGCCTGGCCTAACTTTCTTATTTTTGGTAGAGATGGGGTTTCACCATGTTGCCCAGGCTGGTCTCAAACTCCTGACCTCAGGTAATCCACCCCCCTCAGCCTCCCAGAGTGCTGGGATTACCACTTTGATATACTTTTGTATGGGGGTAGGCGGTTCCGTTCCTGCCCTAGGCCTTGCCATCCATCCCATCTTATTTAATTCTCACTACCACCCCTGGAAGAAGATTTTACTGAAGATGAAGATGATTGCTACTGGTGGTCTCACTTTACAAACAAGGAAACTGGGTCTCAGAGATAGTAGGCACCTTGCCTAAAGTGACAAGGCCAACAAGTAGCAGAAAGGAGATTTTTTTTTTTTTTTGAGATGGAGTCTTGCTCTGTCGCCCAGGCTGGAGTGCAGTGGCTGGATCTCAGCTCACTGCAAGCTCTGCCTCCCGGGTTTACACCATTCTCCTGCCTCAGCCTCCGGAGTAGCTGGGACTACAGGCGCCTGCCACCTTGCCTGGCTAGTTTTTTTGTATTTTTTAGTAGAGACGGGGTTTCACCGCATTAGCCAGATGGTCTTGATCTCCTGACCTCGTGATCTGCCCGTCTCAGCCTCCCAAAGTGCTGGGATTACAGGCTTGAGCCACCGCGCCCAGCCAGAAAGGAGATTTAAACACAGGTTGGTCCAACTCCAGAGCAGGCTCTGTCCACCGCCCCATAAGAACAAGGAAGCTCTGAGCAGGGGAGATGGCCCATAATCAGGGCAGGCCTCAGACAGAAGGATTGGGGCAGAAATAGGGCACTGGGCCTTTTCAGGCCTCTTGGGTGGCCTGGATGATGTCACCTCCCCCAAGGACTACTGGGCTCACCTCCCAGGCCTTGCCTGGTTTCCAGCAAATTCCAGCAGGCTGGGGGAGCAGGGAGCAAACCCAAGAGTGGGGTGTGGCAGAAGGGACAGGGCACAGGGGATGGTGGTGGCAGTCATCTGTGCACTGAAACAGCTGACCATGAAGTTCCCTGTAGGTAAGGAGACCAGAAAAACCAAAACACTGTGGGGACTGTGCAGAGGCAGGGGTGGAGTCTCATCTCCCACCTTATCCACTCCCTCACACCTCCCTGGCTCTGCAAATCCTTTTCTGTCAGTTGAAATTTCCTTGCCTAGGCTAGGCGTGGTGGCTCACGCCTGTAATCCCAGCCCTTTGAGAGGCTGTCAGGAGTTCGAGACCAGGCTGACCAACATGGTGAAACCCTATCTCTACTAAAGATACAAAAATTAGCCGGACACCGTGGCATGTGCCTATAGTCCCAGCTACACAGGAGGCTGAGGCAGGAGAATCGCTTGAACCTGGGAGGCGGAGGTTGCAGTGAGCCAATATTGCACCACTGCACTCCAGCCTGGGTGTCGGAGCGAGACTGTCTTAAAAAAAAGAAAAGAAAAGAAAAGAAAATTTCCTTGCCTCCTCTTCATTCTTCAAGGATGAGCTCGGATATCCCCTCTTCCCACCTGGCTACCCTCCTCCCACTCTCAGCTCCCTCTCCTGGTCCTTAGAGGGCTGGCAACCACAACAAATTTCCTGACCACACAATAGGGCTCTCAGGCCAAAGATTCACTCATTCCAGTCTAACTGCATTCCCTCCACAGCCTCATCCAGTCTCACAGCATTTTTTTTTTTTTTTTGTAGTAGAGACAGGGTCTCGCTATGTTGCACAAACTGGTCTTGAACTCCTGAACTCAAGGGACCCGTCTACCTCAGCCTCCCAAAGTGCTGGAATTACAGGCATGAGCCACCATGCTCGGCCTCAGTCTCACAGCTTTATTAATTTTATTTAAAAAAATCAAATTTGATTTTGTCTTTTCTATGTATTATTATTATTATTTATTTTTATTTTTATTTTTATTTTTTTTGAGAGGGAGTCTCGTTCTGTCACCCAGGCTGGAGTGCAGTGGCATAATCTCAGCTCATTGCAACCTCCGCCTCCTGGGTTCAAGCGATTCTCCTGCTTCAGTCTCCTGAGGAGCTGAGATTGCAGGCGCCTGCCACCATGGCCAGCTAAGGATTTTTTGTACTTCAGTAGAGACAGGGTTTCACCATGTTGGTCAGGCTGGTCTCAAACTCCTGACCCCAAAAGATCTGTCTGCCTCAGCCTCCCTAAGTGTTGGGATTACAGGTGTGAGCCACCATGCCTGGCCAGTCTCACAGCTTTAAATGTTACCTATGCGCCGACTGTGCTGAAACTTTTATCTCCAGCGTGGACCCCTCTCCTGAGCTCGACTCTGACTACCCCACATCTCCACCAGAATGTCTAAAAAGCACTCAGACCTGACATGGCCAAAACAGAATCCCGATCTTCCCTATACTCAAGCCAGCTCCTTTCACCTCTCCATTTTTCCAGCAGCTCAGGCTAAAAATCACGAAGGTATCTTGGCTCCGCTCCTTCCCTCACACCCCACACTCAATCTGTAAGTCCTGTAGGCTCTACCTTCAATGTCCTTCTCCCACCTCCGCCGCTGCTCAGCCATGGAGGCTTCCTCTGTTGCCTTGATTGTAGCAGTGGCCTCTGGACTGTCCTTCCTTTTTTTTTTTTTTTGAGACAGAGTCTTGCTCTGTCACCCAGGCTGGAGTGCAGTGGCCCGATCTCGGCTCTGGGTTCAAGCGATTCTCCTGCCTCAGCCTCCCGAGTAGCTGAGATTATAGGCACCCACCATCATGCATGGCTAGTTTTTGTATTTTTAGTAGAGCTGGGGTTTCACTATGTTGGCTAGGCTGGTTTCAAACTCCTGACCTCAAGTGATCTACACGTCTCAGCCTCCCAAAGTGCGGGGATTTATAATCCTGCCACCATCTTGCCCAGCCTGGACTGTTCTTCCTTGACTTTGTCCCTACATTCTCATCTCAACCCAGAAGCCAGGGTGGTTCTAGGCCCCGCCTCTGTCTGCAGTGCCCCTTCCCCAGACATTCTCATTACTTGCTCCCTAACCTTCAGATCTTGACTCAAGTATCGCCTCATATTTGCCTTTCCTGAGCATCCTAGTTAAAACTATAAATCTTTTTTTTTTTTTCTGGAGATGGATTTTCATTCTTGCTGCCCAGGCTGGAGTGCAATAGCGCGATCTTGGCTCACTGCAACCTCCGCCTCCCTAATTCAAGTGATTCTCCTGCTTCAGCCTCCTGAGTAGCTGGGATTACAGGCATGTGCCACCACGCCTGGCTAATTTTGTATTTTTAGTAGAGACAGGGTTTCTCTGTGTTGGTCAGGCTGGTCTTGAACTCCTGACCTCAGGTGATCCTCCCGCCTTGGCCTCCCAAAGTGCTGGGATTACAGGCGTGAGCCACCATGCCTGGCCTTTTTAATTTATTATTTTTATTTTTTGAGACAGAGTCTCGCTCTGTTGCCCAGGCTGGAGTGCAGTGGCCCGATCCTGGCTCACTGCAAGCTCCGCCGCCTGGGTTCACGCCATTCTCCTGCCTCAGCTTCCCGAGTAGCTGGGACTACAGGTGCCCGCTACCACGCCTGACTAATTTTTTGGTAATTTTAGTAGAGATGGGGTTTCATGGTGTTAGCCAGGAAGGTCTCCATCTCCTGACCTCGTGATCCACCCACCTCGGCCTCCCAAAGTGCTGGGATTACAGGCGTGAGCCACCGTGCCCGGCTTTTATTTATTCATTTATTTTTTGAGACCGAGTCTGGCTCTGTTACCCAGGCTGGAGTTTAGTGGTGCTATAGGCTCCCTGCAACCTTCACCTCCCGGGCTCAAACAATCCTCTAACCTCAGTCTCCCGCGTAGCTGGGACCACAAGTGCAAACCACCACGCCTGGCTAATTTTTTTTTCTTTTTTAATTTTTTTGTAGAGACAGGGTCTCATTCTGTTGCCAGGCTGGTCTCAAAGTCATGAGCTCAAGCAATACGCCCATCTCAGCCTCCTAAAGTGTTGGGATTACAGGTGTGAGCCACTGTGCCAGGCCAAAACGATAAATCTTGACCTTCCCTGTCCTCTCTCCCTGCTTTTTCTTCCTTCTAGAGCCTGTATCATTTAACTTACTATGTATATTATTTATTTGTTACCTATTTATTTCATCTATTATCGGTTTCCTCCTTCCAGGATACAAGGGTGGTGCCTATTCTGTTTCTTATTGTTGTTTTCCTTACTGCTTGGAACAATGCCTAGCATACAGTAGACACTGGATAAATGTTGCTGAGGCCACCACTGAACTGAGCACTAAAGTTGGAATAATGAGGCTAAGCACAGTGGCTGACGCCTGTAATCCTAGCACTTTGGGAGGCCAAAGTGGGAGGATCACTTGGGCCCAGGAGTTTGAGACCAGCCTGGGTAACACAGTGAGACCCCATCTCAACAAAAAATAAATAAATAAAAATTGAGCTGCGTGTGGTAGTGCACGCCTGTAGTCCCAGCTACTCAGGAGGCTGAGGCGGGAGGATCGCTTGAGCCCAGGAGGTCGAGGCTGCAGTGAACTGTGATTGCACCACTGCACCCCGGCCTGGGCGACAGCGAGACCCTGTCTCTTAAAAAAAACAAAAAGATGGAATAATGAGCAAAACCTGAAAAAGTCCATGAAGCTTAAGTGTTGTGCGGCATTTCACTAATTTTCGTGTCTAAGACCCTACCTGGAGAGCACTAGGAAGTGAAGACTCCGGCTCTACCCCGGGAGATTCTGGGGTACGTTGCAGAGGTGTGCACACTGCGGAAGCGCCCCCCGGCGGTTTGGATTCGGATCATGTTGGGGTCACTCTGATGTGCTGGGGATGGGCTGAAATTAAAACTGTCCGGATGCCTGGTGTTCACTCTAACAGCACCATCCACTCCCTCCTGAACAGTGCTTATGTGACAGTCTCCCCTCTAAACCCTGAGGTGTGGCGCTGAGATGGCACCTCGCTCCCCTCTGTGCCCCCTGGGCTCAGCACCTCGTAGATGCGAGTTATTTATTTATTTTTTTAAACAGTCTCGCTCTGTCGCCCAGGCTGGAATGCAGTGGCGTGATCTTGGCTCACTACAACCTCCGCCTCCTGGGTTCAAGTTATTCTCCTGCCTCAGCCTCCCGAGTAGCTGGAATTACAGGTACACGCCACCACGCCCGGCTATTTTGTATTTTTAGTAGAGATGGGGTTTCACCATGTTGGCTAGGCTGGTCTCGAACTCCTGACCTCAAGAGATCCACCCACCTCGGCCTCCAGAAGTGCTGGGATTACAGGCGTGAGCCACCGTGCCCGGCCGCGAGTTAATTTTTATTGAGAACGTGAATGAATGGATGGGGAATGAATGGTTAGAAGACGAATGAATGAACAGCAGGACTCTGGTTAGAAAAGGAATTTCAAGAGTCAGGATCTGGAAGGTGGGAAAGTTTCCAAAGACTTCCGCTACGCGCGCTGGAGCTCTGGAGGGGCAGGTACTTCAGAGGTCGAGACGCGATTGGCCGCCTGGGAAGGTGGCTGTGCCGCCGGCTGCTACGCGCTTGGCGGAGAAGTCGCTGGCTGCAGGAGAGGTGCTGCCACCCACCCGGCCCCCAGCGGCCCGCGGCTCAGGGCCTGGGTCAGCAGCTAGGCTTGGCGCCGCCGTTGCCATAGCTACAGACGCAGCCCCGCGAGGGGGCGGGTCCTGGCCGAACGTCATTCCCGGCGCGACGCTCCGCCGCGTTCCCGCCTCCTTCTGGTCCGAGACCCTCGGCCAGCCTAGCGGGCGCTCCACCTGCGCGCCGGCTCCCCGATCCCCTACACCGGTTCTGCGCCGGCGCGGTACCAGGGCGCGCGGGGGAGCTGCGAGGCGCATGCGCGGTGCGGGGTACGCCGCTCTGCAGCCGCCGCTGTTGCCGCCTCCGCCGTTGCCGCCTCCCTGCCGGCAAGTGTGTGAAGGAGTTGAGGGTCGCCGCCGCCGCTATGGGGGTGAGTGAGGCAGAGAGGAGATGGGAGGTCCAGGGGCGCTCCTCGCTACCCTCGCCCCCTTTGTTCTTAAACCCCCTCACGTGACCCCGACCCCCTCTAGCCTCACGTGACCCCTGACCCCCACATGACCTGACTCCCCTATTCTAAGGGTCCCCACGCTAGGCCCAGCCCGGGAATCCTCTGGAGAGCCCCTTGTCCGGGGCCCCACCCCCTCGGCGCCCCCAGCGTCACGCCCGCCCCTTCCTGCCTCGCGGACCCGTTACCGGCCTCCCCACCCCCGTCCCCCGCGTGGACACTGGGGTTAGCCTCCCGCTCCCCCGGGGTCACTCATCACCTGGCTGTCACCAGCTTCGTCGCTTTTCACATCCGAGGTCAACCCTGGCTTGGAGGGAATTGAGGCCCAGAGGAAAGAAGGCTCCTAGCCAAGGTCACACTGGCGGGGGCGTCAGACCCCACCTTGGGCCTCCCGAATCCCAGTCCACTGCGCTTCCCGCTACTCCAGTCTCAGCGAAGCCGGTTCCCCTACACTCTTTCGAAACCTCTCCACCAGGTTCTTGCTGCTCCTGATAAACACAGCCTTCCTTTCCCATAGACTCCTGCCTTCACGCCTCCTGGTTGCAGTGGAATGGTTCTTATGACCACTGGGTTGTTACGAGTTTTGGTAGAGCAGGTGTTTTTGCAAGGGGAGGGCTGTGCGAGTGAGAGGGGAAGATGCGTGGAGGCGGGGGCGGCGGCCCAGCCGCGGATGGATATTGACCACCTGTTCCGTGCCGGCAGCCTGGAGGTGCATTTTAGTTCACTTTCCCGGGATATAGGGTAGGGCAGAAGTTATTTGCAAGTTTCTGTGCGTTCACCGTACTAAGTCTCAATTACAGCAGTATCAGTCACCCTCCTAAAAAGATAACGCCCTTCCTAGTATTGGCTGCATTCGTTTTTTTTTTTTTTTGACTTGGAGTTTTGCTTTTGTCGCCCAAGCTGGAGTTCTATGGCGCGGTCTCGGCTCACTGCAGCCTCCTTCTCCTGGGTTCAAGCGGTTCTCCTGCCTCAGCCTCCCCAGCAGCTGGGATTACAGGGGCCCCTCACCATGCCCGGGTAATTTTTGTATTTTTAGTAGAGACAGGGTTTCACCATGTTGGCCAGACTGGTCTCGAACTCCAGACCTCAGACCGTCCACCCGCCTAGGCCTCACTAACTGCTGGGATTAGAGATGTGAGGCACCACGCAGGCCAATGTTAGTATTTACATGGAATTTCCATCACCTTAAGGGAACCCTGACTTTGGAGACCGAGGTACCTCAATTCCAGCCCCGTGTTCGCTGCTGGAGGTATAATATTGTGCCAGTGAGTTGGCCTTTATGTGTTTGAATTTCCTCACCTCTGTAATTGGGATGCCGACACCTCCCCTTTAGGGTGGTAGTGAAGATTAAGTGAGATAATGGATGTAGATTGCTAAGGAGGTGTCTCCTAAGTAGTGGCTGTTATTTTTGCCTGTATCCTCAGCCTTCACTTTACTGATCTAAAATAGATTTGTGCTATTTTTAACCCATTGGGTTGTCCCTACTGTTGTTAACCTAGTTTTTTTCCCCCCTCACTCCACCAGTTATCGACTGAACAAATCAACTTATTAGACAAAAATAGTTGTCTACTCCGTGTCAAAACAGTCATCATGTTTTAACAAATAATTTTGGATATTACGTACTTCATATGTAGAAAACCAAGTCTAGAGACCTTAGGCATATTTACCCTAAATTTTGGTGAAAGGTCCTAGACGCAGCCATGGTTGAAACTAAATGAAACCTCTGTCCCTGGTGTCGCTTAGTAACTGTCTAACCAGAAGCGGCCACTGCAGATTAAGCAGAAAACACGAAGTGTAACATGACGTTCTAGTTCAGCACTTCCTCGTTGGTTGGGTGGAAATAGCAGACCCTCCACACCATAAGACAGGGTGAGGGAGAAAAGAAATATGCCCCAGAGATTCTGCAATCCTTGCATCCTTTAGGGCCTCAATCTTATACTTTACAGATGTGTTTCTCACATGAGACCCTACAAAGTCTCTTCTGGCCTAAAATTCACAGTAACAGAGAGACTTGAATTCTCCTCCCTGAAACACAGCTAGAACCGTCTCATCACCCTCATTCCACAACTGTGGGTACTGGGGAAGTCATCATTCCTTGTAGTCACCGTGTGGCAGAGCCTGGCCTCAGGCTGAGTGAGGCTTCAGATGGAGGCTTTCTCTTCAGTTGCCACACACCTGTCCTATTTGCCACACATGTGTCGTCTTTCAGGAATTAGAATTTATATTTCTCTTGCTTCATCAAAAACAGGTTCTTTTTGGATAATGGGTAGTATATGGGATGGAGACATTGATACTGAAAATCTAAAAGATGGCCGGGCGCGGTGGCTCACGCCTGTAATCCCAGCACTTTGGGAGGCCGAGGCGGGCGGATCACGAGTTCAGGAGATCGAGACCATCCTGGCTAACACGGTGAAACCCCGTCTCTACTAAAAAATACAAAAAACTAGCCGGGCGAGGTGGCGGGCGCCTGTAGTCCCAGCTACTCGGGAGGCTGAGGCAGGAGAATGGCGTGAACCCGGGAGGCGGGGCTTGCAGTGAGCTGAGATCCGGCCACTGCACTCCAGCCTGGGCAACAGAGCCAGACTCCGTCTCAAAAAAAAAAAAAAAAAGAAAATCTAAAAGATGCCAAATTCCTTTTCTGAAAGATGCCTCCTCCTCCCATCTGGATGTTTCTTTTCTTTTCCTTTTTTGTTTTTTAAATGGAGTTGTGCTCTTTGCCCAGGCTGGAGTGCAGTGGTATAATCTCAGCTCACTGCAATCTCTGCCTCCCGGGTTCAAGTGATTCTCCTGCCTCAGCCTCCCGAGTAGCTGGAAATACAGGTATCAACCACCATGCCCAGCTACTTTTTTCTATTTTTAGTAGAGATGGGTTTCATCATGTTGGCTAGGCTGGTCTTGAACTCCTGACCTCAGGTGATCGACCCACCTTGGCCTCCCAATGTGCTGGGGTTATAGGCATGAGCCACCGTGCCCGGATTGGGTGGTTTTCTTTCATTTGTCTTTATGACCCCTTCCAGTCGTAGAACTATGTGTGGAGTTATTTTTTCAATGGGAATAGTAAGGGAAGGAGTTTTGCATTGCATATGAAAACATTTATGTAACACTTTAAAACAAAAAATCCCATATAAGTGCAATTGTGACATGGTGGAAGGAGCATGACTTTAGGGTTCAAATGTGGATTTGGATCTTGGATGATTCATTCAGCAGCTATGAACTGAGTACCTGCTGTTTGGTGAGCACTGGGTGAATATAGGCAGATAAAGTGGATCTACCCTCACCTCATGGGGAGAGTCGGAGGGAGTGGAAGGAAGAGACCACTTTGAGAACTCTCCTCACCGGCTCTGTGACCCTCCAAGTTCCGTAAACTCTCTGTGCCTCAGATTTCTCATCAAAGAAGTAGTCACACCTACCATGCTGGGTTGTGAAGAGAAAAATCGATCACTTTTATTTTATTTTATTTTATTTATTTATTTATTTTTATTTTTATTTTATTTTATTTTTTTTTTTGAGACGGAGTCTCGCTGTGTCACCCAGGCTGGAGTGCAGTGGCGCGATCTCGGCTCACTGCAAGCTCCGCCTCCCGGGTTTACGCCATTCTCCTGCCTCAGCCTCCGAGTAGCTGGGACTACAGGCGCCCGCCACCACGCCCGGCTAGTTTTTTGTATTTTTTTAGTAGAGACGGGGTTTCACCATGTTAGCCAGGATGGTCTCGATCTCCTGACCTCGTGATCCACCCGCCTCGGCCTCCCAAAGTGCTGGGATTACAGGGTTGAGCCACCGCGCCCGGCCTATTTTATTTATTTTTTGAGATGAAGCCTCGCTCTTCGCCCAGGCTGGAGTGCAATGGTGTGATCTCGGCTCACTGCAAGCTCCGCCTCCCGGGTTCATGCCATTCTCCTGCCTCAGCCTCCCTAGTAGCTGGGACTACAGGCACCCGCCACCAAGCCCAGCTAATTTTTTTTTTTTTTTTTTTTTTTTTGAGACGGAGTCTCGCTCTGTCACCCAGGCTGGGAGTGCAGTGGCCGGATCTCAGCTCACTGCAAGCTCCGCCTCCCGGGTTTAGGCCATTCTCCGGCCTCAGCCTCCCGAGTAGCTGGGACTACAGGCGCCCGCCACCTCGCGCGGCTAGTTTTTTGTATTTCTTAATAGAGACGGGGTTTCACCGTGTTAGCCAGGATGGTCTCGATCTCCCAACCTCGTGATCCGCCCGTCTCGGCCTCCCAAAGTGCTGGGATTACAGGCTTGAGCCACCGCGCCCGGCCCCAGCTAATTTTTTGTATTTTTCGTAGAGACAAGGTTTCACCATGTTAGCCAGGATAGTCTCGATCTCCTGACCTCGTGATCTGCCCGCCTCTGCCTCTCAAAGTGCTGGGATTACAGGCTTGAGCCACCGCCCGGGCCAGTACCTTTATTAAAGCACTGGCAGAAGGTCTGAGGGAGGTTCTTGTAAACAGAAGTCCCCTCCTGCGATTGTTGGTGGAGGCATTGCGAGCCCCATTTTATGGAAAAGAAAACTGAGAGTCAGAAATTTTGAGCAACTTACTGAAAAGAGCTTAAGTAGCTTGCCTGAAGTCACGCAGCTAGTAAGTGAAAGAGCTGAGAAATCCAGGTCTTTTGACTCAAAATCCTGCACTCTCTTTTTTTATACAAAGCTCCCTTGGAAAAGACACTTAACCACAATGAGCATTACTGTTTACTGTGCTTATTACCCATTTTATTTTATTTTTATTTATTTATTTTTTTTGAGACGGAGTCTCGCTCTGTCACCCAGGCTGGAGTGCAGTGGCCGGATCTCAGCTCACTGCAAGCTCCGCCTCCCGGGTTCACGCCATTCTCCTGCCTCAGCCTCCCGAGTAGCTGGGACTACAGGCGCCTGCCACCTCGCCCGGCTAAGTTTTTGTATTTTTAGTAGAGACGGGGTTTCACTGTGTTAGCCAGGATGGTCTCGATCTCCTGACCTCGTGATCCACCCGTCTCGGCCTCCCAAAGTGCTGGGATTACAGGCTTGAGCCACCGCGCCCGGCCTACCCATTTTAATTAGGAGCATTTTCCTGTGTCCCTATAGGACAGCCTTACCTCCACAAGGCGGGGCAGAGCTCATTGGAACAGGAGACCACTTTTCTTAGTGCAGCCCCTCTGTGCCTGTCTGGCCCAGCTGACTGCACCCTGCCTCCTGCCCCATGGGCAGGCAGCAGAGCTCGGGGTTCTTGAGTTACTGCAGTCTCAGGCCATGGCAGCCCCAGGCCTTGCTCTGAGGATTGCCAGGTCTACATGAATGAGCCCACAAATCTAGAGGCCCGGCTGGCCCTCCTGCTGCTTGTGCTTGGGAATTACTGCTCATGCTTAGAAATGAGATGGAGGGAACCCAGGCTTCAGTGCTTTCTGGGTTCTGGGCGTTACCCTTGCCCTCCAGCACCTTTGATCCTTGAGGCCTGTATAAGAGAGCAAGCATGTAGGGTGGAGTAAGGGAGCTTGTACCTGCTCTGAAGGTGTGCTGGCTTCTAACCTGCCCCTACAGCTCCAAAAGGCCAGCATTTGCACCCCCATCTTCATGGAGATGGAGTTGCTTTCACAAGTCATTCTGGGAGTGTCAGGAAGAGCATAGGCCCAGTCTGATTGATGCCAAAGCTTATGCTTTTCTGCCCCGTGGTGCAGCCCTGTTCACCTTCCATCCGAGGCTTCTCTGTCCCTCACCTCTACCTCAGTGCAGAGGGTAGGGCCTGTAGCGGCACTGTGTTGGCACACTGTTACCAGACCAGCCAGGCAATGAGAAAGGAGTTGGCGAGTGGTTGCTGAGGGCTTCTGAAGCCCAGGCCTTATCGTGGCAGGGTGCAAGAATCTTTGTTGATGACGGGATGGAAGTCCACTATGCAGGACGTAGGTGCCTTAGTAGGGGACAGTGTGGCCAGTGGAACAAACATGATGTGCAGCCCATCCCTGGGATTGAGTCTCTCCTCTGCCCTTTATTCACTGCAGAACTGAGTAGTCACGTTGTCTCTTCAAGCCTCAGTTTCCTGCTGTGTAAAGGGAAGTGATAGTTTCTGCCCTGGTAATTGAAACACATAACCTAGGCTGGGTGTGGTGGCTCACACCTGTAATCCCAGCACTTTGGGAGACCAAGACAGGAGGATCGCCTGAGCCCAGGAGTTTGAGACCAGCCTGGGCAACACAGTGAGACCCCCCCCCTCTCTAAAAAAATAAACTAAAGAAAAAAAAAGAAACAATGTTTGTAAAGGTACTTTGCAAGCTATATCTCAGTGTTGTCTTGAAACCCAAATTTCCAGAGAAAAAGATGAATGCTCTAAACCCATCCATGGTAGAGGGAGGGGAGTTCTGTCCCAGGAGTCCAGCCTTGTGAAGACAGCCCATTCTCGGGTTTGTTCCTTCCTCTGGGGAGGTAAGATACGAGATCTTGCCTGTGTTCCACACAGCGCTCAGCCATGAGATAATTAACAGCTGGTGTTGGTAGAGTTTGCAGCTGTAAGAGCAATCCCTGTGAGTTCCTGGTATCTGAACTCTTTTGCTTCTTGGTTGATTAAAGTAGGAGGTAAGCAGTGTCATTCCTTGGAAAATCATGGGTAGAATTGATTCTGAGAATTTCCCCGGCAGCTGGTTTTTCAACTCATGCAGAAGGTTCATCGCTCTGAGTGTCCTTTCCTGGGGCCAGTCTGTGTCAGGGCTAGATGTAATTGAGGGTTATCAAACCTCTCCAGAGAGCTCAGGGAAAGGAGGGGTGTGTGTGGGGGGGTGTCAAAAGAGGCTGCTCTATTGGTAAAAAGCAGAGCCAACTTACCAGTGCCTTTGGAGTGCCTTCTGGGGACCAGCTGGGTGGTGCATGCGCTTTGCATGCCTGTGCTGTCTGGTTGTCCTGGGGAGAGAGAATGAGAAGTCTTTTATTGAACACATGCCATATTAACCCTCATTAAGACCCTCAGTCATCAAGCCGGGGGAGGCTTGGAGAAGTGCTGTGCCTCTTCCTAGCACTGCAGTGGGTGGAGAGCAGGAAGAGGCTTTGGACAGCCCTGGAGTGGTGGCTCATGCCTGTAATCCCAGCACTTTGTGAGGCCAAGGCAGGCAGATTACTTGAGGTCAGGAGTTAGTGACCAGCCCAGCCAACTTGGTGAAATCCTGTCACTACTAAAAATACAAAAATTAGCTGGACATGATGGTACACGCCTATAATCCCAGCTACTCGGGAGGCTGAGGCAGAAGAATCGCTTGAACCCAGGAGGCACAGGCTGCCGTGAGCCGAGATCTCACCACTGCATTCCAGCTTGGGCGATAGAGTGGACTCCATCTCAAAAAAAAAAAAAAGGAGGCTTTGGATGAGGCCTGCCAGGTGTCAGAGCCTGGCTCTTGCCCTGTGTTACTGGGCTTTTCACAATAGGGTGAGTGGGTCTTAGGCCTGAGAGAATATCACATCGGCCTCAAAACCGGACCTAATCTAGAAGCAGCTATGGGCAATTTGCCATTCGCTGCTCTATGCCAGGAGAATCCCCACTTTGCTGCTCCTCTGCTGCCCTGCTGCTGACTGTGTGCCTGCAGCTTCGTCTTGCTGGCCATGTGTCATCTCTGTCCTGAGGTGAACCCCTTGGGCCCCTGCCCTCTGCCCTGTCACTGGGTGTGTAGTGTGCCTGCCACTCGTTGGCCTAAACTGAGCAGGGCTTCTGGGAATGGCTCTGATGTCCTTGAGTCAGAACACGGTGGCCCCCACTTGAAATGAGACCCAGCTCCCACAGGAGCTGTGGCCTACCAGATCTTTGTCACCCAACGCTGGAAGACACTGAAAAGGCTTTGAATAAACATACTTAGGAACAGCCGTCAGTGGCTACCTCAAATGCCGTCTCCTCCCTGAAGCGGTCTTCAGTGTGCCTAAAGTTGGGTGTTCCCTCCTTAGGAGGGAGCGGGTGAGTGCATATTTACTAAGTGCCTGCTGCAGGCATTGTCAGCTGTTCCGCAGCATCCCCACAGTGTCTGTGTCTGGAAGGCCACTGCTCTTCCTGAAGCGAAGCTGAGAAGTCTGGTGACTTCTGAGGACTCCCCACTACAAAATGACCTGCTTGGGTCTTTCCCGCCCCTCCAAACGTGTGGCAGATGAGGCGGGAAATTTCTCACCACTGGGCCAGGCCTGTGGATGCAGGGCACTTCAGTTCCTTAAAGGGAAAGTCAGTGTTTTATTGGCCACAGCCCTTCCAGCTAATGTTGCTTTCCTCTGTTGCAGAGGAAGTCAAGCAAAGCCAAGGAGAAGAAGCAGAAGCGGTTGGAGGAGCGAGCAGCCATGGATGCTGTTTGTGCCAAAGTGGACGCTGCCAACAGGGTGATTCTCCCTTTCTTCCCAGTCCCTGCCTCCTGGGACTTCAACTTGGTTTATAATTTGACTTGTTTTGTCGCCACCCTGTGGCAGAATTGTGACACTACCCACCCACACCGCCTCTGCCTCCTTGCTGTGCAGGGAACTGAGCTCATACCTGTGTGTTGGGAGTTGGCGCTGGCAGTTGGCCCAGGTGTTTGGGAAAATGTGGATTCCAGTGAAGCGGCTGCCTCCCTGTGGAACTTCTTCCTTATGGATAGAGGAGGATCTAGATAATTTTGTTTTCTTTTTTGTGAGACAGGGTCTCACTCTGTCATCCAGGCTGGAATACAGTGGTGTGATCTTGGCTCACTTCAACCTTGCAGCCTCTGCTGCCTGGGCCCAAGCGATCCTCCCACCTCAGCCTCTCAATTAGCTGGGATTATAGGTGCTTGCCACCACACCTGGGTAATTTTTATAGAGATGGGGTTTGACCTTGTTGCCCAGGATGGTCTTGAACTCCTGAGCTCAAGCGTTTCACCCACCTTGGCCTCCCAAAGTGCTGGGATTACAGGCGTGAGCCACAGCGCTCAGCCTCTGCCTCCATTTAGTATCCCATTTTTTGGTCATTCTTTTAACCCACTCATGGTAAACACTCATTTTAAGGATGTGGCTCAGGGACTTGATTTTCCATCTGGAGTTGTAACCAGGTGAAGTCAGTGGAGGCTTCTTTTAAGACGTGTGTGGCAGATCAGGTAGCCTCTCTTCTTTGGGTTAGCTGTGCTGTGAGCAGGTAGTATGCCCACAGGCCAGCGAGGTCTCCTCTTGCCCTGTCAGGTGATGCCAAACTTAACTCTCGTGGGCCTCCCCACCAAAGCCTTCCTCGCACATGTGACTTCAGAGCTAGGCAAATGGAGGGTTCTGGGACACTGCTCCTGGGGCTGAAGCTAGTCTCCCATTGTGGATCCCCACAGCATCCCACTCCAAGACAACAACTCTTGGGACAGGGCCTGCACCTCCGCCACACTTGTCTGTGCTATTCCTCTTTTTCTTTCCCTCCACAGCTCGGAGACCCTCTGGAGGCTTTCCCAGTGTTCAAGAAATATGATAGAAACGGGTGAGTTACATTGAGCATTACCAACTGCTGTCTCCTTGAGCGTCTTCAGGAATTCCCTTTCCAGAGTAGGCTTCCTCAGACACAAATTTTCTCATTCTTCTTCATATCTATGAAAAAACAGGGCTGGGCGTGGTGGCTCATGCCTGTAATCCCAGCACTTTGGGAGGCCAAGACGGCTGGATCACCTGAGGTCAGGAGTTTGAGACCAGCCTGGCTAACATAGTGAATCCCCATTTCTACTAAAAATTTAAAAAAAAATTAGCCAGGCGTGGTGACGGGCACCTGTAATCCCAGCTACTTGGGAGGCTGAGGCAGGAGAATTGCTTGAACCCGGGAGGCAGAGGTTGCAGTGAGCCGAGGTAGCGCCATTGCACTCCAACTTAGGCAGAAAGCGCAAAACTCCATCTCAAAACAAAACAAAAAGAAAAAGCAGAAACTGTGGCTCGTGTCCTCTGTTGATATAAAATCCCCCAGATAGGGTGGCAGAAGAATCCATAAATGAGCAAAGATTGCACTTAATCTCAGACCAATGTCTCTTTAGTTAAAGTTTTCTTTTTTGAGATGGAGTCTTGCTCAGTCACCCAGGCTGGAGTACAGTGGCACAATCTTGGCTCACTGCAACCTCCGCCTTCTGCGTTCAGCCGATTCTCCTGCCTTAGCCTCCTGAGTACGTGGGATTATAGGTGCGCGCCACCACACCTCACTAATTTTTGTGGGGGTTTTTTTTTGTTGTTTTTTTGAGATAGAGTCTTGCTCTGTCACTCAGACTGGAGTGCAGTGGTGCGATCTCGGCTTACTGCAACCTCTGCCTCCCGAATTCAAGCAATTCTCTGTCTCAGCCTCCCAAATAGCTGGTATTACAGGTGCCTGCCACCATGTCCAGCTAATTTTTGTGTTTTTAGTAAGAGTCAAGGTTTCACCATCTTGGCCCGGCTGGTCTTGAACTCCTAACCTCGTGATCCACCTGTCTCAGCCTCTCAGTGTTGGGATTATAGGCGTGAGCCACTGCGCCCAGCTAACTTTTGTATTTTTAGTAGAGACAGGGTTTCACCATGTTGGCCAGGCTGGTCTTAAACTCCTGACCTCAACTGATCCGCCTGCCTCAGCCTCCCAAAGTGCTGGGATTACAGGTGTGAGCCACCGCACCCGGCCTGATGTCTCTTCCGGACTGATTATTCTCTCTATGCAAAGAATCATTGAGCTGAAACAAATTTGGAAAATTATCTAGGCTGACACTCACATTTAATGCATGGGAAACTGAGGTCCAGAGAGTCAAACGAGCTTTCTGAGTTTATGGAGTTTTCACCTGACAGCTGAGGGGGCTTTTAATTTCCAATCTAGTGCTCTTTCCCTGAGTATATAGTGTAATTATTAAAAGCCACTTACTGGCTAATTGGCCCTGAACAAATTACTTTTCTTTTTCTTTAAAAAGAAAAATATTTTTTGGTAGAGAAGGGGTCTTGCCTACGTTGTCCACGCTGGTCTCAAACTGCTGTCCTCAAGTGATCCTCCCACCTCGGCCTCCTAAAATGCTGTGCCCAACTGACTCTGAACAAATTACCTAATCTCTCTGTTCCTCAATTTTCTAGTTAAAAATGGGCCTGGGGCAGGTGTGGTGGCTCATACCTGTAATCCCAGCACTTTGGGAGGCTGAGGTTGGGAGGATTGTTTGTGCCCAAGAGTCCAAGACCAGTTCTGGCGACATAGGAAGACCCTGTCTCTACAAAACAAAGAATTTTTTTAATTAGCTGGGCATGGTGGCACATGCCTGTAGTCCCAGCTACTGAGAAGGCTGATGTGGCAGAATTGCTTGAGCCTGGGATATGGAGGCTGCAGTGAGCCATGGTAGCACCATCGCACTCTAGCCTGGGTGACAGCAAGACCCTGTCTCAATACAAAACAAAAACCCAAAAACCCAAAATGGTTCTAATAATAGTACCTTTCTCATGGAGTTGTCAGGAGGATAAGATGTAAAGTGTTAGTTCCTGGAGCGTAATAAAAGCTAGATAAGTGTTTGCTGTTACTTTATTTTATTTTATTTTACAATTTCATTTTAGATTCGCGAGGTACATGTGCAGATATTTTGTGTAATGGGGGGGTCGGGCAGCTAGTGTACCCATCACCCAAATAGTGATCGTGTACCCAGTAGGTAAATTTTCAACCCTCACCCTGTTTGCTGTTATTATTACTGATCCAGTTAACTATAGGCTCTGGACTGAAGGCTCCCTCACCATTTTTTGTCCTTTTGGTTTCTAAATAGGAAGCATAATCTGCCTTACCTGAGATGCTGTTGATGAGTTGTGCTTCCAGAATGTAACATCTTGGCTTGGGGATAAACAGGGGCTCTGGTTTCTCTGTGCTGGGGGGTTGAATTGTAGCTGGACGTCTTAGTAGCTCTACTTGGAGAAGTCACTCATATTCCTCAAGCCTCATTTTCTTACCTAATAGGATGATGATGCCAAATTTGCAAGGTTTTTTTTTTTTTTTTCCCTTTTTGTGGAGAACGGCGTCTTGCTGTATTACCCAGGCAGGTCTCGAACTCCTGGGCTCAAGCTATCCTCCCGCCTCTGCTTCCCTGAGAGCTGGGATTACAGGCGTGAGCCACTGCGCCTGGCGCAAGGTTTTTTTTTTAAGGAAGAAAAAGAATATGTGCAGCTCAGTAAGTAGCAGCTGGTATGAGGTTTTTTTTTTTTTTTTGAAACAGACTCTTGCTCTGTGCCTAGGCTGGAGTGCAGTGGCGTAATCTCGGCTCACTGCAGCCTCCACCTCCTGGATTCAAGCGATTCTCCTCCCTCAGCCTCCCTAGTAGCTGGGACTACACGCACATGCCCTCATGCCCTGCTAATTTTTGTATTTTTAGTAAAGATGGGGTTTCACCATGTTGACCAGGCTGGTCTCAAACTCCTGACCTCAGGTGATCCACCGACCTCGGGTGATCCACCCACCTCAGCCTCCCGAAGTGCTGGGATAATAGGCGTGAGCCACTGCGCCCAGCCTGGAAAGGCTTTTGACATACTTTAGAGATCCCATATTGTGATATCTCATCGTGTTTTTGTTTTTGTTTTTGAGACAGAGTCTTGCACTGTCACCCAGGCTGGAGTGCAATGGCGTGATCTCAGCTCACTGCAACCTCTGCCTCCCGGGTACAAGCAATTCTCCTGCCTCAGCCTCCAGAGTAGCTGGGATTACAGGTGCCCGCCACCACGCCGGCTAATTTTTTGTATTTTTATTAGAGACGGGGTTTCACCATGTTGGCCAAGCTTTTCTCTTAACTCCTGACCTCAGGTGATCCGCCCGCCTCGGCCTCCCAAAGTGCTGGGATTACAGGCGTGAGTCACTGCGCCTGGCTTCATAGTGTTTTCATATTCCATATTTCCATTGGCTTCCAGAAATGTGGAATAGCTCCAAAACAGGCATTGCCAGCCAACTCTGGGCATTTTATAGTTAAGACAGATGCAGTGCTATGTTTGGGCAGCTGTGATGGCTAAGTGATTGATAAAGAAAGGAAGATGCTTTAGGGGCAGGAAGTTCTGAATTTATAAGGCTGAGCAAATGTGGCGTGCCAGTCAGTAGAAGTGATGGGATTCCAGTGAGCATATCCTCTGGGGATTGTATCAGAGGTCACTGAGAGATTGATACGGGAGCTCTTTAAAGGCTTAGGGTTTGCTGCCTCTAGTCCTTTCAGAATGTAGTGCTATCTAAAGAATGTGATTTCACAGATTGGTGAAGGAGTTTAACTGTTACTTAAATTTCATTTAGAAACAGATATCTTAACACCTACAGCATTTGCGGGTTTAGAAAAACAGTGTTGGGCTGGAGCCTGCTTCACCCGTTTTTGTTTGTTTGTTTGTTTGTTTTGAGACAGAGTTTCGCTCTCATTGCCCAGGCTGGAGTGAAATGGCATGATTTTGGCTCATTGCAACCTCCACCTCCCAGGTTCAAGCGATTCTCCTGCCTCAGCCTCTCGAGTAGCTGGGATTACAGGCACCCACCACCATGCCCAGCTAATTTTTTTGTAGTTTTAGTTGAGACGGGATTTCACTGTGTTGGTCAGGCTCATCTTGAACTCCTGACCTCAGGTGATCCATATGCCTTGGCCTCCCTGAATTGCTGGGATTACAGGTGTGAGCCACTGTGCCGGCCTTAACCTGTTGATCAGCTGAGAGTATCCCTATTCCTCAGATGAGGCAGGCAGGACTCCTGGGGCGGGGTGGGGCGTGTTGAGCCGTAGTCTTCTTGAAGGACCTAGGGTCACCCAGTGGTTTTGAAGGCGCAATTGGTAGATAAAAGGAATGGGGTCCCGTGGGAGCCCGGTGAGGAGTCAGTTCAGAAATTACGGCAACAGGAAAAATGTCTAAGGGCAGGAACTAAATAACAGAAGACATGAGTGTTTATAACAAAGTACAGAAGAGACAGAAAAGGTAGGAAAAGAATAAAGAAGGAGCAGAGAGGGACAAGAAGTTTACAAATTGCTGAGGCGGATTAGGACAGCTTGGGGAGGCAGGAAATGGGCCTTGTGGTTGGGGGGTGGGCGGTATGGCCACAGTTGTTAATCTCAGCCTGAAAGACTTTGTTCCTGCACCTTCTCTAGTCATGCTGGGGAAGATACAGGGTAGGCTTTTCTCTGTAGAGTAACTGCGACTGGGCCTTCCTCCCTGTAGACTTTAAGGGAGGAACAGCAGTGCCCTGGCAGGAGAGCTGTAACCAATTCCGTACACCTCCTGTCTTCTTCACAGGTTGAATGTCTCCATTGAATGTAAGCGAGTGTCTGGACTGGAGCCAGCCACCGTGGATTGGGCCTTTGACCTGACCAAAACGAATATGCAAACCATGTAAGCGTGTCCCGACCAGGGGAGCCTAGTTCCTCTCCCAGCTTTCCCTTCTGACTGCTCCCAAATTCCCCAGGTATGAGCAGAGTGAGTGGGGCTGGAAGGACCGAGAGAAACGGGAGGAAATGACAGATGACCGAGCCTGGTACCTCATCGCATGGGAAAACAGCTCCGTCCCTGTTGCCTTTTCTCACTTCCGGTTTGACGTGGAGTGTGGGGATGAAGTCCTGTACTGGTAGGAGCCATGGCTTGGGGGAGGTAGGGGAGAGAGACCCTGGTGATGGTACAGGCACTCCAGCCAGGTGACAAAGGCCCTGGACCTTCCTAGGTCTATGGGCTGCCAAGGACTGCAAGCTCCTCTGCCAGACCTTACAGCCTCTTCATGCCCCATCCTGCACGCTCACCTCTCCTTTCTTCACCTAGCTATGAAGTGCAGTTGGAAAGCAAGGTGCGGCGGAAAGGCCTGGGGAAGTTCCTTATACAGATTCTACAGCTCATGGCCAACAGGTAAGGCCTCCCTTCTTAGGAGATCCATATAGCACTCAACTGGAAGGAGCTGCCGCTGAGGCACTTGCTATTCTTTGAGTCTCATTGGAGGGGGAGGCTCATAGGCGTGTTTTGGGAGAAAGGTGTTTTAGAACCCTGTCAATAAGATGCTCCCTGCCTTGTTATGACTCCAGATTTTGCATGTTTAGCTCAGCACAGCAAACATCTTTTTTTTTTTTTTTTTTTTTTTTTTGGAGACAGAGTGTCGCTCTGTCGCCCAGGCTGGAGTGCAGTGGCTGCATCTCAGCTCACTGCAAGCTCCGCCTCCCGGGTCTACGCCATTCTCCTGCCTCAGCCTCCCGAGTAGCTGGGACTACAGGCGCCCACCACCTCGCCCGGCTAGTTTTTTGTATTTTTTAGTAGAGACGGGGTTTCACCGTGTTAGCCAGGATGGTCTCGATCTCCTGACCTTGTGATCCGCCCGTCTCGGCCTCCCAAAGTGCTGGGATTACAGGCTTGAGCCACCGCGTCCGGCCTTTTTTTTTTTTTTTTTTTTTTTTANTCAATTCTCCTGCCTCAGCCTCCCGAGTGGCTGGGATTACAGGCATGCACCACCATGCCCAGCTAATTTTTGTATTTTTGGTGGAAATGGAGTTTCACCATATTAGCCAGGATGGTCTTGAACTCCTGACCTCAGGTGATCTGCCCACCTCAGCCTCCCAAAGTGCTGGGATTACAGGTGTGAGCCACCACACCTGGCCAGCGAGCATCTTTTGAGTTCCTAATCTGTGCCACGTTCTGTACCTAAGTAACGGTGCTACAGAGAGGAAGTGGGAAAGATCCCTGCTCTGGAAGAAGCCCATCTGGTCAGGGCTGATGCCTGTGCAGTCTCATCAGCCTGCGATTGGGGGAAGCAGTGAGTGCCGAGGGGGTCCAAGACCTCTAGAGGCTAGAGGCCAAATTCAGGAGCACTTGTGCGGGTGAAAGGGGGTAACAGACAAAGACAGAAAGGAAAGGAAGCACGACCATAGTCTCTGTTTTCTTTTCTTTTTCTTTTCTTCTTGAGACAGGGTCTCACTCTGGCACCCAGGTTGGAGTGCCATGGTATGATCATATCTCACTGCGGCCTCTACCATCCAGGCTCAAGTGATCCTCCCGCCTTGGCCCCCCAAAGTGCTGGGATTACAGGTGCATACCACCTCGCCCAGCCATGTTTCTCTTTCTAAAAGGTGTTTGCTCTGCTTTCTTCTAGCACACAGATGAAGAAGGTTATGTTAACAGTATTTAAACACAATCATGGCGCCTACCAGTTCTTCAGAGAAGCGTTGCAGTAAGGAGCTGGGTGTGGGCCCTTCTGGGTGGTAGGTGGGCCTTCCCAGGGCCATTTTTCTGGTCCTGGCCCCTACTCATCCTGATGCCTGAGCTCATGGTCCAGTGGTCATGGGGGTTCAGGTTTGGGGAGATGGTATGGCAGTGCTCTCTGACTTGAGCTGATGGTCCAGTGGTCATGGGGGTTCAGGTCTGGGGAGCCGGTATGGCAGTGCTCTCTGACTTGGTCAGCTGTCCACCTCCTGCACCCTTGTCCTAAGGGTCTCATCACTGTGGCTGGTGGAAGAGTTCTCAGGCCAGGGAGGAAGGCACTCAGCTGCCTGCCACCAACCCTTTTCTCCTGCCTGCCTTGCAGATTTGAAATTGATGACTCTTCCCCCAGCATGTCCGGTTGCTGTGGGGAGGATTGCTCCTATGAGATCCTGAGCCGGAGGACCAAGTTTGGGGACAGCCAGCACTCCCACGCGGGTGGGCACTGTGGTGGCTGCTGCCACTGAACTCTCAGAGCCACTTTCAAGTCACAATGCTCTCTCCTAAGGCCTTTCCTCTTTCCTGGTCTCACCATTTGCCAGGTGTCCTCAGAGCTGTGGCCTCCCCAGCCCTGCACGTACCAGGCTGCACCCTGAGAGCACAGAACCCTGGGGAGAAGTGGTATGAGCTGCTCCTCCTCTCCTAGGAGACCAGAGTGCTAGGAGGGAATGAAAGAGAGAGGGAAGAGTGGGTGGGGCCTGGCAGTGAAGCTCATCCTCCACAGTGGCTGCCTCCTCACTTGGCTCCTGGGGCCTGCAGTGGAGGTTCTCCCACCTCTGCAGCTCCTAGAGTCCTGGCAACCTCCCCTCCCCTGACACATACACTTGGACAAATGGAATGTTTATGCCCACCTTTATGAAAGTTCTGGAGTCCTGGGTCTGGGGTTTGCTGATCCCCAAAGAGGAGCACACAGGGTGTAAGATCTGGGCATAGAGGGAGGCCTCAGAGAGACTCACACTTTCGCAGATGGAATGCTCTTATGGAGACTGTGGGAA
The DNA here is from genome assembly GCF_003255815.1 of Theropithecus gelada. Taxonomy (NCBI): domain Eukaryota; kingdom Metazoa; phylum Chordata; class Mammalia; order Primates; family Cercopithecidae; genus Theropithecus; species Theropithecus gelada. The sequence continues at coordinate 10,665,951 of NC_037682.1, read as the reverse complement.
GATCTTTTGTGCCAAGATGCAGGGAAGTGAAGAAAGCTCTTTCCAGCTGTTTTTATGGATTCGTGGAGTGGGCTCATGTTGAGACCAGCTGACTCTGGGAGGAAGACTGCCTCTCTGTCAGTGAGAGAAGCTGAAAGGCCCAGGAATGAGGTGTTCTGTGGGACCCGCCATGGGGATGATTGCTTCTCTAGGCTCCTGGACATTGCTGCGTTCTAAGCTTAACCTCCTGGTCTCATGGCAGTGACCTGAGCTTTTGATTCATAGAAGAAAGCCAGAGGTTTTGCTTGTTCTTGTCTGCCCGCCCTCACTGTTCTTTCTCCTCTGCCTCTCACGTCTACCCCCAAATACCTCTGTTCTTAGTCTCAAGGGGAGAATAACATCAGGGAGTCCCTCGTCTTCCCCAGAAGGACTTCTCGTTTCTCGTATAGTTAACTCCCATTTCTTCTCATCTCTTGGTGCTGATAGCTCTGTAAGGGTAGGGCACCCCTCCCTGCAGTCACCCTCCCTCTTCAGAGAGCCCCCAGCCAGCAGCAGGCCCCGCTGCCTGCACTCCTCAGCTTTGCCCCTCACTGCCTCAGTGAGGCACTAGTGCCACTGCCATGGCCCAGCCGAGCCATAGCTCAGGCTGCAGCAGGAATGCCTCTCAGTGGCCAAAACAGCTGCTTTTCTCTCTGGTGTCACCCTGTGGTAACAGGCTGGAGCAGGGGAAGCAGAAAGCCTTCCTCTTCTCTCATAGGATAGAAAGGCAGGCTCAGAACTAATGCTCATCCTGATCTCTAGACCTTGTTCCTCTTACAGGGAAGAAAAACCAAATCCTTATCAAGGAAAAAGCACCTAACAGCTCCCTGTGGATATCCCTGAGCTCTGCTTTGGGGAGTATCGTAAAGGTTCCAGCCTTTGTGAAGTTGATCTCGCGGAGGTCTGTTGGTCCCTCTGACCTCAGCATCTGCTCACATCCTACCCTCTGCCCGACTCCGGCAGTCTGTCCTGGCAGATCTCCCCAGAGTGGTCCTTGCTTGTCACCTGGATTCCTGCTGGTGCAGGAGCCTGTGTATGCAGGGCCTCCCTCACCCAGCCTGGCCCCTCTGTTGAGCACTCTGCACTGCTCTTGATGGGCAGCAGTGGTACTGGGTACTCCTTAGAGAGGGCCTTGCGACTTTACACTGGAATAAGTCTGCCTCTGCCTCACCCTGCTGGCTCCTGATGGGTTTCATCCCAGGGAGAGATGACATTGCTGGAGGGGTTTGGTAGACTCCTAAGAATCATGAAACCACAGGAGCATGTTTAGGAAGAGATTTTTCTCTGGTCCCTGTCTCTCAAAGGACACAGATGATAAATATTTATTGTCTTAGATCATGGATTCCTGATACCTCTCACTCAAGGGGACCAAAAGGAACCCCCCGTGTTCATCCCTTGTAAGGTGAGTTCAGTGTACATTGTCTCTTTCCAGTCACTGGATGCGTGGCATCAACTGGTCAAAGGGTGCTTGGTGCCATACCCTGCTCACCCCAGTCTCTGCAGGCCATGTCCCGAAGGGTTCCTCAGGAGGTCGAGACTAGGGTGGGAGAGGCACTGTCTGAGACCCGCAGTTACTCTCGTTGGTGTTGAGCCCATTCATTTCCAAAACATCTGTCTTTCTCCACTTCCCCCAGGTCTTGGTTTTGAGAAACATAGCAGGCATGGCTGGGCGGGGTGGCTTACACCTGTAATCTCAGCACTTTGGGAGGCTGAGGCAGGCAGGGTCACCTGAGGTCAGGAGTTCAAGACCAGCCTGGTCAACGTGGCAAAACCCCATCTCTACTAAAAAATACAAAAATTAGCAGGGCATGGTTGTGGCCTGTAATCCCAGCAACTCGGGAGACTGAGGCAGGAGACTCGCTTGAACCTGGGAGGCGGAGGTTGCAGTGAGCTGAGATCATGCCATTGCACTCCAGCCTAGGTGATAGAGTGAGACTCCATCTCAAAAAAAAAAAACCATAGCAGGCCTCTTGTACCAGGCTTTTTGTTTGTTTGTTTGGAGCATGTTAAGATTTTTTTTTTTAATTTTAGTTACATCCACCCTATTTCAGGTTATTTTTGTTGCTGTCAAGTATGTATAGGACATGTGAATGGTTATTTTTAATCCTGTTTTTTTTTTTTTAGAGGAAATTCGGAAGATAAACTCCTTCTTGATATATATATATATTTTTCTTTAGCAGCTTGTTATCACTGGAATCAAAGGGAAAAAGTGATCTCTTTTTGCATTGGTTGTATTTGTATGTCACAAATAAAAAACACTTTGTTCAGCTGCTGAGATGGCTTCCTGATGCTGGGGCACCATGGGCAGCGTGAATCTGGGAAGCTTTGGACCCTGAGCCTGTCCCAACATTGGGCCCGAACGTCAGAATGTGCGTGGCTATGATAGCCCCATGCCTTGCCCTGTGAAGAAGCCCCATACCGGAGGAAATCTCAGGCTGTCTGAGGCAAGCAGCCAGAATTGGGAACAGAGACCAAATGTATGTGTTTGTGCCACTTCCCAGAAGTTCTAAGGAGAGACCAAAGGTGTTCTGAAGGGCGCCTGCTTTGCATCCTGGAAAGAAAGTCCCAAGCCAGCCTTGTGACATTTGACATCTGTGTCCAAATGTAAATTTCAGTCCCCGTGTGTGGGAGGTGAATAGACGAGAGTGCTTCTTTCCTCTGACTTTATTGGGTTACTCAAAATATTCTTTGTCTCTTAAGATTCCTGCCCTCTTCCGTCCATTCATAGAAGACAGAGGCTCCAAGGAAGGGTAGCTCCTGTCAGGCCTGCTGGGGCAGGAGAGTTATGAGTTGGTGGAGGCTGTGACCCCCTAATGTGACAGATGGAGCTATGCAGGTTGTTCCCCAAGCAGGGCTCCTGCCAGCCCTGGCCCGGGGGAGCTGGAGCTCAGTACTTTCTGTGGACTATGGAGGGCTGCCCCACTGTGCTATGCTTGGTGGTCTATCTGCTGGAGTGGGGGGCAGGAGACTCTGATCCACATGGAGTGTTCGTGCCCTAGCAGAGCAGACACCTGGGGAAAGAGGAGCTGGGGTCATACCTGTTCCGTGGGTCCCAGCCGTGGCATGTTGTGGCTTCTCCCCTGTGGGCGGGGGCACACCTGCAGGCAGCTGTCTTATCTTTGAGGTTTGTGCAGCTGTCTTATGTTTGAGGCCCAAAGAAAGGCAGCACAGCCCTTGGGAAGGGAGAGCAATTTGCCTGGCGAATCACACGGCCAGTTTCCCATGTGACAGAATTCTGCCCCCCAAGTTATTTGTTCCTTGAAGGCTGTGTTTTCATCCCAGGCAGAAACTTCTTGGAATGGCCATCCCCTTACTGAAGGGTAAATGGCCACAGTTGGAGAGCTTGGGGCCATTCCTTTATCCCTGCTGGCTGTGTGCAGGGAGAGTTGAGGTCTGCACCCATTCCTCCTCCTCCACCTTCACAGTGGCCTGGGCCCTCTACAGCGACTGCTTCAGTGAGGTGTGGTGTGACTCCTGGGGCTGCCCCATGCTGCTGCCACAGCTTCGGTGGGCAGGCGGGGCAAGAGGCACCACCACTGAGCAATAGACAGTCCAGAGCCTGGACTGGACTGAAAGAGACTATGTACCCAGGGGGAGGGACGCTACTCACAAGATGGTTTCTGCCACCGGCTTTGAAGGGGGGAGGCTTTTCTAGTTTTTGCTAGAATACTCTCTCGCCAAGTGCAACAGAGGTTGTTCTATATCCCTGAGGACAGACGAGGTCTGGGGAGAGGGGAAGTGTTGCTACAGAGCCTGGTGAACTGATGTGGTGGTGTGACTCCCAATCTAAGGATAAATTGCCAGTGCCATGGCTCACGCCTATGGCCCCAGCACTTTGGGAAGCTGAGGCGTGAGGATTGCTTGAGGCCAGGAGTTTGAGACCAGCCTGGGCAACATAGTGAGACCCTGTCTCTAAAAAACAATATCTTTTTGATTAGTTGGGCCTGGTGGCAGGCACTTATAATCCCAGCTACTTGGGAGGCTGAGGCGGGAGGATTGCCTGAGCCTAGGTGTCTGAGGCTGCAGTGAGCCATGATTGTACCACTGCACTCCAGCCTGAGTGACAGAGCAAACAAGACCCTGTTCTTAAAAAAAAAAAAAAAAAAGTTATTGTGTCTCATGCCTGTAATCCCAGCACTTTGGGAGGCCTAGGCGGGCAGATCACTTGAGGCCAGGAGTTCAAGATCAACCTGGGCAACATGGTGAAGCCGTCTCTACTAAAAATAAAAAAATTAGGCCAGGCTCGGTAACTCACTCCTGTAATCTCAGCACTTTGGGAGGCCCAGGTGGGTGGATCACGAGGGCAAGAGATCAAGACTATCGTGGCCAACAGGGTGAAATCCTGTCTCTACTAAAAATACAAAAATTAGCTGGGCGTAGTGGCACATGCCTGTATTCCCAGCACTTGGGAGGCCGAGGCAGGAGAATCGCTTGAACCTGGGAGGCGGAGGTTGTAGTGAGCCGAGATCACGCCATTGCACTCCAGCCTGGCGACAGAGTGAGACTCCGTCTCAAAAAAAAAAATTAGGTCAGGCGCGGTGGCTCACACCTGTAATCCCAACACTTTGGGAGGCCGAGGCAGGCAGATCACGAGGTCAAGAGATTGAGACCATCCTGGCCAACATGGTGAAACCCTGTCTCTACTAAAAATACAAAAATTAGCCAGGCGTGATGGCACGTGGTGGAGAATCGCTTGAACCTGGGAGGCAGAGGTTGCAGTGAGCCGAGATTGTGCCTTTGCACTCCAGCCTGGGTGAAGAAGCGAGACTCCGTCTCAAAAAAAAGAAAAAAAAATTAGCTTGAGGAGGCCGAGGCGGGTGGATCACGAGGTCAGGAGATCGAGACCATCCTGGCTAACATGGTGAAACCCCGTCTCTACTAAAAATACAAAAAACTAGCCGGGCGTGGTGGCGGGCGCCTGTAGTCCCAGCTACTCGGAGGCTGAGGCGGGAGAATGGCATGAACCCGGGAGGTGGAGCTTGCAGTGAGCCGAGATCGCGCCACTGCACTCCAGCCTGGGCGACAGAGCGAGACTCCGTCTCAAAAAAAAAAAAAAAAAAAAAATTAGCTTGGTGTGGTGGTGTGTGCCTGTAATTGCAGCTACTTGGAAAGCAGAGACTGCAGTGAGCTGAGATCGCCCCACTGCACTCCAGCCTGGGTGACAAAGCAAGACTCAAAAAAAAAAAAAAAAAAAAAAGTTAAATTGAGAGTGAAAAGTAACTTGCTCATGGTCCCAGTAGTAAATGGCAGAGCCAAGATTTGAACACAGCGTAGGAGGTGTTACCCTGTTTCACAGTTAGGTAACCTGCAGCTTAGGAAAGAAAGGAGCAAGCCAAGGACACCCACAGCTGTGTGCTTGACTAGGTCCCTTTCTTCCCTATGCTGCCCTGTCCCACGGTGCCTGTGAGAGGCCCAGCTTCTTCCTGAGCTGGAGCTATGGGCCCCAGAGGCCCCTCCCACCCCACTTTGCTATTCCTGGTGCTGGGGGCAAGGGTGGTGGTTCCTGCTTCTGCCCTGCAATGCCAGGGTATGATGCAGTGCGGCCCTGGACAGGACGTTGGTTTCTGTGAAGTCCATCTACGTTCCTGAATTCTGATTGTGCTGAAGTGAGCAAAGAGAACCTGTATTGGGGCTTTAGGAGTATGCTGTGGGTTTTTTTTTTTTTTTTTTTTTTTTTTGAGACAGGATCTCCCTGTCACCCAGGCTGGAGTACAGTGGCACAATCAGCTCACTGCAGCCTCAACCTCCTGGGCTTAAGTGATCCTCCCACCTCAGCCTCCCGAGTAGCTGAGACTACAGGCATACGCCATCACACTCAGCTAATTTTTTGTATTTTTAGTAGAGACAAGGTTTCACCATGTTAGCCAGGCTGGTCTCAAACTCTTGAGCTCAGGTGATCCTCCCGCCTTAGCCTCCCAAAGTGCTGGGATTACAGATGTGAGCTCCCAAGCCTGGCCCTGCTGTGGAGTGTTAATTCTTTTAAGGTGAACATTTAATAGTCCCTACAGACTGGCAGGACTGGGGCTGAGGTCACACCATGTGGCGCTGGTGCTTAGTGCAGGCCACCCCAGTGCTGGAGGGAGGAGGCCCTGAGAAATGGGACCAGGCAGGGAGCCTCCTAAGGGGTGGAGGCTGTTTGACTCAGAGCAGGGCTTGGTAGGCCACAGCTGGGAGATTGGGAGCAGGGTGAGAGCTAGCTGTGGCTTCCCTGGCAGTTGAAAGCCAGGCCCTGCGCCTCTCTGTCGTCCTGCTCTGGTACAGGATGGCTCTGTTGCAGCAGGTGAGACCAACGGGTGGCCTGGACACTAGTGGCTCCTGTCCGGCTCCCCGGCCCTGAGCCCCTCAGTGGAGACAAAGGACTAGGCAGCCATGTTCACTGAGGATCATAGTGAGGTCTCAAGCCACCAAGTGGAACAGCATATGCCCTTGAAGTTGGGCATGTTGTGGAACTGCCCCCATGCCTAGCTCAATGCCTGGCAGGTGGGCCACACGGGTGTCACACATGGGAGATGTTGGGGGATCACTCCTGTGGCGGCCCCTCTCTGGAATGTTGGATATATGGGATGGGAAAGGTAGGGTATGTGGCTGGAGGGGTCCAGGGATGAGGCGCTTGGGCTAGGGCCCTCTGAGTGTCCCAGCAGTGAGACTGGTGTATAGGAACAATGAAAAGGAGTGGGGACCTGCCCTAAGCTGATCAGGGGTCTAGAGGCGAGAGAGGCCTATGGGTACTGGAGCTGTGAGCCCAGGCTAGGGGCTTAGAAGGCAGAGGGGCCTGGATGTGGTTCACAGCCTGTTAGGGGTGAGGCTGGGGCCAGTCCGTGATGGAGGGAAATGTGGCCTGAGAAGCCAGTCTTCACCAAGCTGGAGCCACGGTCCCACACGGGTGCAAATGCGGTGATCTCGCCCTTATCACACAGGGCCGCTGGCTGTGGTCTGTGTTCCGGAAGGGGTTAACCATCACAGGCTCTCAGCAGGCCTGCCCAGCCCTCAGCTTGCACCCTTCCCTCCTGCTGCTGGAACCCTGGGGCGCCCCAGCCAGGACAGCTGTGACTGCCTAGAGAGCAACCGCTCCACCCCCACCCCACCCCGACAGCTGTGTCTGGGCCTGCCCCCTGGAAGCCTGGCAACAGCTGTGCCCCAGGAAGAGCAAACACTCCTCTGAGACCCTTGTCTCTGTCCCACCCCCTCCCTTGACCGTTGCCTGGTTAGATTTCCCAAACTAGCTCTTCCAATGATGCCATCTCTCCCTCTACCTTCTCCTGGACTTTGTATTAGTGTCCCCATTTTGCAGATGGGGAAACTAAGGCCCATGGAGGGAAAGGTACATTCTCGAGGTACCCAGCACCCCAGTGTTAGGCCTGTACCTCCTTCCCCCAGGTGGGCACTGGGCCGTTCCTGCAGCTTCACCAGTCTCCTACTGCTGCCCTTAGCCCAAGAGTCCTTCCCCACAGGCAGATGAAGAGGCCCCAGCTGCCCTCTGAGAGCACAGGGCTGGCTCCTTTGCACCCTCACCCTGCAGCCCTCCCTCTGGCCAGCCCCAGGGCTCAGTGCCTGGCACCTACCTGATGTGCCAGGAGGAGAGACCAGGCCAGGTAGGGAAACTGGAGACCCACAACTCAGGTTCTCACCAGCTCCAGCTCAGATGCTTTGGGAGGTGGCAAGCTCTAGAAAGTGTGTAGGGGAGGAGCAGCTGAGGGGTTTTACCTGCTGGCCCCTCAGGACTGGGCTGCGGCTTCCTCCCCAGGCCTCGCAGTTCCATATTTGGACCAGAGCAGCTGCTGGACCAGAGCCTTTTATGGAGAGAGGGCCAGGTCTGGGATGGGGAGACCCAGTGTTTATCCAGCCTGTGTGTAAGCAGTGGGTCTGGGGATCTCCTCTGGGGTGGGGCACCTGGTATGACAATCAGTGACAGGAGGCCTGGACCAGCTCCCCTACCCATCCCCAAGGCTTAGGATCTATCCCTAGTGCCCCACTCAGGAGGGAACAGGTTGAGCCCTGGGATCAGAGAGACCAAGGGCTCAAGAGACTTAGGCCTCACTCCTTGGTAGGGAGGGACTCCCTAGCAAGCAATTGGAGCGTAGGGGCAGTCCCAGGTGGGGGAACTGAGCTCCCTGTCTTTGCAGGCAGCACAGCAACTTTCCAGGCTCATAGAGGGGGGTCCTTGTCCTGTGGAAGGTCCCTGTCACAGTCTGTCACCACATGGGGCACACCTCCCTCATTGGACCAACAAACCCCCTTCTCCTTGCTTATTTTATTTTTTTAATTTTGAGATGGAGGCTTGCTCTGTCACCCAGGTTGGAGTGCAGTGGTGCGTTCTCGGCTCACTGGAACCTCTGCCTCCTGGGTTCAAGGGATTCTCCTGCCTCAGCCTCCCAAGTAGCTGGGACTACAGGTGTGTGCCACCATGCCCGGCTAATTTTTGTATTTGTAGTAGAAATGGGGTTTCACAAGGCCAGATGCGGTGGCTTACGCCTGTAATCCCAGCATTTTGGGAGGCCGAGGCGGGCGGATCATGAGGTCAAGAGATCGAGACCATCCTGGCTAACATGGTGAAACCCCATCTCTACTAAAAATACAAAAAATTAGCCGGGTATGGCGGTGGGTGCCTGTAGTCCCAGCTACTCGGGAGGCTGAGGCAGGAGAATGGCGTGAACCCAGGAGGTGGAGCTTGCAGTGAGCCGAGATCACGCGACTGCACTCCAGCCTGGGCGACAGAGCGAGACTCCGCCTCAAAAAAAAAAAAAAGAAAAAGAAAAAGAAAAGAAAAGAAATGGGGTTTCACCATGTTGGTCAGGCTGGTCTCGAACTCCTGACTTCATGTGGTCTTCCCGCCTTGGCCTCCTGAAGTGCTGGGATTACAAGCATGAGCCACTGCGCCTGGCCTTATTTTTTAAATTTATTTATTTATTTTGAGACAGAGTCTCACTCTGTCACCCAGGCTGGAGTGCAGTGGCACGATCTCGGCTCACTGCAACCTCTGTTCCCCGGGTTCAAGTGATTCTCCTGCCTCAGCCTCCTGAGTAGCCTGCCACTGTGCCTGGCTAATTTTTGTATTTTTAGTAGAGACATAGTTTCACCATCTTGGCCAGGCTGATCTTGAACTCCTGACCTCATGATCCACCTGCCTCAGCCTCCGAAAGTGCTAGGATTACAGGCGTGAGTCACCACGCCCGGCCTGGCCTTATTTTTTTGAGACAGGGTCTCGCTCTGTCATCCAGGCTGGAGTGCAGAGGCACCATCATAGCTCAGTGCAGCCTCACCCTCCTGGGCTCAAGCAATGCTCCTGCCTCAGCCTCCCTAGTAGCTAGGACTACAGGTTCGCGCCACCATGCCTGGCTAATTGTTTTTTTTTTTTTTGAGATGGAGTCTAGCTCTGTTGCCCAGGCTGGAGTGCAGTGGCGCAGTCTTGGCTCACTGCAAGCTCCGCCTCCCGGGTTCACGCCATTCTCCCGCCTCAGCCTCCCGAGTAGCTGGGACTACAGGCACCTGCCACCACACCCAGCTAATTTTTTGTATTTTCAGTAGAGATGGGGTTTCACCGTGTTAGCCAGGATGGTCTCAATCTCCTGACCTCGTGATCTGCCCGCCTTGGCCTCCCAAAGTGCTGGGATTACAGGCGTGAGCTACCGCGCCCGGCCAATTGTTTGTTTTTAGTACAGATGGGGGTCTTGCCATGTTGCCCAGGCTGGTCTCGAACTCCTGATCTCAAATGATCCTTCCATCTGGGCCTCCCAAAGCGTTGGGATTACAGGTATGAGCCACTGCATCTGGCCTTGTCAAAAATTTTTAAAGTTTTTAATTGAAGTGTAACATATGTACAGAAAAGTGCACAAATCATGGAAGTCCCACCACTCACGATGGACTCATCACTAAGTGAACAGGGTGGCCAGAAACCAGAAGCCAATCATGCCTCTTCTCAGCCCCCTGTCTTCCTTCTTTCCCTGGGGTCCCCACCACCTGACTCCCACCTCATGGCTCAGACCTGTCTGCTGTTGGGCTTTGTATAAGTAGAAGCTTGCAGTCTGTGTTCTTTCAGGTCTGGCCTCTTCCCTCAACATCGTCTGTGGGATCCATCAGTGCTGCAGCTGGAGTTCATTTTCACTACTCTGTCACATTTCATTGTGTAAATGCGCCACATAGTCTCATTGCTCTCTTGTTGAAGGACTGTGCCTGGATTCTGGTAAGGGTTGGTTGCTGGGAGGGATGGGGAAAGAGCAGAGACCTTGGTATTAATCCAATAATTAATCCAAGACCTAGGTGCAAGCCCTGCCTGGCACTAGCAGACTCAGCTGCATTATGGAACCTGTCTGCCAGCCTCTCTTTACTCCACTCTGATAGGGGTTTGGAGAGAAACGCATCACAGAGACCTGAGGAAANTCTATCTATCTATCTATCTATCTATCTATCTATCTATCTATCTATCTATCAGTCAATCAAGATGGAGTCTCACTCTGTTGCCCAGGCTGGAGTGCAGTGGCATGATCTCAGCTCACTGCAGCCTCCGCCTCCCAGGTTCGAGCGATTCTCCTGCTTCAGCCTCCTGGGTAACTGGGACTACAGGCGCCCGCCACCATACCTGGCTAATTTTTGTATTTTTAGTGGAGATGGAGTTTCACCATATTGGCCAGGATGGTCTTGAACTCCTGACTTGAAGTGCTGGGATTACAGGTATGAGCCACCACTCCCAGCCTAAGGAATGTAAATCTTTTTAATTATTAGGCCCAGAGAGATACTAACATGAGACAGTAATTACATCTTACTCTCTTTTGAGCTATGTGTTCATCTCTTGAAACTGCTTACTATTGCCTCAAGTAGCTACAAATTAACCTAACAGTGCCACGCCGGACACTATAACCCATACCCTGTAATGTAACACTAATCAGCTTCATTTCTATAAACCAATAATTCCTTACAAACAACATTGTGTTGCAGAATAGGAGTCCCAATCCAGACCCCAAGAGAGGGTTCTTGGACCTCCTGCAAGAGGTAATTTGGGGCAAGTCCACAGCATAAAGCGAAAGCAAATTGTTTAAGAAAAGAAAGGAGGCTGGGTGCAGTGGCTCATGCCTGTAATCCCAGCACTTTGGGAGGCTGAGGCAGGCAGATCACGAGGTCAGAAGTTTGAGACCAGCCTGACCAACGTGGTGAAACCCCGTCTCTACTAAAAATACAAAAATTAGCTGGGTGTGGTGCTATGCACCTGTAATCCCAGCTACTCCGGAGGATGAGGCAGGAGAATTGCTTGAACCTGGGAGGCAGAGTTTGCAGTGAGCTGAGATTGCACCATTGAAATCAAGCCTGGGTGACAGAGTGAGATTCCATAACCAATCAATTTAGGCTGGGTGTGGTGGCTCATGCCTGTAATACCAGCAGTTTGAAGGCCAAGGCAGGTAGATTGCTTGAGGCCAGGAGTTTGAGACCAACATGGTGAAATACCGTCTCTACTAAAAATACAAAAATTAGCTGGGCATGGTGGCGCGCGCCTGTAATCCCAGCTACTCAGGAAACTGAGGCAGGAGAACCGCTTGAACCCGGGAGGCGGAGGTTGCAGTGAGCTGAGATGGCGCCACTGCACTCCAGCCTGGGTGACAGAGCAAGATTCCATCTCAAAATAATAATAATAATAATAAATAAATTTAGGCTGGGCATAGTGGTTCACGCTTGTAATCCCAGCACTTTGGGAGGGCGAGGTAGGCGGATTGCCTGAGGTCAGGAGTTCAAGACCAGTCTGGCCAACATGGTGACTACAAAAAAATTTAGCCAGGTATGGTGGCATGCGCCTGTAATCCCAGCTACTCAGTAGGCTGAGGGAGGGGAATCGCTTGAACCTGGGAGAAAGAGGTTGCGGTGAGCCAAGATCGTGGCACTGCTCTCCAGTCTGGGCGACAGAGCAAGACTCCGTCTCAAAAAAAAAAAAAAAAAAAAGAATGCCTAAACTATTGAGAGTGCAGCCCGGCAGGTCTCAGCTTTATTTTACCCAGCCCCTACTCAAGATGGAGTCTCTCTGGTTCAAACACCTCTGACAATTGTATGGGCTCACTCCCTGTCCCCCATTTTGTTGCTTTATTATTATTTTTTGAGACAGGGTCTCACTGTGTCACTCACGCAGTGGCATGATCATGGCTTACAGCAGCCTCTATCTCCCAGGCTCAAGCAGTCCTCCCACCTCAGCCTCCCAAGTAGCTGAGACTACAGGTACTCGCAAGTCACACCATTATTATTTTTGTGTAGAGACAAAGGTTTTACTTCGTTGCCCAGTCTGGTCTTGAACTCCTGGTTTCAAGCGATCCTCCTGGCTCCCTGTCTTCCTTTTTTGCTTTTAAAAATCCACTTACAGGCCAGGCATGGTGGCTTACGCCTGTAATCCCAGCACTCTGGGAGGCTGAGGCAGGCAGATCACTTGAGGTCAGGAGTTCAAGACCAGCCTGACCAACATGGGAAATCCCGTCTCTACTAAAAATACAAAAATTGGCCGGGTGCGGTGGCTCATGCCTGTAATCCCAGCACTTTGGGAGGCTAAACCAGGCTGATCACGAGGTCAGGAGATCGAGACCATCCTGGTTAACACGGTGAAACCCCATCTCCACTAAAAAATACAAAAAATGAGTCGGGTATGGTGGCGGGTGCCTGTAGTCCCAGCTACTGGGGAGGCTGAGGCAGGAGAATGGTGTGAACCTGGGAGGCGGAGCTTACAGCGAGTCGAGATCTCGCCACTGCACTCCAGCCTGGGCGGCAGAGCGAGACTGTCTCAAAAAAAAAAAAGTAAATAAATAAAATTTAAAAATAAAAAGTAAAAATACAAAAATTAGCCAGCTGTGATGGTAGGCGCCTGTAATCCAAGCTATTCGGAAGGCTGAAGCAGGAAAATCACTTAAACCCAGGAGGCAGAGGTTGCAATGAGTTGAGATGGTGCCACTGCACTCCAGCCTGGGTGACAGAGCGAGACACTGTCTCAAAAAAAAAAAAAATGCAGTTACAACTGCTGCTAATCAGAGTGTATATTCAGGATAACTTGATTCTATGCTCCCAGGTTATAATCATCAAACTTGGCCCAAATAAGCTCTCTGCTTATGTTAATTTTGTTTCAGCTTCTTCCTTTTAGGTTGCTATTTTGTAATTTACATGCATAATGGAAATTATATTACTAGTCTTACATTGGTAAGAGTATCTTATATCAGGAAGAGGGCTGCTCCAGACAACTTTTTTTTTTTTTTGAGACAGAGTCCTGCTCTGTCACCAGGCTGGACTGCAGTGGTGCAATCTCAGCTTACTGCAACCTATGCCTCCTGGTTTCACGTGATTCTCCTGCCTTGGCCTACCGAGTAGCCAGGACTATAGGTGCCCGCCGCCACACCCAGCTAGCTTGATTTTTTTGTATTTTCAGTAGAGATGGGTTTCACCATGTTGGCCAAGATGGTCTCAATCTCTGGACCTCGTGATCTGCCCACCTCGGCCTCCTAAAGTGCTGGGATTACAGGTGTAAGCCACCAGGCCCGGCCCAAACAATTTTGATCACCGGAGACTTCATCTGTGTAATAAGACAGCCCTTTTTCACCGTACACATCCTCCCCTCACCCTCATAACCCCTGAGAACTCCCATCCCCTGTTTCTTTCTGTAGCTCAGGATGCTATATAAGCTTCAGCTGACCCTTCGAGCTGCATGTTTTGTGGTACTCCCTTGTGTGTGTGTATTAGGGTTCTCTAGAGGGACAGAACTAATAGGATATATGTATATAAAGGAGAGTTTATTAAGTATTAACTTACATGATCACAAGGTCCCACAATAGGCTGCCTGCAAGCTGAGGAGCAAGGAGAGCCAGTCCAAGTTCCAAAACCGAAGAACTTGGAATTTGATGTTTGAGGGCAGGAAGCATCCAGCATGGGAGAAAGTTGTAGGCTGGGAGGCGAGGCCAGGCTTGTCTTTTCACATTTTTCTGCCTGCTTTATATTCTAGCCCCACTAGCAGGTGATTAGATGGTGCCCACCCAGATTAAGGGTGGGTCTGCCTTCCCCAGCACAGACTCAAATGTTCATCTCCATTGGCAACACCCTCACAGACACACCCAGGATCAGTATCCTTCAATCTAATCAAATTGACACTCAGTACTAACCATCATAGTATGCATCTAATTAGAAATGGTTTTTCACCTGTTGATCTGTCTTAAGTCAATTTAGTTCATAGTCCAGCCAAAGAACCTAGAGGGGTGGAGGGAAGCCATTTTTCTGTTGCCTACACCTGACTGTGCTCTAATTGGGGAGTTATTCCTTTGTTTCCCAGTGCCAGACAAGCCCAGGTGGGCAGCAGGGAGGTCCTTGCCTCTTCCTTTTCCCAGCGGCAGCCAGCTGGGGCCTGGGTCTCTTAACCCTGTGCCCCTGGGGATTGGGGAGGAAGTTTAGAAGCATCTATCCCAGGCTGTTTGCTAGGACTCAGCACAGGGCAAGAACAGGGCCCTTAGTGGTTGTGGGTGGGGTTGGGCTGAGATTGCTAAGACTGGGGCCAGGCATGGTGGCTCACGCCCGTAATCACAGCACTTTGGGAGGCTGAGGCAGGTGGATCACTTGAGGTCAGGAGGTTTTTTTTTTTTGAGACAGAGTCTTGCTCTGCTGCCCTGCAAGCTCCGCCTCCCGGGTTCACGCCATTCTCCTGCCTCAGCCTCCCAAGTAGCTGGAACTACAGGCACACACCACCATGCCCGGCTAATTTTTTTTTTTGTATTTTTAGTAGAGGCAGGGTTTCACCATGTTAGCCAGGATGGTCTCGATCTCCTGACCTTGAGATCCGCCCGCCTCGGCCTCCCAAAGTGCTGGGATTACAGGCGCGAGCCACCATGCCTGGCCAAGGTCAGGAGTTTTGAGACCAGCCTGGCCAACATGGTGAAACCGTGTCTCTACTAAAAATACAAAAATTAGCCAGGCGTGGTGTCATGTGCCTGTAATCCCAGCTATTGGTGAGGCTGAGGCAGGAGAATCACTTGAACCTGGGAGGCAGAGTTTGCAGTCAGCTGAGAGCGTACCACGGCAAACCAGCCTGGGCTACAGAGCGAGACTCTGTCAAAAAAAAAAAAAAAAAAAAAAAAAACAGTGCTCACTTCGGCAGCACATACACTAAAATTGGAACAATACAGAGAAGATTAGCATGGCCCCTGTGCAAGGATGACACGCAAATTCGTGAAGCGTTCCATATTTTTTGAAGGGATTACAAACCAAGAGATACAAGTGGCTTCTAGAAATTAAAAAAGGTTGGCCGGGCGCGGTGGCTCACGCCTGTAATCCCAGCACTTTGGGAGGCCGTAGGCGGGCGGATCACAAGGTCAGGAGATCGAGACCATCCTGGCTAACACGGTGAAACCCCGTCTCTACTAAAAATACAAAAAATTAGCCAGGCGCGGTGGCGGGCGCCTGTAGTCCAGCTACTCAGGAGGCTGAGGCAGGAGAATGGCGTGAACCTGGGAGGCGGAGCTTGCAGTGAGCCGAAATTGCGCCGCTGCACTCCAGCCTGGGGCACAGAGCGAGACTCCGTCTCAAAAAAAAAAAAAAAAAAAAATTAAAAAAGGTAATGGATTCTTTCTGCCCTGGAGCCCCGACAAGAAATACTGGCCTTCTGACATCTTGATTTTATATTGCTGAGCTTTAGAAGTGTAAGAATATAAATTTGTGGTGTTGTAAGCCAAAAACAAACAACAAACTAGAATGGGGTGGGGAAGATGAGGGGGCAGTGAAGAGGGATGAGCTTGGGGCCTGGGAACACATCCCTCCAGAGGAAGCCGAGACACAGCTCCCCTTCTAGGGCACTCCGAGTTCATTGCCGCCTTGCTGTGACACCCGCCCCCATCACCCATGGACTGAGGTTTCTCTTCTGAAGCTCCTGTTTCTCAATCTCTTGCCACCCCATTGCCACCCCCTGCCACAGACTTTGGTTATTAACCTCAATGTCAAAACTGGAACTTCTGGAAAGTCCACCTCTGCAGCAGCATGTGTGGTGGCTAAAAGCATGGGTTTTGGAGGCAACAGACCCGCCCTGTAATCCTGGCAAGGCAGCCTTGTAGCTTCATGATCTTGATCAAGTCACCTGACTCTTCAGGCCTATTTCCTCATTTGTAAAAAATTTGAAATAGGCCAGGTGCAGTGGCTCTCGCCTGTAATCCCAGCATTTTGGGAGGCCATGGTGGGAGGATTGCTTGAGCCCGGGAGTTCAAGACCAGCCTGGGCAACATAGTGGGACTCTGACTCTACAAAAAATAAAAAGTTAGCCAGGTATGGCGGTGTGTGCCTGTAGTCCCAACTACTCGGGAAACTGAGGCAAGAGGATCACTTGAGCCTGGGAGGTCGAGGATGCAGTGAGCTGTGGTAATGACACTGCACTCCAGCCTAGGAAACAGAGCAAGACACTGTCTCAAATAATTGAAATAATAGTAGTATCTCTTTCATGACATTATTGTAAACCTGGAATGAGGTTGTACCATTAAGACCTGGCCCAGTGGCTGGTCCCACACCCCCTTTCCTTGTCTGCCTTCTACCTAAGTTCAATACTGTTCAGTCTCCTGCAGTTTAGAAACATTCAGAGTGTCTGGTTGGAAACAGTGGTGAACCAACACAGGCTCTGCCCTCAGGTGGCCCCTAGTCTTGATGGAGACCCACCATGTGGGGCAGGGCTGTCACAGGTGTTGCTGGACAGAGAGGAGACACAGGCTTGGGGTGGCCAGTGAAGACATCCTGAGTAGTCCCGCCCCACGTATCTTCCTAGCACATCATCGTTTATTTTCACCGCGACACTTACACAATCGTTTCTAATTAAGTGCCCATTTATTGTCTGTTTTTTACCTTCAGAATGTCAGCTTTGTGACAAGAAACTTTATCCACCTCGTTTATACTGGTGTCTATGATAGTTCCTAACACACAGTAAAGGCTAACAAGTATTCACTGAATAAAGTAAGTGGTATCATTAACTGGAAGCCAGGAAGCAGGAGTTAGCTTGGTGAAAAAGGCAGCCTGGATAGGAGCTGAAAAAATGAACATAAAATGCAGAAGCAAGGCCGGGCACAGTGGCTCACGCCTGTAATCCCAGCACTTTGGGAGGCTGAGGCGGGCAGATGACATGAGGCCAGGAGTTCAAGACCAGGCTGGCCAACATGGTGAAACCCTCTCTCTATTAAAAAATGCAAAAATTAGCCAGGTGTGTAATTCCAGCTGCTTGGGAGGCTGAGGCAGGAGAATCGCTTGAACCAGTGAGGTGGAGGTTGCAGTGAGCCGAGATTGCACCACTGCACTCCAGCCTGGGTGACAGCATGTCTCAGAATAAAACAAAACAAAACAAAACCCAAAGTTCAGAGGCCAGGCCAGGCGCGGTGGCACATGCCTGTAATCCCAGCACTTTGGGAGGCTGATCTGGGCGGATCGCTTCAGCTTACGAGTTTGAGACCAGCTTGGCTAACATAGCAAGACCCCCCTCCATTTCTACAAAAATTAGGCTGGGCGCGGTGGCTCATGCCTGTAATCCCAGCACTTTGGGAGGCAGAGGCAGTCGGATCACCTGAGGTCAGGAGTTCTAGACTACCTTGGACAAAATGGTGAAATTCCGTCTCTACTAAAAATACAAAAATTAGCTGCGCGCAGTGACAGGCACCTGTAGTCCCTGCTACTAGGGAGGCCGAGGCAGGAGAATCACTTGAACCCAGGAGGTGGAGGTTGCAGTGAGCTGAGATCACACCACTGCACTCCAGCCCGGGTGACAGAGTGAGACCCTGTCTCAAAAACAAACAAACAAACAAACAAAAAAAAACAAAAAAAACAAGGCTGGGCACGGTGGCTCACACCTGTAATCCCAGCACCTTGGGAGACCGACGTGGGTGGATCGCCTGAAGTCAGGAGTTCAAGACCAGCCTGGCCAACATGGTGAAACACTGTCTCTACTGAAAATACAAAAAATAGCTGGGCATGGTGGCAGATGCCTGTAATCCCAGCTACTCAGGAGGCTGAGGCAGGAGAATTGCTTGAATCTGGGAGGTAGAGATTGCAGTGAGCCAAGATTGCACCACTGCATTCCAGCCTGGGCGACAGAGCAAGGCTCTGTCTCAAAAAAAAAAAAAAAAAAAAGCCAGGCATGGTGGTGGACGCCTTTAATCCCAGCTACTCCGGAGGGTGAGGTGGGAGGATGGCTTGAGCCTGGGAGGTGGAGGTTGCAAGGCTGCACTAAGCTGAGATCACACTCCACTCCACTCCAGCCTGGGCTTAGAGCTAGACCTCGTCTCAACAACAACAACAAAATGCAGAGTGCATTTCGAATGCAACAAAAGGCTTGGTGGTGGAAATCAGAGAGCAGAGTTGAAGGTGTGGAATATTGAAGAGTTTTGAGAGTTGAGGTTGGACAGTGACATTCAGGAATTGGGATTTTGCCTAGGAAGCAATGGGGAGCCACTGAAAGTATATGACTTGGTCAGATTTAGGTTTAAAAAACCAAGAAGGAAAGGATGGGGGAGGGAGAGATAGAGAAAGGGTTGGAAGAAAGGGAAGTTGGCTGCTCCAGCATGGTAACTGGAATCGAAGAGTGAAATAGTAATTGAGAGTAATTGAGGGGAGTTTGGTTACTAGGTCAGTGTCAGGAATGATGGAGGCCTGGTGGAGAGGAGGGGACTCTGAATAGAGACTTTTTTTTTTTTTTTTTTTGAGACAGTCTTGCTCTCTTTGTATTCTTAGTAGAGACGGGATTTCACCATGTTGGCCAGGCTGCTCTCAAACTTTTTTTATTGTTGTTTTTTGTTTTTGAGACGGAATTTCGCTTTTGTGGCCCAGGCTGGAGTGCAATGGCTCAATCTTGGCTCACTGTAACCTCCACCTCCTGGGTTCAGCAATTCTCCTGACTCAGCCTCCCGAGCTGGAATTACAGGCGCCCGCCACCATGCCAGCTAATTTTTGTATTTTTAATAGAGACGGGGTTTCACCATATTGGCCAGGCTGGTCTCGAACTGTTGACTTCAGGTGATCCACCCGCCTCGGCCTCCCAAAGTGTTGGGACTACATGCGTGAGCCACTGCGCCCGGCCAATTTTTGTATTTTTAGTAGAGACGGGGTTTCACCATGTTGGCAAGACTGGTCTCAAACTCCGACCTCAGATGATCTACCTGCCTCGTCCTCCCAAAGTGCTGGTATTACAGGAGTGAACCACCGCGCCCAGCCCCCTACTTTTGTTTTTTAGTAGAGACGGGGTTTCACCTTGTTGGCCAGGCTGGTCTCAAACATCCTGATCTCTGGTGATCCGCCCGCCTCAGTCTCCCCAAAAGTGCTGAGATTACAGGCGTGTGCCACCACACCCGGCCTGAATAGAGAGAAATTTAACAGTATGAATGGAGGGAGGAGTCAAGAACAGTTTAGGCTTCTCGCGTACATGATTGGGTGGACCGAGATGTCACTCACAAGTATAGGCCTTGGAGGAGGAACAGAACCAGAAGAAGAGCCCTTTTGTGCTCCGCCCATAGCGGTAGGAAGGTGTCAATTGGCTGTTTCGAGGAACGCGCCAAAAACTGCCAAGAGCGGTAGGAGGTGTGTTCTTGCGTCATTTCCTAGAGACTTCCGGGCCGCCGTTTCCCGGCCTCCCCAATGCCGGAACTTCCGGCCGGCGCAGCCATTTTTGCTTGCTGACCTTGGGCTACGGCTGACAGCTTTTTGTGGTGTACTCCGTGTCATCATGTCCGTCCTGACGTCCCTGCTGCTGCGGGGCTTGACAGGCTCGGCCCGGCGGCTCCCAGTGCCGCGCGCCAAGGTCCATTCGATGCCGCCGGAGGAGGAGCTTGGGACTCTGGTGAGGAACTGGCCGGGAAGAGCACGGGAGGCGCCGTGGGCTTGCCCCTTCTACCTTGCTGACCTCAGGCGGTCCTGAGAATGCCCCGCACCCCGCGCCCCGCAGCGTAGCGGGGAGCAGCATTGCCGGTTTGGGCATGTCTGGAGGGCGCGAACGACGGGGACAGTGCCCGGGCGACAGTCGGGGCTGTCGGCGTTAGGTCTTTCCCCACCGCCCCAGGATCTCGGCTCAGGTCCTGTCAGGCCCTCCCTCCCCTGTCGCCTCCTCGCTGCACTGCCTCGAGCCCATTTTCTCATTGGTTCATTGGGGGATGCCTGACGCTGTCAGCGACGATAATGGTTGTTACCGGCATTTTATTTTATTTATTTATTTGGAGACGGGGTCTCGCTCTGTCGCCAGGCTGGAGTGCAGTGGCGCGATCTCGGCTCACTGCAACCTCCGCCTCCCGGGTTCAAGCGATTCTCCTGCCTCAGCCTCCCGAATAGCTTGGGACTACAGGCGCGCGCCACCATGCCCAGCTGAATTTTGTATATTTAGTAGAGACGGGGTTTCACCATGTTGGTCAGGATGGTCTCTATCTCTTGATCCGCTTCCCTCAACCTCTGAAAGTGCTGGGTTTACAGGCGTGAGCCACCGCGCCCCGCCTGGGAGGGGGTTTTAAGGCAAGGAAGGATAGGTACAGTTTTGGAGTTACTGGCCCATGCAAGGATCCTGGGTGTTAACAAACAAGCTTTGCTTTTTTTGTTTGTTTTTTTTGAGACGGAGTCTCGCTCTGTCGCCCAGGTTGGAGTGCAGTGGTGCGATCTTGGCTCACTGCAACCTCCGCCTCCCGGGTTCAAGCGATTCTCCTGCCTCAGCCTCCCGAGTAGCTGAGATTACGGGCGCCCACCACGACTCCCGGCTAATTTTTTGTAGTTTTAGTAGAGACGGGGTTTCACCATGTTGGCCAGGCTGGTCTCTAACTCCTGATCTTGTGATCCGCCCGCCTTGGCTTCCCAAATTGCTGGGATTACAGGCGTGAGCCACCATGCCCGCCCCAGACCAGCTTTAAAACAGGTTTCAGGCCGGGCACAGTGGCTCATGCCTGTAATCCCAGCACTTTGGGAGGCCGAGGAGGGTGGATCATGAGGTCAGGAGATCAAGACCAGCCTGGCCAAGATGGTGAAACCCTGTTTCTACTAAAAAATACAAAAATTAGTCGGGCGCGGTGGCAGGCGCCTGTAATCCCAGCTACTCGAGAGGCTGAGGCAGGAGAATCGCTTGAACCCAGGAGGCGGAGTCTGCAGTGAACCGAGATCATGCCACTGCACTCTAGCCTGGGTGACAGAGTAAGACTCTGTCTCAAAAAAACAAACAAACCAGGTTTCAATAAATCCTGCTTCCTTTCCCTTCCTTTGTGATCTGGTGGTGGATTTCTCCTTGAACCCTCACCCCAGCTGTCTCTCTTTCCTCTCACTCCTCCCCCTCCTTATAACTGACCCTTTACCTCAAGGGTTAGTGGAGCCTTGGATCTGCTCTGTCTGCTCCCTGGAGCGTGGATTCCTTTAATGTGAGGATGAGGGGCCTCCCACTTGCCTCTGAGTCCTGGTTCCCTGAGGGGGGCTTTCTGCTGCCTGGGAACTGCTAGGACTTAGAGAGCCTAGGGGAATACTGACTCCGAGGTGCCTTCTTTCTTGTGCTTTGTGTAGGAAAAGGCCATTGCGCTTACCTCCTGCTTTGTAAGCCTCTTCCTGCCAGCGGGCTGGATCCTGTCACACCTGGAGGACTACAAGAGGCCGGAGTGAAGGGGGCCATTCTGCTCCTCACACTGTGACCTGACCAGCCCCACCGGCCTATCCTGGTCATGTTACTGCATTTCTGGCCGGCCTCCCCTGGATCATATCGTTCAATTCCAGTCACCTCTTCTGCAATCATGACCTCTTGATGTCTCCATGGTGACCTCCTGGGGGGTCATTGACCCTGCTTGGTGGGATCCCCCTTGTAACAATAAAATCTATTTAAACTTTACTTCAGAAATTCATTGTGCCTTCCCTCCTCCCTGGGCTCATGCTTCCACTGGCACTGGGTGGGGGTGTGGAGAAGAGTGCCCGGCTGACTGCCCTGTGGTGGGTTGTGT
Organism: Theropithecus gelada; assembly: GCF_003255815.1. NCBI lineage: Eukaryota > Metazoa > Chordata > Mammalia > Primates > Cercopithecidae > Theropithecus > Theropithecus gelada. The sequence continues at coordinate 10,644,022 of NC_037682.1, read as the reverse complement.
GTGCCTGCCTCAGCTGGTCTCCTTGTGTGCTTCCGTGCCTTTAAATGGTGCCTGGCTTCCTGAGAAGACAAAGCCTTTTGTCATTGGGCAGTTTTTCTGGCTCATCGCCTCCAGCTCCCTTGTTTGTGCAAAGCCCAGTGGGGGCATGTGTGTGTCTGTGTGTGTGTGTGTCTGTCCCACTGGGGCTGGATCTTCAGCTAGAAGCCTTTCCTCTAATGGGCCAACCTTCTCTAGTCTTCCTTTTGGGTGGACTTCATTTCTTAGGTGCTGGTGCCCTTCCTAACTGGGGATAGGGACTTTGCAGAATCCTGGCTTTTTTTTTTTTTGAGACTGAGTCCCGCTCTATTGCCCAGGTTGGAGTGCGGTGGTATGATCTTGGCTCACTGCAACCTCCACCTCTCAGGTGCAAGCAGTTCTCCTGCCTCAGCCTCTCGAGGCATTACAGGTGCACACCACCAAGCCTGGCTAAATTTTTTTTGTATTTTTAGTAGAGACAAGGTTTCACCATGTTGGCCAGGCTGGTCTTGAACTCCTCCCGACCTCAAGTGATCCGCCTGCCTCCGCCTCCCAAAGTGCTGAGGTTATAGCCACAGTGCCTGGCAATCTTGCTTTTTTTTTTTTTTTTTTTTTTTTTAAAGACAGAGTCTTGCTCTGTTATCCAGGCTGGAGTGCAGTGGTGCGATCTCGGTTCATTGCAACCTCTGCCTCTGGTGTTCAAGCAATTCTCCTGCCTCAGCCTCCTGAGTAGCTGGGATTACAGGGCATGCCACCATACCTGGCTAATTTTTGTATTCTTTTTTTTTTTTTTTTTTTTTTGAGGCGGAGGCTCGCTCTGCTGCCCAGGCTGGAGTGCAGTGGCCGGATCTCAGCTCACTGCAAGCTCCGCCTCCCGGGTTCACGCCATTCTCCTGCCTCAGCCTCCCGAGTAGCTGGGACTACAGGCGCCCGCCACCTCGCCCGGCTGGTTTTCTGTATTTTTTAGTAGAGACGGGGTTTCACTGTGTCGGCCAGGATGGTCTCGATCTCCTGACCTCGTGATCCGCCCGTCTCGGCCTCCCAAAGTGCTGGGATTACAGGCTTGAGCCACCGCGCCCGGCCCTAATTTTAGTATTCTTAATAGAGATGGTATTTCACCATGTTGGCCAGACTGGTCTCAAACTCGACCTTGTGATCCACCCTCCTCGTCCTCCCAAAGTGCTGGGATTAACAGGTGTGAGAGACTGCTCCCAGCCCTTTTTTTTTTTTTTTGAGGCTGGACTGCAGTGGTGCAATCACAGCTCTGTAACCTTGACTTCTGACTGCAGCCTTGACCTCCCAGGCTCAAGTGATCCTCCCACTACAGGTCATACCCCAGTAGCTAGGACTATAGGCATGTGCTACCACTATGCTTGGCTAGTTTCTTCCTCTTCTTTTTTTGAGACGGAGTGTCACTCTGTTGCCCAGGCTGGAGTGTACTGGAGCAATCTTGGCTCACTGCAACCTCCACCTTCCGGGTTCAAGTGATTCTCCTGCCTCAGCCTCCTGAGTAACTGGGATTCCAGGCGCCTGCCACCATGCCCGGTTAATAGTATTTTTTTAAAATTTTTATTTATTTTTATTTTTTATTTATTTTTATTTTTATTTATTTATTTTTTTTTGAAACGGAGTCTCGCTCTGTCGCCCAGGCTGGAGTGCAGTGGCCGGATCTCAGCTCACTACAAGCTCCGCCTCCCAGGTTCCCGCCATTCTCCTGCCTCAGCCTCCCGAGTAGCTGGGACTACAGGCGCCCACCACCTCACCCGGCTAGTTTTTTGTATTTTTTAGTAGAGACGGGGTTTCACCGTGTTAGCCAGGATGGTATCGATCTCCTGACCTCGTGATCCGCCCGTCTCGGCCTCCCAAAGTGCTGGGATTACAGGCTTGAGCCACCGCGCCCGGCCTATTTTTTATTTTTTTATTTTTTTTGAGACAGAGTCTCACTCTGCCGCCCAGGCTGGAGTGCAGTGGCGCGATCTCGGCTCAGTGCAAGCTCCGCCTCCCAAGTTCTCGCCATTCTCCTGCCTCAGCCTCCTGAGTAGCTGGGACTACAGGCGCCCGCCACCGCGCCTGGCTAATTTTTTGTATTTTTAGTAGAGACGGGGTTTCACCGTGGTCTCGATCTCCTGACCTTGTGATCCGCCCGCCTTGGCCTCCCAAAGTGCTGGGATTACAAGCGTGAGCCACCGCACCCGGCTTTTTATTTTTTTAGTAGAGACGGGGTTTCACCCTGTTGGTCAGGCTGGTCTCGAACTTCTGACCTTGTGATCCACCCACCTCGGCCTCCCAAAGTACTGGGATTACAGGCATGAGCCACTGCTCCCAGCCATGCCTGGCTAGTTTCTTAAAACATTTTCTTGGCTGGGCACGGTGGCTCACGTCTGTAATCCCAGCACTTTGGGAGGCTGAGGCGGGTGGATCACCTGAGGTCAGGAGTTTGAGGCCAGCTAGCCAAGATGGTGAAACGCTGTCTCCACTAAAAATACAAAAAAAAATTAGCTGGGCATAGTGGTGCACGCCTGTAATCTCAGCTACTGGGGAGGCTGAGGCAGGAGAATCGCTTGAACCCAGGAGGCGGAAGTTGCAGTGAGCAGAGATTGCGCCACTGCAGTCCAGCCTGGGCGTCACAGCAAGACCCTGTCTCAAAAAAAAAAAAAATTTTCTTGTAGAGATGGGGTCTTAATGTTGGCTAGGCTGATCTCAAACTCCTGGGCTCAAGTGATCCTCCTACCTCAGCCTTTCAAAGTGCTGGGACTACAGGCGTGAGCCACTGCACCTGGCTGCTTGCTTTTTTTTTTTTTTTTTTTTTAAAGACAGAGTCTTGCTCTGTTGCCAGGCTGGAGTGCAGTGGTGCGATCTCAGCTCACTGCAACCTCTGCCTCCTGGATTCAAGTGATTCTTCTGCCTCAGCCTCCTGAGTAGCTAGGACTACAGGCGTGTGCCACTACGCCCAGCTAATTTTTGTATTTTTAGTAGAGACGGAGTTTCACCATGTTGGCCAGGATGGTCTGGATCTCTTGACCTCAATATCTGCCCGCCTCAGCCTCCCAAAGTGCTGGGATTACAGGTGTGAGCCATCGCTGCCGGCCACTGCTTGCTTTTTAAATGTCAACTCGGGGGCCCCTTTCCTTCCAACACTTTCCATACATGGTTGTGGACTAATTGGCCTTCCTTGTTCTATCTGCCAGCTTCCCTTTCTCCTCCTCTGTTTGACTTGGGGAATCTACCATTCCTCCGTCCCCAGGAGTCCTTCCTCAGTGATTCTCCTGGTGTGTGAGGGGCAGGAAGTACCTCAGCAGGGGCGATGTTCAGAAACACTGCACTGAGCTGGAGTCCTGATTGCCAGCAGCTGGAAGAAACACAGACCTGCCGGGTTCCAGCCTCGAGGAAGACATGGCTTTACCTTTCCTTTGCATCCTCTTTGCTGGGGTCACTCGGCTGATTTCTGAACAGACACAGGTTCAGTCTCCCCTGTGGAGCTGAGGCTGCCAGGATGCCTGTGCCCAGAATAGTGGGCAAAGATGTCAGGTGAGAGGGGAGGGCTGTGGTTGGCCTCAGGCCCTGGGTGTCTGAACACAGGTCTTCCCAGCTCCTGTTCTGCAGGCTGTTTCCTGATTTACGTTGACAGAGCTGAGGGTGGACCCGACTCTCCTGCCGTAGTCTGGTCTTGCTTGGCTTTTCTGCGTGATGCCCAGGGAAGCCTGTGGAGCCCAGTGCCCGATACTGTAGTGGGTTCAGCTTCTGCTATAGCTGTTTCCCGAGTGTTAGGAAATTGTCCTCTGCCTCCTAGGCGGCTCCTTTCCTTCCACACAAGCCAGACTTTGTATCTAAGGCTGAAGGGACAGGGCCTGGCTGGAGGGCCGGGGAGAAGCTGCCTGGACCTGTTGCCCGTGGTGGGGTTCAGAATGCTGCAGGTGTGCCCGGTGGGAGCATCAGCCAGGGAGAAGTGAGTCCGTGCTGGATCTGGAGCCAGGATGGGGTACTGACCTAGGAGAATCCACCTGCCACATACAGGTACCTCAACAACTCCCTTGTTTCTGGATGGAGGGGTCTCATGGCCATCTCCCGCACAACAGGACCACCCCTTGTTCTGTGCATGGTTCTGGGAGGCTTTTCTGCTTACATTAGTCCCTGTGGAGGTGGGACCTGAGCGCCCCCTGCCTGTCCTCTCGGGCCCATCTCCTGGCCTAGCTGGCAGCTCACTGGCCCTGGGGACCAACCATAGCCAGCCACTGCGGTGTGGGAGGCCGGGGCATTCTCCCCAGGCCTGCACTTCCTGAGTAGAGGGCCCTCAGTGGCCTGGCCCTTGGTTGACTCAGGGCTGCTTTCCTCTGGCTGTGGGCACAGATGAGGTGCTGGTCTCATAGCCATGGGGCTGCACACAGCAAGGACGTGGCACTGGAAAAAGTATTATCTTGAGTTTTTCTTTTTCTTTTTTTTCGAGATGGAGTTTCGCTCTTGTTGCCCAGGCTGGGGTGAAATGGTGCGACCTCGGGTCATTGCAACCTCTGCCTCCCAAATTCATGGGATTCTCCTGCCTCAGCCTCCTGAGTAGCTGGGACCCACGCCCGGCTAATTTTGTATTTTTAGTAGAGATGGGGTTTCTCCATGTTGGTCAGGCTAGTCTTGAACTCCCGATCTCAGGTGATCCACCCGCTTCGGCCTCCCAAAGTGCTGGAATAGGCATGAGCCACCACGCCTGGCCTTCTTCTTTTCTTTTTTTTTTTTTTTTTGAGATGGAGTCTCGCTCTGTTGCCCAGGCTGGAGTGCAGTGGCATGATTGGCTCACTGCAGCCTCCGCCTCCCAGGTTCAAGCGATTCTGCTGCCTCAGCCTCCTGAGTAGGTGGGACTATAGGCACCCGCCACCACACCTGGCTAATTTTTGTATTTTTAGTAGAGACAGGGTTTCACCATGTTGGCCAGGCTGGTCTCCAGGTCCTAACTTCAGGTGATCCTCCTACCTTGACCTCCCAAAGTGCTGGGATCGCAGGCGTGAGCCCCCGCGCCCAGCCCATTATCTTGAGTTTCCTTTTTTTTTTGAGACGAGTAATCCCAGCTACTCAGGAGACTGAGGCAGGAGAATGGCATGCACCGAGAGGCGGGGCTTGTGGTGAGCCGAGATCGCACCACTGCACTCCAGCCTGAGGGACAGAGCGAGACTGTCTCAAAACAAACAAACAAAACCAAAAAACTGAAAGAGAATAAATTTGTGTTGTTTTAAGCCACTAGGTTTGTGGTGACTTGTTACCGAAGCAATAAGGAAAGTAATGCATCATGTGGTGCTGTGAGGCCCTGGGGAGGGGCTGGGACCAGTTGCTGGGACCCTCTGCAGGCGGAAAGTGAAGTGAACGTACAGCACTTACAGTGGGTGCCCCAGTCCTCGCTGCTCTGACCCAGACCCTGCTCTGCCGCATCAGCCTTTGCTGCCATCAAAACCTCCCTAGACCACAATTTCAGGGCTGCTGTCTGGGGACTCTTGTGGGTACGATGCAAGGTTCATGTGGGGGCCGAGCATGCCCCTACTCCTGCTGTCTGGGCAGCTGCCCAGCTCCCAAGCCTGCACTGAGAATGGTCACCTAACCCCCATGGCTGGCCCACCCTTCAAGGCTTTTGGCTGGTCATGCCTTCCTGTGAGGACTGTGGCTGTTCCAGGGCCCATGCCATGCCCCTGTTGTCTTAGTCCATTCAGCCTGGCTCCCTTCCCTGAGAGGCAGGGGCAGAAGAGATTGGGTGGGTCTGGAGCCATGTGGCCCTTTGGGGCCTCTGGGCTGTTGTGTAAACTTCCTCTAAGGCTGAGGTTTCGCAGTCCCTGAGTCCAACTATGGGGTCTCCTCCCCTCCCTCCACCTGATGGAATCCCATGGACATGGATGTGGGGCCTGGGCAGGTACCAGTCTGGCAGGTTGCTGTGAGGAGGCATCTGTGCCATGTTGGCACTCTGGCTGCTGCCTGTCACCTCTGTGACTGTCTCCGACATGCAGCCTCAACCAAGCGCCTGTGCTGCCTGTGTCATTACAGGCCTTTGACAGCCAGGACCAGCAGCATGGGACCATTTCCAGGGTGGCAAATTGGGGAGCAGAGACAAATGTCTGGGGCTGTGCCAGGGGCTCCTGGCAAATCTGCAGGTGGGTTTAATTTAATTTAATTTAATTAATTACTTTATTTATTTTGAGACAGTTTCACTCTGTTGCCCAAGCTGGAGTGCAGTGGTGTAGTCACGGCTCACTGCAACCTCTGCCACCTGGGTTCAAGTGATTCTCCTGCCTCAGTCTCCTGAGTAGCTGGGATTACAGGCGCCTGCCACCGTGCCTGGCTAATTTTTGTGTTTTTAGTACAGACGGGGTTTCACCATCGAGACCAGCCTGGTCTCAAACTCCTGAGCTCATTATCCACCTGCCTCGGGCTCCCAAAGTGCTGGGATTACAGGTGTGAGCCTCTGTGCCTGGCCAAGGATTTTATTTTTTTATTTTTTGAGGTGGAGTCTCACTCTTTTGCCCAGGCTGGAGTGAAGTGACGTGATCTCGGCCCACTGCAACCTGCATCCCCCGGGTTCAAGCGGTTCTCCTGCCTCAGCCTTCCCAGCAGCTGGGATTACAGGCGCCTGCCACAACACCCGGCTAATTTTTTCTATTTTTAGTAGAGACAGGGTTTCACCACGTTGGGCAGGCCGGTCTCGAACTCCTGATCTCAGGTGATCCACCCACCTCAGCCTCCCAAAGTGCTGGGATTACAGGTGTGAGCCACCGTGCTCGGCCTGCAGGTGGGATTTAGATGCTTCAGGATAGAGAACCCAAATCCTCACATGGTAAAATTAACAGGACAGATGGGATGGGGATAAGAGAACAGTTATTTATTTATTTATTTTATTTTATTTATTTATTTTTATTTTTATTTTATTTTATTTTATTTTTTGAGACGGAGTCTCGCTCTGTCGCCTGGGCTGGAGTGCAGTGGCCGGATCTCAGCTCACTGCAAGCTCCGCCTCCCAGGTTTACGCCATTCTCCTGCCTCAGCCTCCCGAGTAGCTGGGACTACAGGCGCCTGCCACCTCGCCCGGCTAGTTTTTTGTATTTTTTAGTAGAGACGGTTTCACGGTGTTCGCCAGGATGGTCTCGATCTCCTGACCTCATGATCCGCCCGTCTTGGCCTCCCAAAGTGCTGGGATTACAGGCTTGAGCCACCACGCCCGGCCTTATTTATTTATTTTTTTTGAGATGGAGTCTCGCTCTGTCGCCCAGGCTGGAGTGCAGTGGCCGGATCTCAGCTCACTGCAAGCTCCGCCTCCCGGGTTTACACCATTCTCCTGCCTCAGCCTCCCTAGTAGCTGGGACTACAGGCGTCTGCCACCTCGCCCGGCTAGTTTTTTGTATTTTTTAGTAGAGACGGGGTTTCACCGGGTTAGCCAGGATGGTCTCAATCTCCTGACCTCGTGATCCGCTCATCTTGGCCTCCCAAAGTGCTGGGATCACAGGCATGACCCTGTGAGACTCCATCTCAAAAAAAAAAAAAAAAAAAAAAAAAACCCACAGCCTTGAGTAGGAGGAGGCATTCACTTGGCACTGGCAGCCTGGCTGCGGGCCAGCACTGAGCCACCACAGGGCGTCCCTTCCACTCTCCAGAGCAGCTGTTCCCTGTCCTGTCGTTAGTCCCAATCCCAGCTCCACTGCATGGACCCCCTAGTCCAGGTAAGGGGGGAAGGGATAGAGCTATTTTGAAGATTTTAAAAAGCCAAATAGAAATAAATATCTTTGTTATCAAAATATTTGCCCTTCATTTGGTACCATTTCTCTCCTGCTGGTTGTGGGTCTGACTGGTGGTTATGGATTTCATGGTTCAAAAAGGGAAAAGGGAAAAGGAATGAACGGTTTGATAGCCATGGGGTCCACATGGAGGGACCTTTTGTTTTCTTGAGTTTGGAAGCAACCCCAAAGATCTAATGACCCAATAAATAGTAATGTGTGATGTTGCTGCGTAATGTGTAAGATGTGGCATTTTACATCTTGCTTGTGTGAGAAACCTTGCTGTGAGAAGGTCAGGGTGGGCTGAGTTTGGTGAACCCAGGTACCAACTGCATCCACTCCAGGACTGGCGCCAACTAATGAAACCGTTTGGTCATACTCCACTCCTGTCCTTGCAGGACCCGATGAGGCTGTTTGGGATGGACTGAGGCAGCCTCCTTAAGTGCTAAAGGATGATGGTCATAAAAAGACCCGGCCAATTTTTTTTTTTTTTTTTTTTTTTTAAATTTTTTTTAGAGATGCAGGGGTGGGTCTCCCTGTGTTGCCCAGGCTGGTCTCCAACTCCTGGGCTCAAGCAATTCTCCCAACTTGGCCTCCCAAAATGCTGGGATTACAGGCATAACCCACCAGACCCAGCCATCTTTGCCATTTGAGAAATTAAATGTGGCTGGGCGTGGTGGCTCATGCCTGTAATCCCAAAACTTTGGGAGACCAAGGTGGGCGGATTGCGAGGTCAGGAGATTGAGACCAGCCTGGCCAACATGGTGAAACCCCGTCTCTACTAAAAATTCAAAAAATTAGCCGGGCGTGGGTCCCAGCTACTCGAGAGGCTGAGGCAGGAGAACTGCTTGAACTTGGGAGGTGGAGGTTGCAGTGAGCCGAGATCGCGCCACTGCGCTAAAGCCTGGGCGACAGCAAGACTCTCTAAAAAAAAAAACCCAAACAAACAAAAAAAAATTAAACGTAATTTTTAGATAATTCACAGGGAACTTAAATCAATTATAAAGATTCCATGTATCCTTTACTCAGTCTCCCCTGCCCCCACTAACATCTTGCAAAAATGTAGTAAAGCCTACACCAGACTACTGACACAGTCAGGGTATTGCGCATTTCCACCTTCGCAAGAATCCAGACTTTCCCTTTCACAGCCACATCCACTTCCCTCCAGCACCTCTGCTTGACTCTTGGCAACCATTATTTTTCTCTTTTGTGAAGTCTTTGCTTTTATAAAAACCCTGCTTTAGTGGTGGCTCGTGGCTGGAATCTCAGCTACTCTTCAGGCAGGGCCCGAAGATCACTTGTGCCCAGGAGTTCGAGACTACCCTATGCAACATAGTGAGACCCTTTCTTTTCTTCCTTCTTTTTTTTTTTTTTTTTTTTTTGAGACAGAGTCTTGCTCTGTCGCCCAGGCTGGGGTGCAGTGGCCGGATCTCAGCTCACTGCAAGCTCCGCCTCCCGGGTTTAGACCATTCTCCTGCCTCAGCCTCCCGAGTAGCTGGGACTACAGGCGCCCGCCACCTCGCCCGGCTAGTTTTTTGTATTTTTTAGTAGAGACGGGGTTTCACCGTGTTAGCCAGGATGGTCTCGATCTCCTGACCTCGTGATCCGCCCGTCTCGGCCTCCCAAAGTGCTGGGATTACAGGCTTGAGCCACCGCGCCCGGCCTTCTTCCTTCTTTCTTTCTTTCTTTTTTTTTTTTTAAAGGCCCTGCTTTGTCACAACCAGAAGGACACACAGCCCAAAGTTAGGTGCTGAGGCTTTGGCCTTGACACCAAGGGACGCCGTCTCCCTGCCGGAAGCAGCTCACCAAAGCCGGCAGAGAACCCAGGCTCCGCGGGGCCACTGATGTGGGGCTCCGCGGGCGCCCTGGCGTTGGCCGACTTCCTGTCTCCTGGGCCAGATGCTGCTCCGCACTGCAGCAGTGGTCGCATGCAGTGCGTGCCGAAGCCCGCAGCAGGAATGCTGCCATTGGTGATTTTAATTTCACCTTCCTACTTCTCTCAATAACACGATCCGCGTTTCAAACTCCAGGGAAAAGAAAACGGAATTGGCTCCAGGAGGCTCTGCAATCACCACCGGGAACTTTGGGAGGCTGGGAAGATGGAGCCAAACCACTGTGTGGGGTGGAGATGCGGACCCGGGGCGGCCGGCCTCTCCTACAGGTCTCAGGTCGGTGGGCCTGGCGTGCTAGCACCTGCCACGGGAGTGGAAGCCGATTCCTTGACAACGCCTAAGGGGATCCCGTTGCTACGGCCGTTGCCAAGGCGGGGCCACGAGGAGGGGCTCACTTCCGGGAGGAGGGCAATTGGCAACCCGGAAGCGGTCGGCAGTGCGGCGCTGTTTAAAGATGGCGGCGGAGGAACCTCAGCAGCAGAAGCAGGAGCCGCTGGGCAGCGACTCCGAAGGTACAGCTCCAAGGAGGGATGTCCAGCCCAGGCTAGTGGGGGCGATGCCGGGCCAGCTGCTCCCGAGGAGGGAGGGGAGGCAGGGCCGCCGGCCCTGGGGTCGAGGTGCGCGGGGGGTCCCTTCCTCCACCTCCGCTGCCTCCCCTCCCCCTCACAATGGAAGGAGCTACCGCAGGGACCCCCGGCCGGGAGGGAGGACGGGCGAGGCGGGCCAAGGCCGGCGGCCCTTCTCCATCGTGCGCGCCCGGGGCGGGGCCTGGGCCGCCCCGCCCTCTGCCCGGCCCCTGGGCTCCCGGCTCCAGGGGCCCCGAGCCCTCCCGCCCCGGTCCTCGCAGTCAGGCTGAGGCCTAGGCCAGGGCCGAGCCCCCCGACCTGCTCCAGCGGCGACCCGCGCCTTGAGGGCCTCAAGTTTTGCTGGGCTACAGAGCACAAACGTCCGGGCGGGCCGTTCGGGATGTCGCAGGCGGCCCTGGGATGTGAGGGGCTGCGGGATCTGTCCCTGAGGCCTGCGACTTCTTCTGGTAGAGCCGCCTCTTCTGGCCTTGCAGCCCCTTTCCACCTGCCTAGGCATTGTTAGTCTCCTGAGGAGATGGGCCTTTCAAAAATGGTCCCACTGTCTTTTCCCGCCTGTGAGTTGGGCCCTGGGGACCGCGTAGGTCATTGGGTGGCAGGGACAGCTCTTTTGCAAAGCAGTACGAAAAGGGGAGGTCGACGCCCAGCCAAGAATTTGGGATGGCGAGCCCCAAAAGGGTTGACCTTAAAAGTCATTCAGCACACACACCTCACTCTCACCGAACACTTGTGGGAATGAGAAGTGGGAAAACTAGGTCCCGGAAGGGACTTGTTCACGATGACATTGAGAGAGAGCCAGGACTCAAATTCAGGTGTCCTGGCTACTCACCGATAGCTGCTCACAGTGGGGTCGACAGGGTGGAGCTGCCCAGCTGACTGATAGAGCATGTACTGGTATGCCTCTAAGAAAGGCGGGGGTACTCGCCCCATTTTACAGTTGAGGAAAGGTCTCAGCCATGTGGTAGCCAAGGATAGGTATTGTGCTGAAGAGCTCAGCCTGGAATTAGACAAACCTGGGTTTGACCACAGGTCTTTGCTAGTTGTGACCTTGGGCAGATTGCTTCACCTCTCTGCATTTATTCTGTTAATTGTAAAATGGGCACCATTAACAATATCCACCACCGCAAGAGGATGAAGGCGGTGATGGAGTAAAGTGCAGGCTCACAGGAAGCTCTCCTCCAGCCCAGGACTCTGCCTCCTCATCCTACTTTCTGCAAGAGACCACGCCTGGCCCCAGAACATTCCTAGGCTGCTGGGAAGTGATGTTAACGGGAGGAAGGGGGTGTCAGAGCTGGAAGAGTGCACGTTAGGGGTACCACAGTGCACCTCTGCCCCTTCATTTTAAAGATGAGGAAATGAAAGCCCAGAAGGGGAAGGGACTTTGCCAAGATGACACAGTGGAGGTGGAGCAGAATGTAACACACCTGTTTCCAGATTCTAAGCCTGTCGTCCTGCCCCTGGGCTGCTGTTGTCCCTGGCCCAGCTGCCTGCAGTGGAGACGGCCAGGACCTCCTGTAATCTTTGGCTTTTTTCCTTTTCCCAGGTGTTAACTGTCTGGCCTATGATGAAGCCATCATGGCTCAGCAGGACCGAATTCAGCAAGAGGTGAGGGACTGCAGTGGGCAAGGGAGGCAGTGGCCAGCAGCCCCATTGTGGAAATGCATAGGCTGGGCTTGAGGCCTGTTGTCTGTCTCTACTTTGGAAGCTCCCTCCTCCCTAGGCTATGCTAGGTACTGGTGCTTTTCTGGGGGTTGCTGTGTCACTGGGTGACCAGCCCAGCCCTTTTGTAGTTATTCTGACTGTTAGGCATGGGTCACTCCATCTCCCTGCTGGGACATGACGGATCCCTGCCTCCTCCAGATTGCTGTGCAGAACCCTCTGGTGTCAGAGCGGCTGGAGCTCTCGGTCCTATACAAGGAGTATGCTGAAGATGACAACATCTATCAACAGAAGATCAAGGTGGGAGCCTGGCCAGAGTGGGTGGGAAGCACCCTGGGGATGGGGCAGGAGGGTGCCTGCTTCAGACTTGCTTCCTGCTGGGTCTGTCACCTGAGGGAATGGGGTGTTGGAGGACACCTCTGGTTACTGGTTCTTTTTTTTTTTTTTTTTTGAGATGGGTCTTGCTCTGTCGCCCAGGCTGGAATGCAGTGGCATGATCTCAGCTCACTGCAAGCTCTGTCTCCAGGGTTCATGCCATTCTCCTGCCTCAGCCTCCTGAGTAGATGGGACTACAGGCGCCCTCCACCACGCCCAGCTAATTTTTTGTATTTTTTAGTAGAGACGGGGTTTCACCGTGTTAACCAGGATAGTCTCGATCTCCTGACCTTGTGATCCGCCCGCCTCTGCCTCCCAAAGTGGTGGGATTACAGGTGTGAGCCACCGCGCCCGGCCTTGCTGGTTCTTGAAGTGCTCAGGCTGGGGCCTCAAAAACACATTGATTCAATGCTTGAACCCAGTAGGTGGAAGTTACAGGGAGCCAAGATCGCACCATTGCACTCCAGCCTGGGCAACAAGAGCAAAACTTCATCTCAGGGGAAAAAAAAAAAAAAGGGGGACCGGGCACGGTGGCTCACACCTGTAATCCCAGTGCTTGAGGAGGCCGAGGTGGCCGGATCCTCTGAGGTCAGGAGTTGGAGACCAGCCTGGCCAACGTGGTGAAACCCCATCTCTACTAGAAATACAAAAATTAGCTGGGCATGGTGGCAGGCGCCTGTAATCCCAGCTACTCCTGGGCTGAGGCAGGAGAATTGCTTGAACCTTGGAGGCGGAGGTTATAGGGAGCCAAGATTGCACCATTGCACTACAACCTGGGTGACAAGAGCAAAACTTCATCTCAGGAAAAAAAAAAAGCTGGGGCTGGGCACGGTGGCTCATGTCTGTAATCCCAGCGCTTTGGGAGGCCGAGGTGGGCGGATCCCCTGAGGTCAGGAGTTCGAGACCAGCCTGGCCGATATGGTGAAACCCCATCTCTACTAAAAATACAAAAATTAGCCAGGCGTGGTGGTGGGTGCCTGTAATCCCAGCTACTCGCGAGGCTGAGGCAGAGAATTGCTTGAACCTGGGAGGCGGAGGTTGCAGTGAGCCAAGATTGCAGCACTGCACTCCAGCCTGGGCAACAGAAGAAGACTGTCTCAAAAAAACAAAAAAAAACAAAAAAAAAAGACATTGATTCAAATCTAGACTCTGCTACTCAACAGCTGTATCCTTGGCACATCCTTTAGTGTCTCTAAAATGGGTGTTCTCATCTATAAAACAGGGACAATAAAAGCATCTTCTGGCTGGGTACGGTGACTCATGCCTGTAATCCCAGCACTTTGGGAGGTTGAGGTGGGCAGATCACCTGAGGTCAGGAGTTCGAGACCAGCCTGGTCAACATGGCAAAACCCCATCTGTACTAAAAATACAAAAATTAGCCTGGGAGTGGTGGTGAGCGCCTATAGTTCCAGCTATTGGAAAGACTGAGGCAGGAGAATTGCTTGCACCTGGGAGGCGGAGGTTGCAGTGAGCAGAGATCCCGTACTGTACTTCAGCCTGAGTGACAGAGTAAGACTCCATCTCAAAAAAAAAAAAAAAAAAAAAAAAAGCATCTTCCCGTAGGGTGATTGTGAGATTGCCAGAGGTGCAGGCTGGGCAGAAGCTGATGATCTCGGTGCCTATACGGGGGCTGAACAGGCTGGTGCTCAGGGGGGCAGAATGGTTGCCGGAAGGCTGTTTCCCATAGCCTGCCTCCTGGATCTTTGTGGAGAGGCAGGCAGCAGTGGGGCCAAGGGGCCACAGATTTCCCAGAAGGGCCCTGCTGCATCATTCAAACGGAGGCAAACTTCACCACCCACTTTCCAGGTCTGTGAGCTGGGAGGTTGACATGTGAAGTGGGGCCAGGCATGGTGGCTTGAGTCTGGAATCCTAGCACTTTGGGAGGCTGAGGCCAGAGGATCGCTTGAACCTAGGAGTTCAAGACCAGCCCAGGCAACATAGTGAGACCTTGTCTCTCCAAATCAAAAAATTACTGGGCATGGTAGCACATGCCTGTAGTCCCAGCTACTCAAGAGGCTGAGGTTGGAGGATCACTTGAGCCCAAGAAGTTGAGCCACGATTGTACCACTGCACTCCAGCCTGGGTGACAGTGAGACTTGTCTCTTTAAAAAAAAAAAAAAGAAAAAAAGAAATGTGACAATGGGTGTGTGGAAATAGTATGTGGTATGCTTAATGTAGGTGTTTAGTAAGTGTTTCTCTTCCCGTGAAAGATCACAGATGCTTAGAATCCTCTACCTGTAGGGGAGGCCTCCGTGGCCAGGTAGGTAACCCAGGTGATTGAAGGTGGCCAGGAAGTCAGGTGGTGAACAAGGAGGGCAGCACAGCTCAGTATCAGCCAGACAATAATAGAGAGCAGAGGCCCCTGGGGGAAATGGGAGTGTCCATACCTGTAACACCATTGTCTCCAGATCTGTTTTTCCTAGAGAAGCCAGAGGTAACCACAGCTCCTGACATCTAACAGTTGGCAGCTAATTCAAATTTTAAATGTGTGGGCCAAACACACTTGCAGGCCAGATCCAGCTGTGTGAGGTCTGTGCTCTGTGATCTACTGAGACCCCCTCCTTAGGGAACTGGATTTCCTCAGGGTGCCTGTGGAGAGATGAAGGCACTGGCTTTGGAGCCCATGGGCCTGGGTTCCAGTCCTGGCCTCACCACTTTGAGCTGTGTGATCTCGGGCAACACCCTGAAGCTCTTGGATCCCCTGTTCTCTTCTCTCTGGGCAGGGACATTGTCTTCCTCACTGGGCAAGTGTGAGGGTTGAAGGAGATGTTACCACGGGTTGTAAGCAGCGGGTTGCAAATCCCCTCCTCTCCCCATACAGGGGGTGAGCTTCATTCATTCATTCCTCTTATGTCACTGTCCTCCAGTGGGACACCCATGCCAAGGCCTGCCGGTTGTGCTAGACCACCCCGGTAAAGTGGACAGGCTGGGCCCCAGGTTCTTCCCACAGAGTCATCAAACATTTGGATGTCCAGAGCATGCTGTCTAAGAGGCCTCTCTCTGTCCTCCAGCACCCGCATTCTGTGCTGTGCCTGAGCCCACCTTTTCTCCCTGGGCAGAGACAGCTGTGGCAGCAGAGCCCAAGTAGGCCTGGTTACAGAGAGCTCCCTCTCTATAAATGGGCTCTTGTGAGGATCAATTAGGATGTTTATTCGCCCTGTGCCAAGTGCCTGGCACAGAGCGTGTGCTCAGAATGGCCATGGTGGCTGTTACAGTAGCAGCGATGATTTGGGCTCTTTGTGGTCCTGGTGTGCTATTCATTTAACATGTATTGAGCACGGACTGTGGTCCACGTGCTGTTTTAAGTACTGAAGATAGAGCGATGACTAAACCGAAAAAGTCCTGCCCTCACAAAGCTTACAGTTCAGGGTGGAAAGACATGATAAGCCAAAGAGGGCTCTAGGACATGTGGGGTATCAGAAGGCGGTGAGTGCTATGGAGAAAAATAAAAAGGAAATGGGGATTGGGGCTGGGTACGGTGGCTCACGCCTGTAATCCCAGCACTCTGGGAGGCTGAGGCAGGTGGATCACCTGAGGTCAGGAGTTCAAGACCAGCCTGACCAACATGGTGAAACCTTGTCTCTACTAAAATTACAAAATTAGCCAGGTGTGGTGGTGCATTCCTGTAATCCCAGCTGCTTAGGCTGAGGCAGGAGAATCCCTTGAACCTGGGAGGTAGAGGTTGCAATGAGCCGAGATTTTGCCACTGCACTCCAGTCTAAAGTGAACAGAGCAAAACTCCTCAAAAAAAAAAAAAAAGGGGGATTGGGAGTGGGAGCATTTGCCATTTTAAACAGGGCTTGGTGAAGGCCTTGCTGATGAGGTGGTATTTGAGTAATGAACAGAAAAAGGCCGGGGAGCGAGTCCCAGGCGTCCGAGAGCAGTGCCCGCCTAGGCCCGAGGCAAGAGGGCACCTGGATGGTTTGAGACCAGCATGGAGGCCAGTGTGGCTGGTGCAGAACGAGGGGTTGGGGCTGGGGAACTGAGCAGGGCTGGGGGGGGGTGTTGTGGTAAGAGAAAGGACTCTGAGGGAGATGGGGTGCATCTAGCAGGTGACTCTGGTCACTTTGTTTTTTTGAGACAGAGTGTTGCCCTGTCACCCAGGTTGGAGTGCAATGGCACCATCTCGGCTCAATGCAATCTCCACCTCCCGGGTTCAAGCGATTCTCCTGCCTCAGCCTCCTGAGTAGTTGGGATTACAGATGCCTACCACCATGCCTGGCTAATTTTTGTATTTTTAGTAGAGGCGGGGTTTCACCATATTGGCTAGGCTGGTCTTGAACTCCTGACCTCAAATGATCCACCCACTTTGGCCTCCCAAAGTGCTGGGATTACAGGCCTGAGCCATCACGCTAAGCCGACCCTGGCCATTCTCATGCTGGGGTGAGAATAGACTTCAGAGGGTGAGGTGGAGGCAGGGACACTGCCAGGAGGCTTGTGCAGTAAAATCTGCTGGAAGTGGGCAGCGGGTGGTGGAGGTGAAGAGTGGGAAGCAGTTGGATACCAGACATTGAAGGAATGGATATGGTGATGGAGTCCGCAGTGACTACAAGACTTTGGGTGCTGTGGGTGACTGAGGTGGGGCAGCCTTGGGGAGGAGCAGTTGTTCAGAGGTTGATCTCAGCTGCACTCAGTGGAAATACCTGTTGGACAGTTCAGAAGAGGTGTGCTGAGGCTGGTAATTATGAGGATCGCAATTGGAGTTGCGAGTTGAGATTCACATGTGGGGCTATTTAAATCCTTGAGAAGACTTTGGCTAGGGGGTGAGGTCAGGAGTTCAAAAGCAGCCTGGCCAACATGGTGAAACCCCGTCTCTACTAAAAATACAAAAAAATTAGCCGGGTATAGTGGCGCATGCCTGTAATCCCAGCTACTCTGGAGGCTGAGGCAGGAGAATTGCTTGAACCCAGGAGGCGGAGGTTGCAGTGAACCGAGATCGCGCTACTGCACTCCAGCCTGGACAACAGAGCGAAACTGTCTCAAAAAAAAAAAAAAAAAAAATTGCTTGAGACTGACATCGTTAAGAGAGCAAGTATAATTTAAGTTTTTGTAGAGACGAGGTCTTGTTGTGTTGCCCAGGCTGGCCTTCAACTTGATCCTCCCACCTTGGCCTCCCAAAACTGGGATTACAGGTGTGAGCCACTGTACCTGGCCATGGGAGTGAGTGTAGTTTAAAAGAGGAAGCTGGCCGGGTGCAGCACTTTGGGAGGCTGTGGCAGGCATATTACTTGAGCCCAGGAGTTCGAGACCAGCCTGGGCAATATGGCGAAATCCTGTCTCTACAAAAAATACAACAATTAAATGGGCGTGGTGGTGCACACCTGTAGTTCCAGCTACTCTGAAATCTGAGGTGGGAGAATCGCTTGAGCCTGGTAAGTTGATGCTGCAGTGAGCCGTGATCTTGCCACTGCACTCCAGCCCAGAAAAAAAGAAAAGTGGAAGCTGTCCCAGGCCTGAGCAGGGTGGGGCAGGCACACGGGAGACAGCCCTCACGCCTGTGGTCACATGGCAGGCACAGTGGCTAAGTGTGCAGTGACTGTTTTCCTTTTTTCTTTTTTGGAACAGAGTTTCGCTCTGTCACCAGGCGACACTTGCAAGTGATTCTCCTGCCTCAGCCTCCCAGGTAGCTAGGACTACAGGCATGTGCCACCATGCCCAGCTAATTTTTGTATTTTGAGTAGAGACGGGGTTTCACCATGTTGGCCAGGATGGTCTCGATCTCTTGACCTTGATATCTGCCTGCCTCAGCCTCCCAAAGTGCTGGGATTATAGGCGTGAGCCACTACCCCGGCCTCAGTGACTGTTTTCTTGCATGTGACACACCATGTCTTGAAGGATGCTGTATGGTTTGGTGGCATCCCTGATCCTCAGAACTTAGAGAGATAAGGAGTGGAGGCAGGAGGACGACAAGGAGAGGGTGGAGGCGCCAGCCCAGGGAAGGAGACATCTAGGCAGGGCCACGGCCAGTGGCCTCAGTTCTGCTAAGGGGCCAGTGGGGGTGCGGGGCTGGGTTTGCCCCTCTTATTGAGGGCATTCAGCTGACCTTGGCTAAAGCAAAAGCCTCCCAAGGGAGAAAAGAGGTGGAGGCAGCAAGGACAGCTTCATTAGGAGTTTTCCTGTAAAGAAAGTAGAGAAATTGAAGGGTAGCCAGACAGAAACGTAAAGTCCAGGATTCCCTTCCTTTTAAAGAAGTAGCCGAATGTGTATACGCTGTTGGGTCTAAACCAGTAGGGAGGGAAAAATTGATGATCGGGGGACTTACTGGGTTGATGTTTCTTTTTTTTGAGCTAGGGTCTCACTCTGTCACCCAGGCTAGAGTGCAGTGGTGCCATCACAGCTCACTGCAGCCTCGACCTCCTGGGTCCACACAGTCCTCGACCTCAGCCTCTCGAGTAGCTGGCGCCACAGGATGCACCACCATGTGCAGCTAACTTATTTATTTTTTCAAGATGGAGTTTTGCTGTGTCGCCCAGGCTGGAGTGCGATGGCGCCATCTCTGCTCACTGCAACCTCTGCTTCCCGGTTTCAAGCGATTCTCCTGCTTCAGCCTCCCGAGTAGCTGGGATTGCGGGCATGCACCACCATGCCCAGCTAATTTTGTATTTTTAGTAGAGATGGGAGTTTCGCCATGTTGGTCAGGCTGGTCTCGAACTCCCGACCTCAGGTGATCCACCCACCTTGGCCTCCCAAAGTGCTGGGATTACAGGTGTGAGCCACCATGCCCAGCCACTTATATATTTTTTTTTAGAGAGAGACGGGGGTCTCACTGTGTTGCCCAGGCTGGTCTCGAACTCCTGGGCTTAAGCAGTCCTCCCACCTTGGCCTCCCAAAGTGTTGGGATTATAGGCGTGAGCCATGGCACCCAGCTTGGAATGATGTGCTTGAGCCTGAGGGTGGGGGTGGGCTAGTGTGGAGTGGAGAGGCGGCTTAGGTGGCAGCTGGAACAGATCCTCTGAGGATTGTGGGAGGAGGCCAAGGGCAGATGTGCTGGTGGGGGCTGAGGAAAAAAGACAAGGTCATCAGCTGGGGGTGGGAGCAAGATGGGCAGGGTCCCCAGGCCAGGGGAGTGAAGTGTGCGTGGTGGGTGGGCACCTGTAATCCCAGCTACTTGGAAGGCTGAGGCAGGAGAATCGTTTGAACCTGGGAGGTGGAGGTTGCAGTGAGCTAAGATTGTGCCACTGCGCTCCAGCCTGGGCAACAAGAGCAAAACTCCGTCTCAAAAAAACAAGTAGAGGAGAGAGGCTGTTTCTAGCCCCAGGAGGGCTGTGGGCAAGGCCTGGAGGTGGGGGAATTCTCAGCGTGGCGGGAGCGGGGCTGAGGTGGGCTGTGCAGAGGGCCCCAGCCACCTGGCAGAGGCGTGGAGCCCAGCACTCCACCCTGGCCCTGACTTGCTTGCGCTAAAGTTCTCTTGGGCTGAAAGACTGGAGAAGACGCATTGGTGAAGGACAGATTCACTCACCTGTTGTTGTACAGGCCCCGCAGCAGTTTAGTGACCCATGCAGCTAGTTTGTCCTTAAGTGCCCAGCTTCCTGCTGCTTTTTGGGAGGACCCTGGGCAGTGGGCTGCTCCCATTACCATGTTCAGCAGCCTGTTTCAGGGGCCCAGGGTGGCAGGTGGCTGCTGGGAACTCAGTCGCCATCTTTTGTAGTGTGACCTTTGCTGGGGGACATTTCCTGGGCCAGCCCCAGTTCTGGCCTGATGTTAACCTGTCAGGGTGGGGCTGTCTCTGCAGGACCTCCACAAAAAGTACTCGTACATCCGCAAGACCAGGCCTGACGGCAACTGTTTCTATCGGGCTTTCGGATTCTCCCACTTGGAGGCGCTGCTGGATGACAGCAAGGAGTTGCAGCGGTGAGAAGGGTGGGCACTGGGCACTGAGGCAGGTGGGTGTCTCCCTCCTCCCTGGGCGAGTAGGAGGTGCAGCTCCACTTGAGGGCAGGCGATGGGCTGGACACTGGCCTTGCCAGGCAGGGCGGTGCTGTCTGGGCCCTGGTGTCTGGGCTGGTCGAGGAGCCCATGCTGGGCCCGCCTTTCCCTCCCACCCCCAGGTTTAAGGCTGTGTCTGCCAAGAGCAAGGAGGACCTGGTGTCCCAGGGCTTCACTGAATTCACAATTGAGGATTTCCACAACACGGTGAGCCCTGGCACTTGTCTTGGGCTGGGCCAGGGTGGAGGGGTTCCCCTGGTGAGGACCACCCATCTCCTCCCCCTCATCTTGCCCTTTCTCCCTCCGTGGCTGCAGTTCATGGACCTGATCGAGCAGGTAGAGAAGCAGACCTCTGTCGCCGACCTGCTGGCCTCCTTCAATGACCAGAGCACCTCCGACTACCTTGTGGTCTACCTGCGGCTGCTCACCTCAGGCTACCTGCAGCGCGAGAGCAAGTTCTTCGAGCACTTCATCGAGGGTGGGCGGACTGTCAAGGAGTTCTGCCAGCAGGTGCCATCCCCCTCCCCTTTTCTCTTGGCCTGGGGAGTGCAGTGGGTCCACAGGGCCTGGGGCGGGGTGCGGAGACCGGGGCCTGACCCGCACCTGTGCCACAGGAGGTGGAGCCCATGTGCAAGGAGAGCGACCACATCCACATCATCGCGCTGGCCCAGGCCCTCAGCGTGTCCATCCAGGTGGAGTACATGGACCGCGGCGAGGGCGGCACCACCAACCCGCACATCTTCCCTGAGGGCTCCGAGCCCAAGGTCTACCTTCTCTACCGGCCTGGACACTACGATATCCTCTACAAATAGGGCTGGCCCCGGCCCGCTGCTGCCCTGCTGCCCCCCTCTGCCAGGCGCTAGACATGTACAGAGGTTTTTCTGTGGTTGTAAATGGTCCTATTTCACCCCCTTCTTCCTGTCACAGGACCCCCCCATGTTTTATTAAAGGGGGTGCTGGTGGTGAGCCGTGTGTGCGTGTCCCTGCTCTGCTGCCCGCCTGGCTGCTCTGTCTGCTGCCCCCTCCCCCCAGGTGGGTCCCTCTGCTTTTCACCCATCCACGCCTGAGCTTCCCCAACAGGAGCCGGTTTGAGGGGCCTGGCCTCTTGGAGGCTCCTCCTGCTTCCTTGGGTTCTGCTTCCTTCCCTAAGGCCCCCCTTCACTTCTTAGCTGGCTCAGGGGCTTATATGGGATCCTGGAAGTTCCTTGGGGACTTGCCCAGGGTCCCAGGGCCACCCACACTTCATCTGCTCCCTCACAGGCCCCATCTCCACGTCCCGGCTGGGTCCCAGACCCCAGCTTCCTGCCCTCCACCAGGGGTCTGCATGGTCGGGAGCGCTGGGTGGAGGGGCCTTTGTGAGGCTGGACCAGGCTCAGGGCAGGTGGAGGAGCTGGGCCTCCCACAGGGTGCCCCGGCAGTGCCAGCCTGGTGGAGGAGGGCAGCCTTCAAACGTGTGGGGTCCACAGTCCTCAGGTCTAGGCAGGGCTGCCGGTTCTCCACTCCCCCATCCGCCCCCAGGCCCCCTGCCTGTGCCTGCCTTGCACCCCCTCTGCTTGGGCCATGGTGTCTCTGCATTGCCTGCCTTTTTTGCCTTCACCTCTTTTCTTCCCCGCCCCCTGCACATTCGGGGTCTCAGCCCCCAGGCTGTGAGCTCCTTGGGGGCAGGCCCTCAATAAATGTGAACTGCTGCTGCCGCCTCTGCCGTCCGCCTGTGCCTCCGCCCGCCTGGCTCACCGAGAGCTCCTGCCAGCCCTTTTCAGCGAAAGCATCTGGCCAGGGGCTCCATCCAACACCTGGGCCGCCTCCTTCCCCCAGTCAGAGCTCAGACAGTAGGAGCTGCCACAGCGTGATCTTTATTAGGCTCCTCGGGCGGGGCGCGGAGGGAAAAAAGGGCTGGCCGGGCCCAGGCCAGGCTGCAGGCTTTGGCGACCTCTCAGAGCTGGGAGCGAGGTCCCGAAGGCAGGTCTGAGGGCAGAGCAGAGTCAGAGGTGTCTGTGGGCGTCCCCGACCTCCCAGGCTGCCCCGTGGTTTCCCGCCCTGCTTGGGGGTGAGCGGGGGTTAGTGAGCGGGTTAGTCTAGGGCCGGGGCCGCCGCACGGGGCGAGGCCCTGCTTACCAGTCCCGGTCAGGGTGGGCTGCGGGAGCCTCAGGCTGGAAGGCAGAGGACAGTGAGAGCCTGCCCCCAGGGTGGACCGGGGCAGGGGCGGGCCGTGGGGCGGCGCGGGGCACGTACCCACGGGGAAGTAGTGGGGGAGCCGGCTCCGGTAGATATCCTCGTCCTTCTCGCGGAACACGCAGATGATCAGCCGGTCCACCTGCGCCAGGGGCTGCTCAGCCGGGGCCGGGCCGCCACGCCTGGACCCAGGATCCTGTGACTGCCCGCCCCGGTGCAGGCTTTCACCTGCCTGGCTCCACGCCCTTCACAGAGGCTCAGGGCTGTGTGCCATCACCCCCATCTCGCCACCGCCAGGCGCCCTCGCGGAGGAGAAACAGGGAAGGAAAGGACGGGCCTGGCCCTGCGCCCTGCACCCTGATTCCCTGGGCGATGACGGGGGCTGGTCACTCTGGCCGGGATGCGGACCCCACCCTCGCCCGGGCCCAAGACTCACCTTGTCCTTGTGCTGCTCCAGCCACTCTCGCAGGGTTGCCAGCACGACCTCGGCCGCCGCCTCACAGGGGTAGCCTGAGGCGGGCATGGCAGGAGTGAGTCTCGGGCTCTGGCCCCGCCCCCTGCCTGCACCAGGCCCCGCCCACTCCCCGTCCCCCCCGGCCCCTCCCACTCCTGGCCCTTGCACTTCTTCCAGACTCACCAAACACGCCGGTGGAGATGCAGGGGAACGCCTGGGCGGGGAGGGGTGAGAGGGGGTTGGAACATTGTCACTGCGCCCCGCCTCCCGCCCTCCCCCGCGGGCCGCCCCTCACCGCCGAGCGGAGGCGGTGCTCCAGCAGCAGGTCCAGGCTGCTCAGGTAGCAGCTGCGGAGCTCGGCAGCCTGGCTGGCGCTGGGCTCTCCGTAGGCGATGGGTCCCACCGTGTGGATGACGTCTACGGGGGGCGACGGGGTCAGACCGGCGGGGTGTACGCGACCCTCAGCTCCCTCGCTTTCCCCTGCCGGCCTGGGCAGAAGGGGGCAGGAAACACCTTTCCCGCCAAGCGCTGAGCCTCCTCCGCGAAGGCCCCCACCCCTGTGGTCCCCCTCGAGCCTGAATCCGCACGCGCACAGCGCCCCCTCCCCATATCTGTATAGGTACGGCTGAGACCCGAGCGCGAGTGTGGGCACGAAGGCGTTGCCCCCCGGCTCCCTCCCCAGCCTCCACGCACGGTCTCCCCCATCTGCTTCCTGGGGGGTGCGGGGTGGGGGCCGGGTCTTGGCCCTTAAGGTTAAGAAGGGCCCCCTGAGGAGGTAGGTCCCCAGCACTCCTGTGGGGGCGCACCCCTGATGTCCCAGTGACACACGGGCGCCCTGTTGGGGACTCACACTTGGCCGGGAGCCGATAGCCGCCGGTGATCTTGGCCTTGCCAGTCTCACAGCTCTGCAGGGTCCGGCACTCGTCGGTAAGCAGGGGGCCGGCGGCCCGGTGAATGCAGCCGTCCACTGCAGGGAGGGCGGGCGGAACTGAGCTGGCCTGGCAAAGAAGGCTGCGGCCCCGGGCTGAGCACCCCTAGTCCCGAGAAGCCCCTCGTTGGTGCGAGGACCCACGCGGCGCCGCGCCCCAACCCCGTGGCCTCCGGCCGCTGCCTCCACCCCGCCCGAAGGGTTTCACATCTGGGGAAACCGAGGCGCACAGCGGGACTGCCCTGGGCCTGGCGGAAGTGGCGCAAGGAGGCCGGCAGGGGGCGCACCCGGCCCACCCTGTCCCTTCCAGGCCGCGCAGCCAGGGCCCAGGCAGGGCGGCTCCGGGAGGCGGGGTCCGCCGGCGCAGGAACCGCCGCCCGAGCCGAGGTGACTGGGAAGCTTCACCCTCCTCCCCGACGTCCCTCCCTAGCCTTGTCCCGGGCGTACCGCAGGGCCTGCGACCAGTCCCTGCCTCCGCCCGGGCCTCAGCGTCGGTGCGATCCCAAGGCCCACCTCCCCAGGCGGCGCCCCACCACGGGGCGGCGGCAAAGCCTAGGACCCATTTTGCGGATGAGGAAACAGAGGCCACCTTGTTACAAGGTGATCAGATCTGGTGCTGAAGCCTGGGTCTTCCAGCCGCGCGGGCAGGTGAGCCCGACGCCGGGGCCCGGGTCTCCTGGCGCACAAACTCCTGCTGGTTAATGAGCCGCCTCGTTAGCGCATCCGGCTTAATTGCGGCCCCGCCTGGGCTTGTTTATCCGAGGGCGGCTCCAGGGCCTCGCGAGCGACTCTGGGGACCCGGGCTCAGATAAACAACCCGGGCGCAGCGGGAGGCGTGGAGGAAACGCTCCAGCAGCCCAACCTCGCCAGGGCACCCGCAGGAGAGGCGCGGCCTCAGGCAGGCCTGGGTCCAGCCCGGGCTCACCCCTCATCGGCTGTAAGATCCTGCCCCTTCCCCTCTCTGGCGTCCACTGTGTCATCTGGAATACCGGGACAGCGACCTTCCCACAGAGGAAAACGCCGCGTGCTGGCCGGGAGGACACGGCCCATCTTTGGCAGCTCTGATCGCCCCCACCAGGAGCTCCTCAGGCACCAGCTGCCTGGTGCTCACAGGCGGGCATCAAGAGAGGACCATCATTCCCCATTTTACAGATGGACAAACTAAGGCCCCCTTCTCCTTCATCACCTCAGTCTCAGCACAGCTCCAGGGATGCCAGCTGGCTCACGCCCCTTTCTTTTGCTGTTTTCTCTTGTGCCCTAGGGGCACAATTAAACCTCATTCTGCAACTTTACCCAGAGCTGGCACCAGGCAATTTCCCAGAAAGTCCCAAGGATGGGTGGGCAGAGAGGTTAGGGGAACTCTGAGAATGGCTCAGGCCTGGATCCCTCCCACCTGCTCCTCTCCTCTGCAAGGAGGAAGGCAACTGTAGCCCAGTGGGAGGCTAAGATGGAGCAAGAAGGCAGGGCCCAGAGCAGGCCTCCAGGCTAGAGCTCCCAGTGCTGGGCAGTGAGTGTTCCGAATGGGGTGCTGTGGCTGGGCTGTGGAGCTGGGCAGCCTGAGTTCAAATCCCGGCTCTGCAGCCACAGATGTATGACCCCTCACATATCATTTAACCTCTCTGGGTCTCAGTTGCTTCATCTGGAAAATGGAATAACAGCACCCACCTCAGAGCTCATTGGGCTGTTGGAAGGATTGAGTTAACTTTGTAATGTGCTTAAGGCAGTATTTGGCAAGAATGGAGGTGATGTGAGTGTATCCTGTTATTACAACAGTGTGACTGTGGGCATGTTCGGGTATGTGTACATCCGTGTGATGGGAGGTGGGTGCACACAGGGTGTTCACAGTGTGTGGGGGTGAGCCCAGGGACCTGTCTGAGCTGGCTCTCCTAGGAGCCTCCCGGACCCTGCCCTGAAGGCCTCAGCCACCTGGCACCCAGGTGCTCATGGTCTCTGGGGGCTAACCCCCCTGCAGGCGACCTCGGCCAGCTGTGGGGGCCATTCGGAAGTGGAGCTCAGTGTTTCAGGGATTTAATGTTTCCTGTGGAAGTGGATGGGCCTGCCGCCAGGCCTTTGGGGCTGACCTGGGGGCATGAGGGAGGTGGAGGGAGCTGGAATCAATGCCAGCAGAGGGCTCAGGCCGGATGCCCCCTCCTCACTGCCAGCAGTTCCAGAACAGGGCCTGGGCCAGGTGATGGCTCTGCAGGGGC
Source organism: Theropithecus gelada (assembly GCF_003255815.1). Taxonomy (NCBI): domain Eukaryota; kingdom Metazoa; phylum Chordata; class Mammalia; order Primates; family Cercopithecidae; genus Theropithecus; species Theropithecus gelada. The sequence continues at coordinate 10,618,071 of NC_037682.1, read as the reverse complement.
CCCAGGGGCTTTAGGGGAGGGGCTCCCCTAAAGCAGAGATGAGGGACAGGTCACTGTCAGCCCACTGCTGCCCCACCCTCACCCCAACAAGCTAGAGTGCAGCCTGGCCTCTCCTGCCTGTGTGTCCCTCCCTGTCCACACACCAGACTTCTTGCTCTCTCCCCTGCGAGTGCAGAGGGGAACCCCTGCACCCTGTTGTCCTTAGCCATAGGCCCAAAGGACCCCTCCCACACACACTCCCAGAGCCCCCTTAGCTCTGCCCTCCAGGCCCTGTCCTGGTTCTTACCTGGGGCTAAGCTAGGTCCCAGAGTCTCAAGCTTCCCGGGGTCCCATTCAGGGGAGATGCCCTTCCTTCCCTCTTCCCTCTTCCCTTTTCCCACCCCACCCCAAGGCAGCTGGAAAAGACCAGCAGCCCTGGTCCCAGGGGCTACCTGCTGGGAGGTGGGGTATTCCCAGTTCACAGGAGCTGACCAACCCTCAGTCTCCTCTCCAGGGCCCTCAGCCACCGAAACCAACCTCCAGGCTCCAGCTCAACCCTCACCCCAAGTCACCAGAAAACCTGGGGTCTTTCCTGGGGAGACAGAGCCCACTTGGGTGGCGGGGCCCCCCTGAGATGTTTCTCCACCAGGTCAAAGATGAAGCATTCCTCCACCTGTGGCCAGAAGACGGCCCCTAACACGCCTCTGCCTCCTCCCTGCAGCCCCTTCTTCCCTCTTCCCTCCTCTGCGTCTAAGCTCCCCTGATCTGGCTCCTTCACATCAGCCCTCTGTCTCACTATGTCATCCAGGCTGGAGTGCAGTGGCACAATCTTGGCTCACTGCAACCTCTGCCTCCCGGGTTCAAGTGATTCTTATGCCTCAGCTCCTGAGTAGCTGGGATTACAGGCACGCACCACTATGCCCAGCTAATTTTTTGTATTTTCGGTAGAGACGGGGTTTCACCATGTTGCCCAGGCTGGTCTCGAACTCCTGACCTCAAGTGATCCACCCGTCTCGGCCTCCCAAAATGCCGGGATTACACATGCGGGTCTGTTTTTTTTTTTTTTTTTTTGGAGACAGGCTCTTGCTACGTTGCCCTGCCTCAGCCTGGTAAGTAGGTGGTATTACTCACCCCCCATGGCCTTTGTCAGCCCTCTTGTTGCATAAGCACCTGTGTGGTGATTTACAGCCGCTGTCTTAAAATTTTTCCTGTTTATAGAAGAAGAAACCGAGGCACAGAGAGGGAAACTTGCCCACACAGCTAGAAGGTTGGGCTCCCAACCTCGGTGGCTCTGCTTCCTCTGGGACCATGAAAGGGCCTCGCCCTGAACCACTCTGGCTGACTGGTTCAAATGACCCCCGGTCCACGCTCTTCGGGAGGCAGTGTCTCCCCACATCAGTACGTCCTCTCCCAGCAGAGGGGCTGCCCTGGTGGCCTCTTGTTGCACAGTGTTCTGAGGCCACTGCCTTTCTGGATGGTTTGGCTGCCCCCAGCGCTGACGGCTCCCTCCATCCAGTGGGCTCTCCCATCTCCTTCGTGAGCTCTGGTTCCTCAGGCCACTCCTCAAATGCTGCGTCTGCCCTCACCTGAGCCCGGAGGAACCTCTCTCTGCCCCAAGCCCTGGCCTCTGAGCAGCCCTTGGCCCTCCGCCCCATCTTAGGCATGTCCCTGCTTTGCTGTGGTAAAGCCCTGCCTGCCTGCCTTCCACCCAGCCTCTGTGCACCTCCCATAGAAGGATGTTGAGGAAGGAAGGAGGGCTGGGTCGAGTGATTGCCCATGGCCCTGGGCATTCCTGGGGCAGTGGAGGGCACCAGGAGTGGGCAGGCTGGGGCTGGAGCCAGGCTGTCCTCAGAGCCAGCAGAGGCGGAAGGCAGGCGGGCTCCAGTGGGGCCATCCACCAAAGTGCTTAGGATGAGTTGGCCGCTATTTAGGGTGCTGTAATATTCATGAAGGGAAGATTAGATATTTAAATTTATTCAGCAATAAATGCGTCTCAGTGGGAGAGCATTCCTCATGCTAAACAAACAAGCAGGCAGGGGCTAATTAATTATTTACAGGAACATGAGGAGGCCAGTGGCCCGGGGTACCAGGAGGGCAGCTGTGCCCCTGCTGAGGCCAGGGCACCCCAACCTGCAGGCCTGGACCTGCCCCTGGTCTCGCTATGCTCCCCCGTTCTCCCTGCCATCCCGTGGGGCTGGCCTATGGTGTGCCTTCTTTGGGATTTCTCTTCCCAGAATTCCTGGCCACGAGATTGCTGGTGATTTGGGGCAAGTCACTTAACCTCTCTGAGTCTCAGAGCTCTGGCCTCAAGAGAGTGGTGGGGGCTCGGAGGGGGGGCTCATGCCTGTAATCTCAGCACTTTGGGAGGCTGAGGTGGGAGGGTTGCTTGAGCTCAGGAGTTTGAGACCAGCCTGGACAACACAGTAAGACCTCATCTCAGAAAAAAAGAAAAAAAAGTGGTGGGGAGCACTGAGATATGCTGGGAGGTGTCAAGGATTCGGGAGACTGAGGACCAGGGAGGTTAAGCAACTTGTCCAAGGCCCAACAGTGAGAGCAGGGGCAGAAACTAATATCTGTAGTATTTTATTTATTTATTTATTTTTGAGATAGGTTTTTGCTCATTGCCCAGGCTGGAGTGCAATGGCATGATCTTGGCTCACTGCAACCTCTGCCTCCTAGGTTCAAGCAATTCTCCTGCCTCAGCCTCCTGAGTAGCTGGGATTACAGGTGCGTGCCATGATGCATGGCTAATTTTTGTATTTTTAGTAGAGATGGGGTTTTGCCATGTTGGTCAGGATGGTCTCGAACTCCTGACCTCATGATCCGCCCACCTCGGCCTCCCAAAGTGCTAGGATTATAGGCGTGAGCCACCGCGCCTGACCAAGACTCACATTATTAACCCTCATCTTACGGAAGTAGTGATGGGCTCAGAGAGGGAAAGTCACTTTCCCAGAGCCACACAGCAAAGTGTAAGGCCTTGCCTGGGCAGCTCTCGCCCCTGCTCCCCACCTTCCTAGACTCCTGTGGGCCCCAAGTGTAGGGAGGTGAGCAGGAAGCGGGGCCTGGTTGTGAGGGTGAGTGGGGCCTGGGCTGGCTGGGTCTCCGGCCTGCCCTGTGACTATAGCGTCTGGCCCTGCCTCTCAGGTGCCGAGTCTCATACCTCTCTAGCTCAACCTCACGCCTCTGAAATGAGCTTCCGGGGGCTGTGTGGGGGGATCCCCTTTTTACAGATGGGAGGCTGAGGCTCAGCCACGGACTTCACAGGCAGGGGATTCCTTTGCCCCGTCATGCTCTTGGGGGCCTTGTATCTCAGGGACGGGCCGCACTGCCAGGGTAGAGGTGCCCCTGAGAAGGCAGGCAGGAGGGGCTGGGGACAGAGGGCCTTGGGGAGGCAGAGGTGTGAGTTGGGGGTTGGGGGAGGGGTGTGCTTCCCTTCCAGCCCAGGAAGGACGAGGGGTCTGGGCTCCAGGGACCACTCCCGCCTGGACAGCTAGGCACAACCTGCAGGGCATTGGCAGCCGAGCCTTGGTGCAGCCCGTGCTGGTTTCCCTTTCCGGAGGAGGGCTACAGAAATACCAGATGCTAAGGCAGAAAGGGGCCAGGCTCCCCGGGAAATGGGCAAACTGAGTCTCTGAGAGGGTACCAACTGCATCAAGGGCAGACACCTGACCTGCTGCCCCAGGCTTCAAACACTGCAGAGGGAAGGTTTAGCCACAAAGCCTGGATAAGTGACCCACTCAAGGGTCCTGCACTCTCTTCTCTCCCAGCCCACTCCTCATTCTCTACCTCTGGCTTCTATTCAACTCCCAGGCCAAGACCCTGAGTGACAGCCCATTGCCGAACCATCGTTGCCTCTGCCCACACCCTCCTGGTCACCCATTTAATCAACAAACCCTAGCCAGCCCCAGCTCTGTGCTAGGCTTGGGCTCAGCCCAGTGGGGTGCAGAGCCCATCTTCACCAGGCCCCACTCTCTCGGTGCCAAGGCGGGTGGGTGCCCCAGGGACAAGATGGATGGACAACAGCTCTGTGATGTGATCTGAAATTCATTACGGGGTGAGATCAGCTCCTTAAATGGGGATTTGAAAACATTAGGGCTTCATTATGTACACAACGGCAGTGCCTCATTCATCATGCAAAAATCACTCCCGTTATTAAAAATCCCTATGGCAGCTGCATGCAGGGGCTTGGTGGCATCGTGCCTGCTGGGGGGCAGAGCAGGAGCTCCACAGTCCTGCCTGGTCAAAGCTGTGGCCATGGGACAGGGGCCCAAGTCCCAGCATCCCTCTTACACAAGGGGCCAGCTGTGGGGTGGGGTGGGAAGTGAGGTTCAGCTCCAGGGACTTAGTGCCTCAGTTTCTTCATCTGCAAAATGAAGATGCTAATGATGCCTCCCATAGGGCTGGGTGAGGGTGTGTGAGATTCTGCAGGGAGAGGTTCAAAGGGCGCTGGTGGCCATGTCATGAGTACTGAGAATGCCTGGCTGCTGTTGGCACCATCATCATCAACTGGGGTCAGGCAGGGGTGGCAGGAAGGCCTGGGGGCCTTTCCTTGGGGAAGGGCATGCGCCACCTGTCATAAAACCTCCCATGGCTCCCCAGGATACGTGGAAAAAAATCCTCAACTCCAACAAAGCTTTCAAGGACTCTCTGGGACTCCCTGCAGCCTCCCCCTCAGATGAATTCGCTACCTCCCGTGCCCCTCCTACTGGCTCAAACTCTGCACCATTCAAAAAATGCGGACGAGGGCTGGGGGGCAGCGTGCCACATGCCAGCCCTATGTAAGGGCCAGGAGTCCTGTGGCCACAGTTCTAGGGACAGGACACGCAGCTCTAAGTTGTGGCGGTGGTGAAAAAGGAGAAGGGGAAAATGGAGCTGGACCAGAGGGAGGAGGGAGGAGCAGGCTGTTCAAAGGATGAGGTGGCCCCTCCCAGGATGTGGCATTTGAGCAGAGCCCCGAGTAATGAGAAAGAACTGGCTTTGGAAGGAGGTGGGGAGGAGAGTCCCGGATGAGAGTCAGGTGGGAGGCTCAGGAAAGGCAGAGCCCTGTGGCAGGAACAGGCCAGCAGGTGAGGCTGGGAGGGCGCGCTGCCTCTACAGGACCTCCTGGGCAGTGCGAGGAATCGAGCAACCGGGAATTGGTTGCAGCACGGTGGGAAGTTTCCAACAGTGGAGGGATGTGTTCTGATTCGGCCTCTGGGCCCTCTTCTGTTCCCTCTTTCTGGCACGCCCTTCCCTTCTATGCTGAAGCACAGCCCCTACCCCTGCCGTTTGCCAGACAGCCCCATGCCAGAGGGTCCTGGCACGCCCACCCTGCACACACAACACCCATGAGACTGGCACAGGGACAGGTGCGGGGACTGCCCATCCCCTTGGGCTGCCTGCTTCTTCTGAGCTCAGCCCTGCTGGGGAGGGGAGGGCCGCACACAGTCCCGCCTCCAGAGGGCTGAGGCTGGCCACAGGTCACGGAGGTCACGTTATCTGCTAGTGGAGCAAGGCCACGGCTAATCGGAGCGGCCGGAGCTGAGCCTTTTCCTAGCGGCGGCGGGAACCAATCACGGATTAGCAGCGGCCGGGCGATGGGAGATAGCGCCGGAGCAGGGCGCGGAGCGCTCGGGAGCCGGGAAGGAGTCGAGTGCTGAATACTTAGAGGCCTGGGCGAATCCTCCCAGGCCTGCCCGTCTACGAACAGAGAGCCAGTCAGAGCCAGAGAGGAAGAACGACGGGAGAAGGGAGAGGGAGCCAGAGAGAGGCAAAGTGTGGAGGGAGAAATGGAGAAAACGAGGGAGAGAGGGAAGTGGCAAGAGAAAGACCTGATGGAGAGAGGCAGGGTTGCAGGGGAGAGTGCTCGGCTGGCCCCCAAGGTCCCAGCATGTGTATGAGGAGGGACGGCCCTGGGTGGCGGCTTCTGAGCAGGTGAGGGAGTCTGCGGTGGGGCCTGGGGAGAGGTGAGAGGTGTGCTCCACGCACACACAGGCGCCCAGGGTTGGGGTGCGGGCACGGGACAGGGTGTTGTCCACATGGCAGGCCTTCACTAAACAGAGCAGTGGAGGGGGTGTCGGAGGGGCTGCCCTGACATGGGAAGGCGAAACTAGGTGGGAGGGTTGCGACAGGAGGCAGAGGAGCACTCGGGAAGCCCAGCCACCCTGGCTTCTCTTGGGTGGGAAGGAGCTGGGCCCGGGTGTAGGGGACACACACACACGGACTTGCCCTGCGGGCACAGGGTGCAGGGGTGCTCAGGGCCGACGGCATGGGGGCAGGGGCAGCTGCACCCACACAGGCAGGCCCACTCCTGCAGTTTGGGTGGGGTTGCTGACCTCAGGAAGGCCCCAGACCGAATGTGGGGAGGGTGGGGATGGGGTTCCATCCTGTCCTGCCCGCCTGCCGGGGATCTGCCTGACTCCCTCTCACCCACCCCAGGAGCTGACCCTTTGGGGCGCTGGCCAGGCTGGAGTAGAGATGGCGGCCACGCAGCCAGAGGAAGGCGGCCCTGAATTAATCTGTCACTAAAGCTTGGCCGTGGCAGGCGCAGTCATGATTTAGATGAATAATTGAAACGCTCCGATACATTTATTATCCCTTTAGTGCAAAAGTGGCAGAGAAAGACGAGGGGTAATTGAAAAAGAGCGCACAAATCTCCCCGAGAAAGCGGGCTCCTTATCGCCGAGTAAACATTTCAGTCCTAATAAACAGGAGAGACACGCGTCAGGGCCCTGTCGATTCCCATCCTGATTTAGGACCTGCCTCCCTTCTTACCATACAATAGGAGAGTGTTTTAAAAAATGTTTTTATTGAGCCAGTAAAAGCTTTCCAGGAGGGAGGTGGGAGAGAGGAGGGGGCCTGGCAGTCACCAGGCCAAAGGGTCTGTCGGGAAGGCTGGTGGCTGCCCCAAGCCCATCAGGCCTCCCTGAAGCTGACACAGGCCCTCTCCCTGGGGGCCCTCCATCCTGCTCTACCTGCAGAACTCCTATTTAGCCTTTGGGACCCAAGTCAAATGCTCCCTCTGCTGGGAAGCCTCCTACCAAACTGGGTCTCCCTGAAGGCTGAGTCCCAGCATTTGGCATAGCCCCCACAACTCAGAGACAGCCCCAGGGAGGAATGGGCAGTAGGGAAGTAGGGGGACTTCCCCGGGACTCACTGCATTGCCAGCACCATCTAGTTCGGCACCAGGGCCTGGTGGGTGGGGGTTCAGGCCCAGAGTGAGGCAGGCACAGTATTCCTGTGCCCTCCAGGTTAAATCCCTTTAGCCCCAGCAGCCCCTGGGGCTTTCACTGCACTGGGGGTGCCCGGGAGACTCCCGTCTCTGCTCCCCTGAGACTGCAGCCCTCTCTTGCTATGAATCACTGCACATTTGCTGTAAAAACAGTGGGCTTGGACCCCAAAGCCCTGCAGGCCAGGCCCAGTCCCATCTTCTGAGCCCCAGTTGTGCCTGCCCCTACTGGCAGGAACTCCACACCACCACCCACACCAGGGTGTTGACTGAGGTATGGGCTGGGGTGTTGGCTGGGGTGTTGGTTGGGGTGTTAGCTGGGGTGTTGACTGGGGTATTCGTTGGCGTGTTGTCTGGGGTGTTGGTTGGGGTATTGGTTGGGGTGTTGGTTGGGGTGTTGGAGTATTGGCTGGCGCATTGGCCAGGGCATTGGCTGGTATGTTGGTTGGGGTGTTGGCTGGGGTGTTGCTTGGGGTGTTAGTTGGGGTGTTGGCTGGCATGTTGGTTGAGGTGTTGGCTGGCATGTTGGTTGGCATGTTGCTGGGGTGTTGGCTGGGGTGTTGACTGGCATATTGGTTGGTGTGTTGGTTGGGGTGTTGTGTTGGCTGGGGTGTTGGTGTGTTGGCTGGGGTGTTGGCTGGTGTGTTGGCTGGTATGTTGGCTGGGGTGTTGGTTGGGGTGTTGCTTGGGGTGTTAGTTGGGGTGTTGGCTGGCATGTTGGTTGGCATGTTGCTGGGGTGTTGGTTGGGGTGTTGGCTGGTGTGTTGGTTGGGGTGTTGGCTGGTGTGTTGGTTGGGGTGTTGGCTGGTATGTTGGCTGGGGTGTTGGTTGGGGTGTTGTGTTGGCTAGGGTGTTGGTTGGGGTGCTGGTTGGGGTGTTGGTTGGGGTGTTGGTTGGGGTGTTGGTTGGGGTGTTGGTTGGGGTGTTGGCTGGTGTGTTGGTTGGGGTGTTGGCTGGCATGTTGGCTGGCATGTTGGTTGGCATGTTGCTGGGGTGTTGGCTGGGGTGTTGACTGGCATATTGGTTGGCATGTTGGGGTATTGGCTGGCATGTTGGCTGGGGTGTTGGGGTGTTGGTTGGGGTATTGCCTGGTGTGTTGGGGTGTTGGCTGGTGTGTTGGTTGGCATATTAGCTGGTGTGTTGGTTGGGGTGTTGGCGTGTTGGTTGGGGTATTGCCTGGTGTGTTGGGGTGTTGGCTGGTGTGTTGGTTGGCGTATTGGCTGGTGTGTTGGTTGGGGTGTTGGCTGGGGTGTTGGGGTGTTGGTTGGGGTATTGCCTGGTGTGTTGGGGTGTTGGCTGGTGTGTTGGTTGGCATATTGGCTGGTGTGTTGGTTGGGGTGTTGGCTAGGATGCTGGTTGGGTGTTGGCTAGAATGCTGGTTGGGGTATTGGCTAGGGTGTTGCCTACTGCCCCACTCCATTGAGGGACTGGCAGGCTGGCAGTCCCCCCCAGGGTGAGGGGATGGGATGAGGGTGCCAGACTGACAGCTGTGTTCCCAGCTCACTGCACCACAGATGTTAATTATTTACTTCAGAGCAGGAAGCTCTTCTAGGGGCTCAGAATCTCCCATAATCCTGCCCTCAGGGAGAGTCCAGAATGGACTCCAGAATGGCCACCGGAATGGTGGGGAAGCAGGCAATGAAGAACAAACACAAAACACAAGCAGGGAACCAGGGCTGTGGGACGAAGACACGGAGCAGTGGTGTGTGTCAGGGTTCTGGGCAGAGTGGCTGGGGCAGGCAGGATGGCCCTTGTGCTTATTCGAACAATGGGTGGGTGGTCATGGGAGGGGCGTGGGTAGAGGCCTGAACTCATGTAGGAGGGATGTCCAGGGACTCCAGGGGAAGACGGGTGTGTCTGGGCAGAGTCAGGTGGGGTCTAACTTGGGCAGGTAGGGGACTAGAGCTGGATGAACTCAAAGGATGGTGGGAGGAGCAGGGGTATAGGGGAGGGCAGAGCATCTCCGGGGCCCAGGCTGGGCTCCATTCCAGCCCCAGCCTCGTCCCTACCACAGCCCCCTCCCCGCCACCTCCACTGTGTTCCAATCACATTAGCAGAGTGACAGGCCCAGCAAGCACTAGCGGCGGCTCCATAAATCTCAGCCCATGTTAAAAGGCTGGACTCTGGGCCCACTTCCTCCAGGGGCACCCGCCCCGTCCATCTCTGCATCAGTCGGGTTGTGTGAGAGGCCTGTGCCAGTCGCTCCTCACCCCTAAATGCTGGAAGGGGAACCAGAGAGGCTTCCACCGTGCCCCTGAGTGGCCAGGGCAGGGCCCCTCCACTTCCTAGAGTGAGGTTACTGGCCATCTGTGAGCCACTCCTGATTTGCCAAAACATCTGTGGTTTCCACTGGTTGCCCTTGGGTAAGGTCGCTGCTTAATGCATAGAGTCCCTGGGATTGCAGTGGAGGTGCCACCTCCTTCTAGAAGCCTTCCTGATGCCCAAGCAGGGACAGGCACTCTTCATCAAGCTCCTACGGTGCCACTCCTACCCCACACCCACACCACAGATCACCCACCTTTACCTGTAGTTCATTCATTCAATAAACTTTTTTTTTTTTTTTGGAGACAGGGTCTCACTCTGTCACCCAAGCTGGAGTGCAGTAGTGCGATCTTGGCTCACTGTAGCCTCTGCCTATGGAGTTCAAGCAATTCTCCTGCCTCAGCCTCCTGAGTATCTGTGATTACAGGTGTGTACCACCATGCCCAGCTAATTTTTGTATTTTTAGTAGAAAAGGCTAATTTTTGTATTTTAGGGTTTTACCATGTTGGCCAGGCTGGTCTTCATCTCCTGACCTCGTGATCTGCCCACCTCAGCCTCCCAAAGAACTGGAATTACAGGTGTGAGCCACCACTCCCAGCCTTAATTTTTATATTTTTAGTAAAGACAGGGTTTCACCATCTTGGCCAGGCTGGTCTCTAACTCCTGACCTGAGGTGATCCACCTGCCTCGGCCTCCCAAACTGCTGGGATTACAGGCATGAGCCACCATGCCTGGCCCCTTGTTCCTTGTTTTTTGAGACAGGGTCTAACTCTGTCACCCTGGCTGGAGTGCCGTGGCACAATCACAGCTCACTGAAGCCTTAACCACCCGGGCTCAAGTGATCCTCCTACCTCAGCCTCCTGAGCTATGACTATAGGCACACGTGCTACCATAGTTGGTTGATTTCTTTTTTTTTTTTTTTTTGTAGAGATGGGGTCTTACTATGTTCCCCAGGCTGCTCCCAAGTTCCTGTGCTCAAGCAATCCTCCTGCCTCGGCCTCCCAAAGTGCTGGGATTACAGGCTGGGATTACAAACATTTATTGAGCACTTGTAAGTGCCAGCCCCGGTTCTGGGTGCAAGAGATAGTCTTTCATTTTCAGGGGTAGAAGACAAGGAACATCATATATAAGTAAATCATATAGCACGTTAGAAGGAGACAGGTGCTCAGAAAAATTAAAACCAGAGCAGGGCGGGGGCCGAGGGAGTGCCAGCATGGGGCAGGGGAGGCAGCCGCAATTTCAGCTAGGGGCCAGGGTGGGCCCTCCTGAGAGACGACATTCAAGTGAAGGCCTGTCAGAGTGAACGGAGCAGCCGCGTGGACAACTGGAGCAAGGGCACTGCAGGCAGAAGGAACTGCCAGGGCAAAGGCCCGGAGGCAGGAGTGGGCGGGGCCTGTCCAGGGAGGCCAGGGTGGCCGGAGCAAAGTGGGGAGGGTGGCAGCGTGGAGGTGACTGTCAGAGGTGACTGGGGACCTGACGAACCATGCTAAGGAACTTGCCCCAGGCCCTGAGTGAGATGAGAACCCTGGCAGGGTTGTGGCTGAAGAGACTTGATGAGCTGGTGTGGGACTGAAAGGCCACCCCCTTTGTGATCCTTTATCTTCCTGAACTGAAGAGCTAAGGATCTCGCTCCTCACAGGCTCTCTGGGCTCCTGGGCCATCTCGTGTCTCTGCACCTCTTGGCTGGGCTCCAGCCATTCCTGTGTCAGAGCCTCCCTAAATTCCCCTCCCTCTCCTCCACTTTCAGGCCTTTGCCTGCGCCGTTCCCTCTGCCCGGGACACCCTTCCCAGCACTCTTCACTGGGCTCACGCCTATGCATCCCTCAGATTGCAGTGGAGGCACCACCTCCTTCTAGAAGCCTTCCTGATGCCCGAGCAGGGACAGGCACTCCTCATCAAGCTCCTACGGTGCCACTCCCACCCCCAAGCCCACACCACAGATCACCCTGTGTCTTGGTGGTGCTGTCATCTGCACTGGGAGCTCACGGGACAGAGGCCAGGCCCATCTGTGCCCGGCAGTACCTGTCCCGGCACCCAGCTCAGGGAGCCCGGCACACAAGGGTAATGAATGAACAGAGGAAGGGCAGGGTGCTGTGGGTGGGACACGCAGGTGTCAGGTCTGCAAAGTGTCCTCCAAAAGGACAGGCTTCGGAAGGGGGTCCTAGGTGGCCTGTTTTCAGGACCACAGTCCCCAGCAAAGCCCCTTATTCTGTGAGGCCTCCAGGGAGCTGTGACCTCCATGGGGACAGCTAGAGGAGAATGGGGAGGAGGGAAAACATTTCAGCCACAAACAGACCCCCATTCTGCATCCTGGCTGGTCACTGACAGCTCTTAACGCTGCTCTTATTTATTCCTGACCTTCATGCCCCTTTTATTTTTCCCCCTTTTAAAACCTGGCCTGGGCCCCGCCACCACTGCCGTAAACACGGCCCCCGGGATTTATCCGACGGCGCATTAACCCCTGGCCCCTGGCTCACCAATCATCCTGCTGCCTGTGCAGACAGCGGGCAGCCCGGCCAGCTGGGGGGCTGAGGGACTGGGCTAAGGGGCTGATGTGGTCTGCTCTGGGTGGGCTGGCCATGAGGCAGGTGCTGGGGGTACAGGGACACCCCCACTTGGTACCTGTGACCTGGCCTGTATCACTTGCGGCCAGGTCCACCCTGACCTCTGACCTCCTGCTTGCCTGCCTGGCCCCGCCAGAACCCCTGCTCCGTTGTGGTCGTTAACAATGGCAATGGTCGTTAACAAAAGCTGACAGGTCTCTCCCTGTCCTGGCTGCAGAGCCCAAGGTCCAACGGCAGGGCAGAGATGATAATTTTGCCCTCACAGGTGGGGAAACTGAGGCCAAGAGGGACAGAGCTGCCCAAGGTCACAGGGAGATCAAGGTCAGGGCTGGGTTTTTTCCACCACACTTGTGGCCCCCGCCCAGTTACAGAGCAGGAGGCCTGCCTTCAGAGGGGTGGGGAGCTGGCCCGGGTTGTCTGGTGGTGAGGGTGCCAGGCCTGCCATCCAGGTCTCCAGCTCTGGGGAGGGAGGCACCCTGTGAGGACAGCGGGGAAGGTGGATGGCAATGAGCTGGGCGCCGGGGCTGAGGGGCAGGGGAGGAACAGACTCGGCAGGGGAGATGCCACACCGCACCCCCACCCCCACCAAGACAGAAGGTCCACTCACCGCCACCGCCTCCGAGCAGGGAGCTGTTGGCTGCAAGAGAGAGAGACAAAGGCAGATCAGTGGGGAAGGGGCTGCGATGGGAGTATCAGCCCTGAGGGGAGGGTGAGGTCAAGATGGGAGTGGGCTGCCAGCTGGGTCTTCAGACTTGAGCCCTCTGGGGCGGTGGTAGATGATGGTGGAGAGAGAGGAGGTTCCTCATGGGCCTAGGGTTTGTAGGGTGGTGGGGCTGGGGACACAGGAAAGTTACCAGGGCCTGCCCGCTCACCCGAACGCAAGTGCATGGGTGGTCCAGAGAGGCGGATGGCCCCTGCCATGGCCCTTTCATTCCTTTGCTCTTTTGCCCACAGTATCTCCTAAGGCCGGTCAGCGCCAGGCCTGGTGCAGAGATGTGGGGAGGAAAGGATCTGTCCCCAGGGCTCACAGCTTCCGGCAGGGCACAGCCTGGAAGCCACTAGGAAGCAACTGCACCTTTGCAACCGGGCTAAGCGCTGCCCAGGGCCAGAGCTGGAGGACTGAGAACTCGGGGCAGCGCTGGGGGGCGCAGATGGGGGCGGGGGTGGGGGCAAGGCGCCCAACTGCAAGAGGGGCAAGGCACGCCAGGTAAGGGCCTGGAACACCGCCACTGAAGCCAAAGCCGGATCAACAGCGGGGTGACAGGCCATGTGGCCTCATGCCTCAGTTTCCCCATGTGGGAGAACAGCCCCACCTCACCGGCTGGTGTGAAGGCCAATGGAGAGGGGTCCTCCGCTCTGAGCCCCGCTGCAGGAAGGCCTGGGTCCCCGCCCCCTCCTCAGACTAGGGGTGGCGCTGCCAGGCAGAGCTGGACTGACAGCTTTGTGGCTGCCACCTTCCTGCACAGCCCTGTCCGTCTCAGTCTGTCCGGCTGGCTGCCCCCCACCACCATGCAGCTGACACGGGGGCACAGTGAGGCTGGCAGCCCCTCTCTGCAGGAATGCCAGAGCTGTGCATGCCAACGCTGCCCCCAGCCTGGGCTCCGGCTCCCGCCTGCAGCCTGCGTCTGTGGTAACTGTCAGAGCTCATCAGGGAAAGCAGCGGGCGAGGCCAGGCAGGTGCTGCCCAGGCCCAGATGCTGGCCAAGTGAGAGGCCAGCTGTGCTCGCCCCTCTGCTGAGGAGTCCTGGCTCCCAGGTGGGGCCTTCAGCTCTGCACACGGCTTTGCTACCCACCCCATCTGCCCAGTCCATTGCAACCCTTTCTGTAGGAAGGATGGGGGGACACAGAGCCAAGCTGGGCCAGCCAGGCTGTGGGCCCACGATGCCATGAGGATGGCATGGACGCTGCTAAGTGGTGTCGGGCGGCTCCGAGTGGCTGGTCTCCCAGAGCTGACAGCTCTTCGCTTGGGGAATAATTAATTCCACAGCCCGAAAACCCAAGGCTGCAAGTTGCCACGTTACTTGCGAGATTAATACAAGCAGCTAATTAAGATGGAGAGGCGAGGAGCGGCTGGGCGCTCCCAGAGCAGGGGTGGGGGCCGCGGGAAGTGAGGGGGAGGCGAGCTGAGTGGTGCCAGCGAGGCAGTGGGAGCATGAGCCACAGTCGGAGCCGGAGGGAGAGCAGGGAGCCAGACCACAATGGGGTGCCCAGGCTGGCCCCGGACAGGCTGCAGAGGGGCGGGCCCCCCAGTGACTCTGGGTGGGGCCTGTGCCCACAAATGCACATTTTTTTCTTTCTTTTTTTTTTTTTTGAGACGGAGTCTGGCTCTGTGGCCCAGACTGGAGTGCAGTGGCGCCATCTTGGCTCACTGTAACCTCCACCTCCCAGGTTCAAGTGATTCTCCTGCCTCAGCCTCCTGAGTAGCTGGGATGACAGGCATGTGCCACCACACCTGGCTAATTTTTTGTATTTTTGGTAGAGACAGGGTTTCACCAAGTTGGTCAAGCTGGTCTCGAACTCCTGACTTCAAGTGATCCACTCGCCATGTTCTCCCAAAGTGCTGGGATTACAGGTGTGAGCCACTGTGCCTGGGCACGAATGTACATTTCTGCTGACCGAGACTATTTGCTGGGTGTAGACTGGGTGCTACAGACTGGTGCACAGATGGGGCCATTTATTATCATAACAAAGCCACAAGGGAGGTGTGATGGTTCCCATTTTACAGAGAAGGAGACTGAGGCTCAGGGAGCTTGAGTCATGGGATGGCAGCAGCAGAATTGGAACAGAGTCTTTCTGACTCCAGGCCAAGCCACAAAGCCAGCGGACCCCAGCGACACTGCCTGAGGGTCGGTCAGAGGGACTGCCTTTCCCTGGCCAGGGGTGGGGCCTGCCTTCTCAAAACCAGGCAGAGCACCCTGCAAGCCCCAGATGTAGCCTCCACCCACTCCCCACCCCAGCAGGTGCAGCTGCAGAGGCGAGGGCTGGGCATCTGGGCAGCGCCACCCCAGAGCTAGCGAGGGAGGAGGGGCATCTCAGGTCTCGGTCCAGCTCCAGGCCCCTCGGCCTGGGCAGTCCTGGCAGCGGTTGGCAGCTGCCCTCCTTGGCCCCTCCCCACATCCCCCCATCACCTCTCTCTCTTAATTAACACCGGCCACAAATGAGCTGGCTCCTGCTCAAAGACGGCACCGTGCCAAATAGGTTGGCAGCGAGCCTTGAAGGGGTGGTAGGGGAGGGGTGCTGACCTGCTGTTCTGCGGGCCCCTGTGGGAAGGTGATGCTATCCCCCTGCCCACCTGGCACCCCAAACTCCACTGTGTGTGGCCTGCACTGCACCCGGCAAGGTGAGTGGGGTGAACTGACCTGATAGTAACCCGGCCAAAGCCTCAGGAGGGGTGAACCAGCCTGATAGTAACCCGGCCAGAGCCTGAGGAGGGGTGAATGGGGGCAGAGGGAAGACTTCACTGGGTGGAGGTGGGGGAGGCCAGGCCAGGAGATGTGATTTGCCACAGGCAGGAGAGAGTGGCTGCGGCCCAGTGCTGGGGGCTCAGACTCGGTTGCACAGAGGACCTGGTCCCAGGCCTGACCCACACCCAGTGGGTGCCTGGGGAGGCCAGTCTATGTCCCCTTCTCCAGCCCCCCTGCCTGACATTCCATGGGTGAGGGCTCCGGGGGGCAGGTGGCCGACCTGGTGCCTGGGACCCCATTCCTCAGCTCCTCTTTTCCCCGGGCCCCCGTTCTGGTGGCCTCCCCTGGGCCTCGACACCCGGCCACATGGTGCCTCCATAAAGCTGCCTCCAAGGCTGACAGCTGGACCAGGCTATGCAGGGAAATGGCCTGGGGGCTTGCGGAGAAGAGTCTAGGGCGGCTGTGCCAGCCGATGCCAACAGACAGCCTTCCGGGTGTGGCCACCCAGCCCAGGGCAGGGCCTCTCGGGTCTCCCTGCTCCTCAGGCCTGTGTGCACCCCAACATCTTGGTCCGTGGCCAGCCCTTTTCATTTCAGCTAGTCCCTGGCACCGGCCTGAGCCTCTAAGTCCCTTCTCTACTGCATCCCATACCCCCCTCAGTTTGCTGGGAGGTTCTGGTCCTTATACAAGTCATCAACCCAGTTTCAGAGGAGGAAACTGAGGCTCACAGAGTATCTGGGGACTAGGGAAGACGGAGCTGGGCCCGGGAGCACTGGTTGTTACAGCTCCTTTTCTTGACCCCCAACATGCCTGTCTCGAAAGGCTCTTGTTGCTGAAGGCATGGTGACTTCGGGCAGGCGGTGGCCGCGTGAGGTGGGGGATGGGCACTGGACTGCGAGTCCAAGCTGGGGCTCATGACCTGGCCCCACCCAAGGGACCCAGACCTGCTCCCAGCAAACAGTGGTCTTTGAATGCTGTGTGGGGCTGAGTGGGGGACCCAAGCCTGGCCCTGGGAGCTTGGAGGGGCACAGTTTGCTTTGGCTTTGGGTAGGGGTGGGGCCTCCCAGCAGCAAGCACACCCTGGAGGCTGTGGGGCCCCCGGTCTGCGGTCTGCTCTTGGAGTCTGCAGGCGGAGGCAGCCCGGCCCCATCGGGTTCCCCCCCACCCGAGGATGTGCCTGCGCCACGCTCCCTGGGATTTGATTAACTGGCTCCCAGCCCGGTGCTGTGCCTGTGACCTTGGGGTGGCACCCCTCAATGCCAGTCACTGCCAAGTCCTCTGTCCCCTGCTGACGGTCCCTGGGGACTGGGGGCCTGGAAGTCTCAGTCTCCATCTCCCACACACCCCTCCTCCCGGCCCTCCTCTGCCCCAGCACTTGCCGTCCCTGAGGGCAGGGCGCAGTAGCTCCCCAGTTTGTGCCCAGCTCCCAGTCTAGTTAGAGGCTGGCAGGTGGCCGCTGCCCAGCGAAAGGGAGAGGGCCAGACCTGAGTGTTTGGAAACTGTCATGACAGGTCACAGGAGGCCTGAGGCACAGGTGGCACCCAGCCCTTCCTCCATGCTCCACACAAAACATTTGAATTGAGTGCCAACTGGGTGCCAGGGTTGTGCTGGGCAGCAGGCACAGAGAAGAGAACAGTATGTAGTCCCTGGGCCTTGGAAGCTTCCAGTCCTGACCGGAGGGGTAGCTGGGAGCAGACTTGAGAGCTGCCCCGGGTATGGCGAGGGGAACGGGGGTGTGTGGGATCTGCTGAAGTCTGCAGACTGGGAAGGCTTCTCGGAGGAGGTGGCATTTGAGCTGAGGCTTGAGGGATAAGAAGGCATGGAGGGAGGGGCACAGGGACGTGCATGACGACGGCACCCTACCAGCCAGCACCTCACTGAGAGGGCGTTGCCAGTCTCCCAGGGCCCAGGCAGGACCAGCCTCCCCGCTGGGCACAGCAGGCACATGCTTAGGCCCATGACACTTTTAGTGGCCCACAAAGATGTTGTAGTTCTTTTAAAATCAGAAGAAAACAATGAACTTTTAGGTCAAAGACAATGTTATCAGATAAAATATTAATACATTTGTCTTGACGCTAACCAAGTCATAAAATATAACTTATTTGTGATGGAGGAAAGGGACGAACCAGGTGGAAAGCCTGGGCCCAGGCTGGGTGAGCTTGGTGCGTGCACAGTTCACTCAATCCTTTCCCTGTTTGGAAGACGCGATTACAAACCCGTTTCACAGATGAGGACGCCGAGCCATGGAAAGTGATCCTCTCACAATGTACATTTGGAGAGGAGGTAAAATCTCCTATTTGGCCCTAGCTGCCCCATGAAACCCACCCCCCAGGCGGTGGGGAGCCTTGGGGGCCTTGGGAGCTTTAGTGAGAAATGAGAAATCCCTTTGCTCTTAGGATAAAGACTGGCTCCTTGCAGATCTCTAGGCCCCATAGACCATCTCCTCCTCTCCTCCTCTCCCTCTGCCGTACACGTGGTCCTCAAACTTGCCCCATGCTCTCCAGCCCCAGGCCCTTTGCATAGACTCTGCCATGGCACCTCTACCTGGAGGCGGCCCTCATCATCCCCCACCTCCTCAGGTCTCCTGGTCCCCAGTGATGCTCTCCTGGGGGGCCATGAGTCATTATCACTGCCTCCAGAATCCCCTCCCAGGTGCCTATATTTTTTTGGAAATGAAGTCTCACTGTTGCTCGGGCTGGAGTGCTGTGGTTGGATCTCAGTTCACTGCAACCTCCGCCTCCGGGGTTCAAGCGATTCTCCCACTTCAGCCTCCCCCCGAGTAGCTGAAAGTCTAGGTGCAAGCTACCACATCTGGCTCATTTTTTTTTATTTTTAGAGACGGGGTTTCACCATGTTGGCCAGGCTGGTCTTGAACTCCTGAGCTCAGATGATCCACCCACCTCTGTCTCCCAAAGTGCTAGGATTACAAGCGTGAGTCACACGCCCGGCCCCCAGGTGCCTATCTTGATACCCCTACTCCTGCCCTCAGGTGTCTCCCCCACGGTTCTTCTCCAGCTCTCAGCACAGTGCCTGGCTCACCGCAGGTGCCCACTAATGAGTTCCTAAAGGAGCCCATGGGCATTACAGATGGTGCCCAGAGTCACTCAGCTGAATTTGAGCTGGGTCTGCCTGCCTGACTCACAAGCTTCAGCTCTCTACCATGGGCCATGCAGAGAAGCCCATCCCAGGGCCAAGGCCGGGGGCCCTCGGGAGGCAGGACCTGGGCCGGGAGCTGTGTAGGCGACAGGGGCTGCTCCAAGGGCAGTGGCAGGAGGCCTGAGCCACGAAGGTGCTAAGGTGCAGGAGCTGCCTCTGCTGTTCCCTGACAGGGACGAAATCCTCCAGCCCAGGGAGGGGGGCTGCTGAGGGTGGTGAGGGGCGCTGTGCGGGGGCTGGGACGTCAGAGGAGACGCAGTGACCCGAGGAAAGCGCTGAGCAGGTTCCTGGGCCAGGGAGAGGCCGGGCGAGCAGGCACAGCGGTGACTTTGAGGCGGGCACAGCCCACCTGCAAGTCCCTGGAGGCCGCCTCCACTCCCCTTGCTTGCTGCTCTGTGCCTCACCCTGGCCTCAGCTGCCTGGAGGGGCCCCGGCCAGGAGTGGGGGGCTGGGGGCTGCTCCCTTAAGTCACCCAGTGTCCTGGCCTGACCTTCATTCTCCCCTCCCCCTTGTGAGGCGGATCTCAGCCTTCTGTCCTCTGACAAGTGTGCAGCCAGCCCCACCGTGTGCCGGGTGCTGGGACACGGATGGGCACAGCCCTGCTGGCACATGGTGCATCAGCTGGCCGGGAGATCGTCAAGAAAGACAGCACGAGAATCAACTTGCACAAGAATCCCTGTGAGTGCCAGAGGCCGCGAAGGAAATGCAAGGGGTGGGGGTGGCGGCGGGCAGTGGGTCTGGAGGGGCGGGCGGGGCCTGTTGAACCCTGGTGCTGGTGTGAGCAGCACAGCCAGGCAGGGGTGGGGGATGAGGAGCAAAGGCCTTGAGGCCTCGGGGGCTGAGTGAGGAGCAGGGAGGGAGGACAGAAGTGGGGGGGGTCAGGCAGGAGCAGCCCCTGGGGGGCCTTGAGAGCCTTAGTGAGAAGTGGGAGCTGCTGGGGGGTTTAGACAGAGGACAGATGAACCACACAGGGAAGGGACTGGGGGCACAAGTGGTGGCAGGAGGGGCCTCCTGGCTACTGCAGTGTCCAGGTGACCCCTGCCTCCGGGATGCCTCTCAGACTTCCCCTGGGGATAGCAAGCCTCCTTGGTGCTCCCACAAAGTGTGTTCCCCAGCATCCCCCTTGCCCTCCCTGAGCCCAGATCCCCGCCATCAGCACAGAGCCTGGCACCTCCAAGGGGCTCCGTGACTGCCAACTGTCCCACCATCTGACCAGCTGGCAGGCCTGGCCCCACAGGGGGCTTAGGGGAGCGGGTTTTGTTCTTGAGAAATCGATGCCCCATTTCCTGCAGGCCAGCGGTGGGTATCCGTGTGACTTGAGGGCGAGTCGTTTAAAACATGTTTTAGATTAGAAGCACCCCGCAGATGGAATAAAATGTGAAATGTGCTGAATTTTGAAGATAAAATAAGAGACTTCAAAGGCATCTCAAGCTGTGAGAGCAGTTGCTTGTTTGACAAGCTCTGTCCCCCCAGGCCAAGGTCACTGTCCTCCGAGGTGGGGCGGCCCAGGTGGAAGGCGGGAGGCTTCCTGGACATTCCCCAGGCTGGGGGGCCAGGGGAGCAGGGGCCTCACTGGAGGGTGAGGGCCCCCATTTGTGGGCACCAAGTGCATCCCCAGCAAGCTTCCACATGGAATTTTTTTTTCTTTTTTTTTGAGATGGAGTCTTGCTCTGTTGTCCAGGCTGGAGCACAGTAGTGCGATCTCAGCTCACTACAACCTCCGCCTCCCGGGTTCAAGAGAGTCTTCTGCCTCAGCCTCCCGAGTAGCTGGGACTACAGGCGTGTGCCACCATGCCAGGCTAATTTTTCTATTTTTAGTACAAACGGGTGTCACCATGTTGCCAGGCTGGTCTCAAATTCCTGATCTCAAGTGATCCGTCTGCCTTGGCCTCCCAAAGTGCTGGGATTACAGTCGTGAGCCACCACGCCCGACCTCCACATGGATCTTTGACCATCATCTTTGCATGTGTGCACACACCTTCCTGCCCCACTTACAGATAGGGAAACTGAGGCCCAGAGAAGAGAAATGACTTGCCCAAGGCCACAGGCTTCAGTGGGAGGAGCCAACATCCTTATGCTTTGCCGGCCCTGGTCCTCTCGGGTCAGCTGCCCCACCTCATCCGTATGGTGGGGTGATCATTTAACTGAGGCCCTTGTGAGGCATAGATGATAAAGTTAAAAATGCCTGTAAAACCTATAGCCTCATAGGGCTTCACTGTGGCACTGGGCCCCAAAGCTGGGGGGGCTGGTTCCTGGGGGCGGAAGGTCCCAGCATCCTTGGTAAGTCAGGGAGAAGGATTTGAACCCCGCTGGTCCAGGGCTAAGCCCCTCACCACGTCTTCTCTGACAGGAGCCTGCGAGCTGCTCAAAGCTGCTAGGGGTGGCACCCAGCTGTGCCTCCCCACTAGAGTCCCCTCGGTCTCCTTCTTCTCACCGTGCCCATTCCAGGCCCTCCTTCCCCCGACTCCCCTTCACCTCAGGGCAGTCTCCTTCACTCCCACACACCTCCAGATGCCCCCTGCCCGTTCACCCATGTCCACTCCACTCTACAGCCCCTCTTCCTGGTCTAATCAAGGCATCCCACCCCCACGCCTCTCCCCATAAAAGCCTCGCAGTTCACTGTTTAAAGCTCAAAGTAGGTGACGTGGCTGCAGTTCCAGCTGGCCTGGGCCTCTCTTGTCTGCTTCCTGCCTGGGTTTCTTGGGTTCTGTCTTTGCCTGGCTGCTTGGGCCTCTGGAGACCCAATCTCCTGGCCAGTCTCACCCCAAGCTGGCCCCTAAACCCCTGGCAACATGGAGGTTCCCCTCAATACCCCCTCTCCAAGCCCTGTCCCCAGGCACCTTCCACTTACTGGTATTTTGCTAAGTAAGAAATTCATGTTCATTCCACCAAATGGAATACCATGAGCATGCAACATAAAAACAAGAGAAACGCAAGTCAGCGGCTCGCTCAGGGCGCAGATTCGGCTCACCCCATTCCCGTGGCCCTGGAGGACCTTCCAGACTTTAAAACGAAACAAAAAATAGCTGATGACACATTTATCAAGCAAGTTCTCCGTGCTATGCATTGGGCCAAGTATTTCCAGTGGCTTCTTTCATTTCGCCCTCCTGACAAGAGCCCATTGAGGGTGTCCTGTGATTTTTCCCACTTTACAGATGAGAAAATAGAGGTTCACAGAGGCTGAGTGACTTGCCCAAGGTCATGCAGCTGGGGACTGGGGAGCTGGGTCTGAATCGGGCTGTCTGGCTTCCATGGGAGGACTGAGCTGCTGCGCTGCTGGACCCCCAGCTGCTGCCTGGGCCTCCCCTCCCCAGGGCGCCATGGGGCAGGCACTCAGCATCCCACATTAGCATAACCATAAGCATCCCTGAAACTCAATTACCAGGAGATGGCTTGGGCCCCAGCCAGCCGGGCAGTCTCCATCCTTGCAGGAATGAGGGGCTGGGGATCAAGGGAGCCTTGGCGGGTGGGAAGGCGGAGAGCATCTGAGAAGATGAGAGAAGAGTTGGGGGGCCTTAGAACGGCCACGAACCCCTCAGCGGGTGGGTCTTGAAGGCAGCATTGAACTCTAGGAAAGGTCAAGGCCCAGCCCCAGCTGGGAAGGCCCAACTGCCCGGTAGGAAGGGTCATGGGTTCCTCTGCACCCAGCTTGCTGGGTGACCCCAGAAAGCCCCTTGCCTCTCTGTGATTCAGCTTTCTTCTAAAAGGACAAAACCAGAAGCTATTTTATTGTTCTTTAATTTTTTAATCTTTTTTGAGACAGCGTCTCACTGTGTCGCCCAGGCTGGAGTACAGTGGCGCTATCTGGGCTCACTGCAACCTCCGCCTCCCAGGGTCAAGAGATTCTGCCAGGCCTCAGCCTCCTGAGTAGCTGGGTCTATAGGCACACAACACCACACCCATCTGATTTTTGTATTTTTAGTAGAGACTGGGTTTCACCAGGTTGGCCAGGCTAGTCTTGAACTCCTGACCTCAAGTCAAAGTACTCAGATTACAGGTGTGAGCCACCGCACCTAGCCGGGGCTATTTTAATAGAAAACAAAACAGGGGTTTGCAGGAGGAAAGAGTGAGCACCAGCTCTGAACAGCCAGGCCAGGCTGGGCTCCCTCTGACTCCCAGATCCCCATCCCAGGAGGCCTGGCTGCTGTGGCCTCCTACTTTGGCGGCTCCTCAGCTGCCCCTCACCCCTCCATGCCTTCCTCTCCCAGCAACTGGTGAGCCTTTTCTATGCATTTCCTGCATGCATGAAATCAACCTCAAAAACAGCGGAAGCTGCAGAGCTATCCACTATTCTGGATTTGCATGTATTTTCTTTAGAGTTTTACTATGCATGCCCCTCAATAAGGTAAGACAGGTTCAGTGTCTTTGAGTTTTGTATAAACAGGAGTTCCCGGTTTGCTGTTATCATTCATTGCAATGCTTGTGAGATTTATCTGGGCAGGCCCACACTGCTCTCATGGGCCCCGCACCTCTTTTTTTTTTTTTTTTCAGATGGTCTCGCTCTGTTGCCCAGACTGGAGTGAGTGCAATGGTGGGATCGTAGCTCACTGCAGTCTTGACCTCCTGGGCTCAAGAGATCCTTCTGCCTCACCCTCCCAAGTAGCTAGGATTATAGACACACACCACCACTCCTGGCTAATTTTAAAATTTTCAGATCAGGCGCAGTAACTCATGCCTGTAATCCCAGCACTTTGGGAGGCTGAGGCAGGCAGATCACAAGGTCAGGAGTTCGAGACCAGCCTGGCCAACATGGGGAAACCCCATCTCTACTAAAAATACAAAAATTAGCTGGGTGTGGTGGTGCATGGCTGTAATCCCAGCTACTCAAGAGGGTAAGGCAGGAGAGCTGCTTGAACCTGAGAGGCGGAGGTTGCAGTGAGCCAAGATCGTGTCATTGTACTCCAGCTCTGGGAGAGAGAGCAAGATTTTGTTTCGGGAAAACAAACAAACAAAAATTTCACAGAGACGGGATCTCCCTATGTTGCCCAGGCTGGTCTTGAACTCCTGGGCTCAAGTGAGCCTCCTGCCTCAGCCTCCCTAAGGGCTGGGATTACAGGTGTGAGACACTGCGCTCGGCCTCGTGGGCCCCTTTTCACTGGTGTTTAATGTTCCATGGTGGAACTACCCCATGCCAAGCCACCCATTCTCCCACTGACCCACAGTCAAGCATGCTTGGTTTTGTCTCATGCAAACACAGTGGCAGTAGCATCTTTACACACCCCATGCACACATGCACCAGAATTTCTCTTGGGTCCACGCTTAGGAGCGGGCTGCTGGGTTGTGGAGTGCGCATAATCTTAACTTTACTAGTTATTGCCAAATTGCTCTGCAAAGTGGTTGTTCAGATGATCGCTTTAAAATATAAATTAGATCACGTCACTTCCCTGCTTAAAATTCTCCAATAGCTTCCGATTATACTTACAATAAAATCCATGCTTCCCTCCATGGAGACATGGTTGTATCCCACACCCCTCCCCCACAATTTCCTGGCCTCCTTTCTCTTCCTTCAATAGGGCTGGCTCTTTCATGCCCCAGGGCCTTTGCACATACAGGTCCCTCTGCCTGGCACACTCTTCTTCCAGCTCTTTCCAAGCGGAGCTCTTTCTTATCCTTCAGGACTCAATGAAAATGTCACCTTCTCTAAGGGGCCGCCCCTGACCACCCAGTTAAAGGGCCTTCTGCCCCACTCCTCTTATCAGCCTCTTTATTTCCTCTGGAGCCCACACCTTGGGCCCATAATGACCTCATCCTCTGATGTGTTTGCTGGTTTATTAACAGCATGGCAGCCTGTGGGGAGACGACCTCCTCTGCTTTGTACATTCCTGGATCCCAAAGGCCAGCATGGCATGGCACCTAAGAGCTCCTCTTAGGACTACTCATTCATTCAACAGACATTGATGAGGCCATGGATGTCACAGAGGGTGAGCAGTGGGGAAGGGGCTTTGCAGAGGGGAGTGTGGCTGAGACGAGGGCAGAGGAGGTGGCTAGGCCCACGGGGCCCTCCCTGATCCTTCTCCCACAGTCATGGGGTGTCATGGCGGGTGCTGAAGCTGGGAGCAGCAGGGTTGGTCTTGCCGTTTAGAAAGACCCTCTTTAGAGCTGGGGAAGGGAGCTGATTGAAGGGGTGGGCCTGGAGGCAGGGGCTGTGGGGATGATGGTGGCTGAGAATGGGTTGAGGGAGGGCTGGGAGAGGTGGCATGACCCAGCCCATGGGACCAAAGAGAAGACCATGGAGACAGGACTGGATCAAGGATGGGATCGGCTCAGAACTGTGCCTCAATCCAGTCAATGGAAGAGCACATCGTCTGTGAAGACACAGTGGCGGCTGGAGCCCTCCCACCCTCCTGCCCATGCTGCCTTCCACCACCCTCTGCAGGAAGCTGGGAGGGGCTCATTCATGTCTAGCCCACTCAGAGGCCCAGGTCTTAACCTCTGAGGTTACCGCCTCCCTCTGGCCCCCAGTGACTGCTCTGCGCACTTCCCCAGACTCTGCCTGTGAACACTACACGTGGCCTACAATTTCCTACAATTTCCATGGGAGAATCCTCTCGGGGCCCCCAGCAAGGTGCCCTTGACCTATGTTCCCCTCCCCTAAAACAGATTTGAAACCATGGCCCTAGAAGGAAAGGAACTGGAATAAGGTGGCACAGCTGAATTGTCACTTTGCTTTTTGGAATACGAAGTGTTGCGCCAAGTCCAAAACCGTTCCCTTCTCAGTAAGGACAGAGGAAATCTAAGGGAATCTTAGTCAGGGAATCTAAGTCAGACCCCAGGAAGCACCATCCTTTGCCTGCCGGGCACCCGCCACCTCTGTGCAGCCAGTGGCTGCTCACTCTCTGAGGCTGCCCAGGACTCTCAGGATGCGGGGCTGGGTTGGTGGAAGAAGCAGTTCTGTCTGACTCTAAAACTAGTGCTTCCCCAGTGGGGAGTGCCCGGGAGGTGCATGGGAAGGGCTGGGTGGGGTGGGGACCAGGCCTTCTAGTTCCCTGCTGTCCCCAGTGCCAGGGCCTGTGCTGAGGGTCTGGAGCCGAGGGTGCCCCTTGTCCTATGTTATTACCCCTCCCAGGCCTTGTCCTGTGGGGACATGAGAGGACCCTAGCCTGGTCCCTGCCTGCCTGCCTACCTTAGGGGCCCCCTGGCTTGGGCGCCTCCTCCTCTCTGTTCCCCTGCCCTCCCAGCTTGGGTTCCACGCTGCAGAGGGAGGAGGGAGAGGGAGGAGGAAGAAGGGTGGAGGGAGGTGGGAGGTGGGAGGCAGGAGGCAGAAGGAAGGAGCAGGAGGCTGGAGGAGGTCAGTGTGGCAGCCATTGGTATGCGAGGCTCAGCCTCAGCCCCTCCGCTCTGCGCCCCAGCCTTTCTGCTCAGCTCTTTAAGAATCCCTCCTCGGTAGCGGCAGCGTGCTGGTTGCTGGGCAACCCCATCACGCCCCGCCCCCTGCCGCTGGCGCTGGTCCTCTTCCCCTCCCCCTCCTCCCGCAGCTCCTCCCAGTGCCCAGCCTCAGCGGCGCTGGTGTTCCCAGCTCAGAACCTGCCAGGCCTGGCTGCTGGGGGCACCAGCCCCAGCCCTGGACCACAGCTGTGCCCCCCAGGACTCAGGGAGGGAGACCCTGGGCTTAGGACACTCTTTCTCCTTACTTCCCTGCCTCTGGAGCACCTAGGCCAGCAGGTGAGGGCAGGTGAGGGGTCCCAGAAGATGCCATCTGTTTCCTCAACCCCAGCTCTGCAGCCCCAGGACTCTGGGAGAGGGACCCTGGGTTCAGGGCACCCCACCTCAGACTCTCCCATCCCGACTTCCCTGCCCCAGGGCACCATCAGTGGCCTTAGCTCTATTGGGGTCTGTTGGGGGACAGAGACAACCCAAGGGGAAGGGCCAGGAGCCTCTTGAGTTCCCAGTGAAGTGGGGAGTGGCCACCTGCTGTGGTTGGTTCAGCCAGGTGCTGGGATGTGGACGCTGGGCCTCAAGAGC
The DNA here is from genome assembly GCF_003255815.1 of Theropithecus gelada. Lineage (NCBI taxonomy): Eukaryota > Metazoa > Chordata > Mammalia > Primates > Cercopithecidae > Theropithecus > Theropithecus gelada. The sequence goes on along the minus strand of NC_037682.1, from coordinate 10,591,537 downwards.
CTTTGCGCTGTGGAGGAGGCTAAGGCCATAAAGCAGCTCACACTGGGGCAGAGGAACAGGAGGGGAGATGAGGGGGCTGCAGAGCTTGAAGCCCCTGAAACCGGAATCTGGCGGCTGGCAGAAGAGGCACAGTGACAGGGTTGGGGGATCCCCAGTAGAGGTCTCTGAGGCACCAATCTCAGAGCCTCCTGCATCCCCGACCTCGGGCAGTCACAGGGACCCCGTCCCCTGGCTCCCCGATGTCTTGGGGCTGCCACCCTCCCTTTGGATCAGGCCCCACCTCTCGCTCCCAATGATATCCCCTTCCTCACTGTCTCAGGCTCCAGCCCCCATCTGCTTCCACCTGCCACAGACTCTGCACGGCCAGAAGACCCAGTCTCTCTCCTGGAGGCCCTTCCCAGCCCGCCCTGCACAGCTGGCCTCGCCCCCACCCTCCTCTTGGACCCATGCCCATGAGCTGCTCATCACACAGCCCTCCCTGCCCTGGCTGAGGCTGGTGTCTCCACAGGGCTCTTTCAGGACACAGTTCACATCTCCTTCCTGAACTTGGGATGTGTGTAACAGGTGAATGACAGCTGGAGTAAAGGAAGGTCTAAATCACCGCAAAAAGCATATCCTCTGCTGGGAATGATGGCTGAGAAGGCAGGGAGCTGGGAGAGGCAGCCCTGACTGTCTGGAAGGGATGGGGGCAAGGGAGGTGATGTCACTGGTGGGGAGCAGAGAAAACTCCCAAGGGAAAGAGGGGCTCATGAGAGAAGCCTGGCCACCAACCGCCTCAGTCCTGCTGGGGCTGGGGGCTGACCAGCTGACAAGTGGAACCGCCACCCCCTGGGTGACATAGTCCTGCCTCTGCCCAGGCCTGCGTTCCCACCCTCTCTGGAGTCTGTCTCCCCACCCACCTAGGGGCAGCTGGTTAGACCTGATCTCCCCCGTCATGTCCCCATCACCCCCCAAACTCACACCCAGACTCTACCCACTCCCCAGTAGCTGGATGTGCATCTGGCCCCCCAGAACCCCAGGAGCCATCATCTTTGGGCAATTCCCAGTTTTAAGAATCATGGTTGGCCTTGGGACAGCTCTGTCATTGTTACCTTGAAGGCCTCTGTCAGCCTGATGCTCACTCCTGTTTAATGTTCTGTCCATTCATCCATTCGCCACATTCACCAATGCCTGACCATGCTGTCCTCACATGCTGGACACTGTAGCAGGGGCTGGGGACACGCAGGAACCCAAATAGGCCCGGCTGTACCCTCAAGGTGCCCACAGTCTGGTGGAGAGATGAATACTAACAAAATACACATCACTGGACACAGGGACCTGTGATTCTAAGTCACGCTACTATTATATGTACTGCCCAAGAAGCAAACACACCACCAGAGAAAAAAATCAGCCACACCGGATCTTAGAGATGTGGACATGTTGGCCGGTAGATGCGAAACGCAGTCATAGAAATCGTAAGCAATCACCAACGAGCTGAGTGCTACAAAACAGAAGCGGAGGAGGGAGACAGAAGAAGGTGACCTAATCGGGAAGGTGGGGTTAGAAGCTGGGCATGGTGGTGTGCACCTGCAATTTCAGCTACTTGGGAGGCTGAAGTGGGAGCATCGCTTGAGCTCAGGAGTTCGAATCCAGCCTGGGCAACATAGTAGATCCTATCTCTTTTTTTTTTTTTTTTTAAAAAGGGAAGGTGGGTGGGTGGGGATGTGGGGTTTAGGGAGGCCTCTCTGATGACAGGTTGGCCAGGCCCTGGGCTGATGAGGAGGAGTTGGTTAGGACTGGAGAGGTGGAAGGGTGCAGAGAAGTAAGACCCTTGTTTCAGGGCCTGGGGGCAGGAGCATGCTGAGGGGAGGGGTAAGGACGAGGATGGAGGCAAGCACTGGAGCAGGGCTGTAGGGGTGCTCTTGTCCCGGCTGGCAGCCTCCCCAGTGCCAGTGGCCTGGTCTGACCTGCCTTGGGCCCCTCCCTGGTCCCAGCACCAGTCCTGGGGGTTGCTGACTTCACCCTACCTGGCTTTGTCCCTTCTGTGCCTGCTCCTTGGGGCACCCTCTCTAGGACTTTCCTCCTGGGCTGGAGGTCTTGCTCTCTGGCTCTCCCTGAAGCTCTGTGCCAGGCCCACCCTCCTGGTCCTAGACCTTGTGCTTAGAGGGGAGAAGCCCCAGCCCCTCTGTGTTGTGCATAATGGTGGGAAGAGAGCACGGTGGAGTTAGAACTTGGATCAGAAAAGCTGTTGGAGCCTGCCTGCCTGCCTTCCTTCCTTCCTCTTTTTTTTTTTTTTTTTTTTTTTTTTTTTTGTGACGGAGTCTCACTCTGTCGCCCAGGCTAGAGTGCAGTGGCACAATCTCTGCTCACTGCAACCTCTGCCTCCCAGGTTCAAGTGATTCTCCTGCCTCAGCCTTCACAGTAGCTGGGATTACAGGCATCCGCCACCACGTCAGCTAATTTTTGGATTTTTAGTAGAGACGGGGTTTCGCCATGTTGGCCAGGCTGGTCACGAACCCCTGACCTCAAGTGATCCACCTGCTTCGGCTTCCCAAAGTGCTGGGATTACAGGCATAAGCTACCGCAGCCGGCCGCTGGAGCTTTCTGATGTGTGCTGGCCAGGTGTCCCTGAAGTGGCGCACACAGCCTGCCTACTCACAGGTGACATATCCATGCGTTCATGTGAACATTCCATAGTACACTGGGACATCACTGGGGCCCCGGGCTGGGAGTCCAACCCTCTTTGGAAGTGATGCCCAGGCTGGGGCCTGTGGGGAAGGCTGAGGCCAGAGTTGTGCCCTTTGAATATCTGCAATTTGTTCTTGTCTTGGTGCCAACCCCTGACCACTGCCCTGGCATGGCTTCATGCCTGGATGCCCAGCACAGAGCCTGGGGCTAAGGGTCCCTGATGATGACCACAGACCCCACCTCCCAGTGGGGAAGACCCTGTTCCTCCCTTGAGTCAAGTCACCTCCTTCCCCTGCCCCCAGCTGAGAACAGGCCCAAGTGAAGCCAGGGGTGGCCCAGCTTTAGTTGACCACGGTCTAATAATGGTGAGTCGTATTGTTACAACACTTCACAGGATATGAAGCACTTTCCTCCTGGGACCTCACTGGACTCTCGCTAGCCCTAGGAGGTCTAAGATGGCCCTGTTAAGGAAATGGGGGCACAGCAAGGCTGGGATGGTGCCCAGGGCCGATGGCTGGTGAGTTACAGGATGGCGAGCAGGACCCAGATTTAGGGGCTCCAGAGTGGGGAGATGGCAGCTGGAGAGGCAAGGATGCTTCGGGCAGGGCCAGGGTGACCTTGGCTGCCCGGTGGTAGGGCCCACCCCACCACGCTGCATGGGTTACTGCCGCCCTGGGAGCCGGGGAGCTGGGGCTTGGCGAGCTCAAGGTTGAAACTACAAATCATCGTTAGGTGACTTGAGCTGCCCTTGTGGCTGAGTGCATCCCCCATGAGTGCCCAGCAGTGACTAGCTCAGTCCTCCAGGCCAAGGCCACACTGCCTTTACCAGTCACCTGCGTCCTCCTGGAGGCCACAGCTCCCAGGAGCTCGGCAAGGGTTTGTTGACTGAACAGCGATCTTTCTGATTCTCAGAGCCCACTGTCCCCTTCCTGGAATGACACTCCCTTGTGGTGCCCTACTCCTTCCAAGATAAAATCCAGGCTCTCCAGGTTTGTCTGAGACCCTGCACACCCATCCTGGCTGACACCAGCCACCTCATCTTCCACTATGGTCCCCCGGCTTCTGTCCCCCACTGTAACCAAGAATTCTTGAGTCTCAAAGCCAAGGCTGTTTCATGTCACAGCATCTGTGAGCTTCTGCTGTCTGTATGAACATCTCTCCTGACCCTCCAAGACCCAGGTCAAGAGGCACCTCCCTGGGGAAGCTGATGTCAAAATCGACTTGGCCCTGTGTCTTGGGGTCACGAGGTAATGCCTACTTCAGCAAGATCTTGCTAAACCATAACTGTCTAGGTGCCCAGCCCCCATGCTGGAGTTCCAGCTTTGCCAGGGCAAGATCCAGCAGGGCCTGATTCACTTCTGGTCCCTGGTGCCCTAAACAGCGCCTGGCACACAGTGGACTTCCAGCCACATCCCCTGAATTGTGCACAGCCACCAGGCATGGCTGAGCAAGTTACTCCATCAGCTTTGTGGAATATCGTGCAGCTGTTAAAACCACAATTATGAAGATGATTTTTGTTTGTTTTTTAGGGACAAGGTTGCCCAGGCTGGAGTGCAGTGGCACAATCATAGCTCACTGCAGCCTCGACTTCCTGGGCTCAAGTGATCCTCTCACCTCAGCCTCCTGAGTAGCTGGGGTGACAGGTGCCTAATTTTTTTAAAATTATTTTTTGCCAGGTGCGGTGGCTCATGTCTGTAATCCCAGCACTTTGGGAGGCCGAGGTGGGCAGATCACCTGAGGTCAGGAGCTTGAGACCAGCCTGGCCAACATGGTGAAACCCCATCTCTGCTAAAAATACAAAAATTAGCCAGGCTTAGTGGCATATTTCTGTAGTTCCAGCTACTCGGGAGGCTGAGACAGGAGAATTGCTTGAACCTGGGAGGCAGAGGTTGCCGTGAGCCAAGATTGTGCCATTGCACTCCAGCCTGGGTGACAAGAGTGAAACGCCATCTCAAAAAAATATATATATTTTTTGTATTTTTTTGTATATTATTTTTTGGTCTCAAACTCCTGGTCTCAAGCAATCATCCCACCATAGCCCCCCAAAGCTCTGGGATTACAGGTGTGAGCCACCATGGCTGGCTCGACGATAACGTTTTGATATCTAAGTGCAACATGTCAAACAGAGCTACAATCATACAATCCATTCCACTGCGACGCATTGACTGTCTGCGCTCTGTGCCAGCTCTGTGGCTTGGCGTGGGGGTGGCAGGGATAGAAAGGGGTCTCTCCTTCAAGACATTTGGTTCAAAAGAGGAGGAAGGCTTGAACATAATTCCTGAGCCACACGCCAAGTGCCGTGACGGAGAAATGACGGAGCCCCAGGGCCACACGTCCATCTGGGGGTCTGGGGAGGCGGAACGGAAACCACAGCTCTGTAAAAATTACAGCCGTCTCTGCATGGACAAGCCTGGAAGGGAGCAGAGGAACGGAAGCTGTTGACGCCACAGGGCGGTGGCATTGTGGGTGATTTTTCTTTCTTTTATTGTTGGTATAATGCTGTTTGGGCAATAAATAAAAATTGGGAGGAAAAAATAGCTGTTTGGTGAATTGAGTAGAAATCGGGAGAAGGAAGAAAGGGAGTTAAGGGGAGGGAAATCTGGAAGGGTGAAGTGAGGGAGAGGTAGGAAGGGCAAAGACAGGCGCGTGCAGAGCGCACAGAGGCGGTGGCCTCAGGCCAGGCCCCAGTCTGTCCCTGGGCTGGGCGCAAGAGGGCTGGGTTTGCACAGGGAAAGGAGGGGGAGAGGTGCTCTGTGGGGAGACCCTCCCCAGGGAGATCTGGGAGGGCATCCCAGGGGGGAGGTAGCCTCCAGGCCTCAATGGACAGCAAAGAGCAGGGCCGGCAGAGGGGGTCCTAGCCAGACTGCAGGCGGTCTGAGGGTGGATCAGGAGCATTGGGACCCTGGTGGGGGCTCTGGGCAGGCTTGGTACTCAGAGCAGCCACTGACAAGGTGATGAGGTCTGACCAGGTCAGGCCAGGCTGGGTATATGGGAGAGTCCCTTACTTAGTGTCCCAGCGAATGCCAAAAGCACTGGGACTTTCAGGCTAAGAGGAGGCTATCTGGTCTAAACATTCCCTCACTCACCCCACCCAGATGCCACACCATAGGCATGAACATCTTCCCAGTCTCTAATGGGTGCCAGACACTGGGCCACCACCCTCCCATTCAAGGTCTTCTTCATCTCTCACAGTAACCTTTGGAGCTAGGTAGTAACGCTCCCATTTCACAATCCAGGACACAGACTGGGAGAGGTTCAGCAACTTGGCCAAGGTCACAGTCAGCTGGGGATGGGAGGGGGCGCTGGCATGGGACCCTGGCGCTGCCCCCTTAACAGGTGGGAGAGGTACTGCTGGGGAGCGCCTGGGTGTTTACAGCACGCGGCGGATGACAGGGTCTGACCAGGGAAGGGGCGCCAGGCAAGGAGGAAGGGGTTACCTTGGCATGCAGAGTAGGCGGTGGGTACCTGTTTGTGAATGAATGCATGGGTGGACGGATGAATGAATGAATGAATGGATGGCTGGAGGGATGGATGAATGAGTGGGTGCAGAGAGGAGGGTGTTAGGGAGGCGGCGCATGAGCGAGAACCCCTTTCTTCCTCCGCGCTGGAGGCTGGCTTTGGGAGCCTCCCTCCCCCCACTCCCCAGAGGGGTCGGCTCCCCCACCCGCTCTTCCCCTAGACAGTTTAGCTGAGGGCGGGGGAGGGGGCACGGAGGCCGCTTCTCCCAGGCTGGGCCAGAGTCCCCGCGCGGCGGCGCAGCCTCCCGCGCCGGGTCCTGCCGGCCAGTGCGCAGCGCAGCGCCCCCGCCCCCGCCGCCTCCTCCCCGCCCGCTGCCTCCCCCTCCTCCCCCCCTCCCTCCCCGCTCCGCGCCTGCACGCACGGCCCCCGCCGCTGCCGCCGCGAGGGGAGAGGCGGCCGCACAGCCTGGTTCCCCGCGCCCTGCTCGCAGCCGCCGCTCGCGCAGGCACCGTCGCTGGCCCCCGCCCCGCCGAGCGCACCCGCCCGGGCACACGCACCCCGCCGCTGGACGCACCCCCGCACTCCTCCCGCGGCTTCGCCGGGCGCCCGAGCCGGGCAGATGCGCCGCCGCGCGCCCCCAGCTCCGGGCCCGCCACCGTGCTCTGCCGCGCGGCGGGGGCTCCTCTCCCGGCCCCCCCTGGGCGCCCTCCGGCTCTGGTTCCCGCCCGCTCCTTGGAATAACCCTTGAGGCTTCAGCCGTCACCGCAAAGTTTCCCGAGGAGACCCGCCTCCCGGGCCGCTGCGCAGGTAGGGCTGGCTGCACCGGGCGGGGGTCGGGGTCCGCGCGTCCAGGACAGGACGCTGGGGCCGGCGGGGCGGGGGCTGGGGGCACCGAGGCGCCACGGGGTCAGGCAGCGTGGCTTTGCCCCAGAGCGGCGGGAGACGGGACGCCCAGCCTTTGGGATTTGGGGTGGGGGTCCCTGAGTCAAGAGCTACGCGCTGGTGGCGGTGGCGCTGGCCCCGCCGCGGGGAGGCGCGGGGTGCGCGGCCGGCGGCTCCGCTCTCCCGAGCCGAGGCTGGAAAGGGCGGGGGCTCAGCTGGAGCTCTAGTCCAAGCCCTCGCTGCGCCCTCAGGGAGGGGGCCTGACCCGTGGGGGGCATCAGGCCGGTCATGTGGGTCCCAGCTCCCGCACTCGGGAACCAGAGGAGGGCGCGCGGCCAGGGACAGCCGGCCGGCCCGGGCGCCGCGCTCTCGTCCCCACCAGCCGCGTGAGTCACGGTTGGAGCGAGGTTTTATTTTTAAAACGACTTCAAGGGGGGCAGGAGCAGCCTCCAACTTCCCTCCCTGTGCACGCTGTGGACCGTCAGCCCTGAGCCGGGCGGGGGCTGGGGCCGTGCACCTGGTGGCTGGAACGGTGAGACCACGGTGCCCGGGCGGGGGGCGGCGGGCACCCCCCATCCCCCAGCTCTCAAGACAAGGAGGCAGCCCGACTCGGTGGCGCACGCCCCTCCTCGCGGGCACTGGAGGCCCCGGGGAGGAAGGCTGGGGAGTGTTGTCGCCCAGCTGCAGGGAACCGTGGCGGATCAGAGCTCCCCGAGGAGGAGAAAGTTGTGGAGCAGGGACACCAGGGAGCTGCCACAGCCTTCCCGGTGGCGCCAGGAGGCCTTCGAGGCCCTCCAGGGTGGGCAGTTTTGAGAGAATACAGCCCAGCTGGGGTGTGTCAGGCCCCCGAGGCCCAAGCCAGAGCTCTGATGTGAATAAATACAGCCAAAGCTGGGAACGGAGGTGAGGGGTGACTGAGAACAGCCCTGCCTCACCGAAGCACCTACGCCCTCGGGTTGGATAGAAACCAGTCCCTCCACATCCCCTTCCCCAGGTGGCTCAGGAGTTTGGAAGGAGGTTGCCTGTGTGAGGGACCCAAGACGCCACTGTGGAGGGAGGTGGCTGGGGCACCCCGTCTCTGCCCGGCGGCTGTGGGGGAGGCAGCCGCACTCGGGGGCTCCAGGCTCCAGTTTCTGGAGTTGAAAGCTACTGCATCTCTTCCGCCAGCCCCGGGAGGAGAGGCGCAGACATCACCTGTCAGCTGGTGCTGACTCCGTGGGCGACTGTTCAGGGCTTCCTCAGAAGGTTTAAAATGGAAATGGCCTGAGCTGACGGGGCCAGTGCCTGGGAGGGATCGCTGACCAGCAGGGCCAGCAGTGAGGGAGCCCTGGTAGGTGTGAGGGTCAGGAAGAGCTGAGGGCTGTCACATCTGGCTGAAGGGTCGACCATGGGCACAGGGTGTGTGTGTGTGTGTGCGCACATACATGGGCTACATGTGTGCCCCCGGTCCCATGTTCTTACCCAGACACAGAGACTGGACGCTTTTCAGTAAAAAGCACCCTGACCCCATCATGGAGGCTCCATAGCCCACACCCCGGAGGCAGCTGTGGCCTGCTGGACTTCACCTAGACCTGGGTCTATGCGTCCGCACTCTACCATTTATTGATCCCTCCACCTCCCTGTGCCTCAGTTTCCCTTGGTAAAATGGGGTTGATAGTATCACCACCTGAGCTGGGGGGCTGCTTTGTAAGTGCATTTGACAAATATTGTTAGTAGTCCTGCTCCTGGACTGGAGGATTCTCAAGGGCTGAGGGTACCTACAGGGACTTTAGAGGGTCAGGCAGTCAGATTTTCCCGCCCCCAGTCAGTGTGCTGTCATTGGACTTCATCCTCACGCTAACCCTCAGTGGCAGCGCCCCGTGTCCCCTCCTCCCGACTTCCGAGGCCTCCCATGGAAGCCCCTGGGAGATCCGCCCAGCCTGTTTCTAAGGTGCTGGGGAGGGGGTGCTGCCACCCCACTGGTCACCCACTGCCAGGGCTGTACAGACTCAGCTCTGTAGAGATTGATGCCTGGTGGCTGAGCCTGTGTCGCATCCACTGGGTGACCCTGGGCCTGCAGCCTCCCCTTTCGGACGGCTTCCTTGCCTGAGCAGGCGGTTACAGCAGTTGCCCCACAGAGAGGATGTCTGGGAGTTCTGCGTGTGGGCGCAGGGAAGGGTGGTGCACACATGAGCAGGTGGTGTCTGTGCTCGCCTCAAAGTTAGCTGAGAGGACTGGGGCTCCAGGTGGCCCTGACCCTGCGGGTGTTGAAGGACTGAGAGGTGGGTGTAGAGCCCAGAGGCCAGTGCAGTGGCAGCTGTCAAGTGGCTGCTCTGGTGCAGGGGGAGGATGAGGCCTCTGGGGTCAGCTGGGCACAGCCACCTCTGCCCAGTCAGGGGGCTAGCAGCCCCTCCCCAGCCAGCCAGACATCCCCAGAATCAGGGCTGGACATGGCCTGATCTCAGAGATGGGGCCTGTCTGGGGCTGTGTGGGTCTGGCTGTGCTGGCCCTTCTGCTCTAGAGTCTGGAAATGATATCAACCACCTAGTCATCCCTGCTGATCGTGTTCCTGGCACACTAGAATGCCATCCCAGGGTTCTAAGGACTTTCAGTTCCTGGGGAGGGTTTCTCTACCTGGCCTGCTGACCTTCAGTGTGACCCGCCTTCCTCATCTGTAGGGTGGGGTAACAGCAGTACCTACCTTGGAGAGATACCCACTTTGAGAGGATGCATATGAGGTTTCTAGCACAGAGTTCATGCCTAGCAATGTGGGGCCCCTGCCTGGTCTGCACCCCTCATTCACTGTGGGCCAAGGGCTTTCAGCTTCTTCAGGCCTTGGGGTGGCAGGGAGGATGGATGTGGCCCTCATCCCCTGCAGGCAGGGGCCATTCACTCTGGTACCCAGCCCAAGGGGCAGTGGGAAATGCCCCAGAGCAAGGGGGGGCTGGAGGGCTTTTGCTGAGGCCCCTTATAGCCTGGGGTGTGTGAGGCATATGGGCAAGCGAGCATGGGTGGACAAGAAGAGGTGTGGGTGTGGTGAGGGTGCTAACTGCCTACAGTGGGGTGGGTGGTGACTGCCCCAGGGGGTAGCTTTCCGTGCTTACTGGCAGAGGAGAGCACCAGCCTCTGGGAGGCCCAGGCCCCAGACCCTGGCTGCTGCCCCACCGAGTGTGTTTGAGGTAGGGGGGTCCTCCTCAGAACCTGTGTTGTTCTCCTGGAGACAAAGTTCAGGCTCTGGCTGGCTCACAAGGCAGCTGCATTCTGTCCTCTGCCATGGGACACTCACCCTGAGAGGGCCAGGGCTGCGGTGTGGGGCAGACTGGATGACTGGAAGGAGATGAGGAAAGGATAGCGCCCCTGTTTTGCCCTCCTCCCCCGGACAGCCTGCCTGGAGTTCTCTGGCAGCAGCTGGAGCCACCGAGAGGGTTCCACGGAGCAGGCTGTGTTTGTGCAGGCCTGTGTTTGCCTGTTTACCATCCCTCGAGGCCCCCAGAGCACTGCCGCTCCCCCGGGCCAGCGGCTCTGCAGATGATGTCAGGGTTTGGGGGCCTCTCCTTGCTTTGTGGAGGTTGTTTGCTGGATTTCTGCAGCCCTGGGTTTTAAACTGACACCCTGCAGAGCTGGGGGCTAGTGAGGGTTGGGGAGAGGGCAGGGAGGAGGATGGGTGGGAGTTTGGGGCTGAAGTCATGGAGGATAAATGGGCTGGCCCACCAGTGCTCCCCTGGCACCCCTGGCTCCCTGGCTCTTCTGTTTTCCCTTCCCTCACTCCTTCCTTCCTTTCCCGCTCATTCATTCATTCATTCATTCTTGAGATAATCGTTGAGCATTAGTTATTGCCAGGCACAGTGCTGGGCTCTGGGACAAAGTGGGGAGCAAAAGCAGTGGATGTCTTGCCCTCAGGGCGCTTCCAGTCAGATGTGGTGTCAGACATTAGTCAGGTCTACCTCTTCCCCATGAAGCCTTGGCTCTGAAGGTGCAAAGTGGTGAGGTCAAGTAACAGAGGGGTCTGCTGGGGGGTGGGATTGAGGGGGACTTCTCAGGGAAGGGGGTGCTTGAGTTAAGATGTGAAGAGTGAGCTGGAGCCGGGGAAGGGCAGGGACAGAAACAAGGGCCTGGAGGACAGGATGGATGGAGAGGGCTGCATGGAGACCCCTTGGCAGGAGGACAGAGGGGCTCGAGGCACCTGGCCAGGGCGGGGGCTGGGGGGTTGACTCCCTGGGTCTCCGCGGCCCATCCATCTCCGGCTCTCTCAGGATTCCTGGGTCTGCCTCAGGGACCCTCTGCCTGTCCTTGTAGGCGGGCCTCTGGAAGAGTGGGCTTCCTAGGCCCAGGATGCCAGGTTCCCTTTTCCTGAGAGCTGTGTGTTCACCTGCGTAGACAGGTTGCCCCAGCACATCTGATGGGCTGTGAGACAAATGTGGGCGTGTTTATGATGGGGGCGGTAGCCCTGGGTGGACCAAGAGCTATTAGTGATGAAGGAGAGTCCACAGAAACCCTCCCCAGCCCTGAATGTTCCCGGTGCAGGGAAGCGAGGCTGGGGTGCCGGCCAGAGGGAGAAGGGAGTGAAGGGGCTATGGCCTGAAGGGCCCCGGACCCGGCTGTATGGGGCTCAGCTAGCCACTAGGGGACACTGCCTCCCAGGACGCCAGGACCCAGGCATCCGACGCCCGGCTAGGCCCCAGGTGCGGCAGGCTCTGCTTCGAGGGGCATCCTCCTGGGCAGCCAGGGGTCTCTGGTCTGGCTGGCAGGGAGGCAGTGGCTGGGCTGGTTGGGGATGGCTTATACTTAATTGAAACTGGGATTAAAACTGGGGTCATGGGACGCTAGTCCTGGCCATTCCTGCCCGCATCGCTCTCCAGAGGCAGCTCCGTGGCAGTATTTTTTTCACGCCCCTTTCCCTCCTTCTGCCTGAATTAATCGTTGGCACCAGATTACAACAGATTTAGCAAACTGTAAGAAAAAAAAAAAAAAAAAGAGGGAGAGAGAGCGTGAGCAAGAGAGGAAGAGAGAAAAGAAAGGAAGGAATGCCTTCCGCGAGGAGCCGGCGTTTATCTCCAGAAGCAATTTGCTCTTGTTGAACCGTCCCTGTCGCCCCTCAGCCCCCCACCCCTGTGACGCCTGGGAAATGCTGCTGGGGAAAATGTCCTCAAAAATGCTGCCGGGTGCTGGAGCCAGGATGGGCTTTTCCTGGGGGAGGTCTGCCAGAGGCTGCTGAGGAGAGGAGAGCTCAGGGGGCTGCTCTGGAGGGTGTGTGGGGGGACGCCTGGCTGGTTCTGAGTGGTGGCAGAGCTGGGGATGAGGGGGTCAGAGGCCTGGCGAGAGGCAGGGATGGCTGAGGGCAGGGATCTGTCTATGGGGTTCCTTGCGGCAGCCCCAGGGCCTGGTGCTGGGCCCGGCACATGGCAGGGGCTTGGTGTAGGGCAGAGCGAGTGAACGGATGAATGAATGGAAAAAGGGGTGTAGCCGGGACTGAATGACTGCCTCGGGAGCTGGCGTGGCAGCAGTGGAGGGTCCAGCCTGCCCATCAGGATTCCTAGGGACAAAATCCGAGGGACTGAGCTGTCTCTCAAGCAACATAGCATCTTGGGTCTTGGATCCAATTCCACTTCTCTCTGGTCGGACAAGACGGGCCCTGGCTTTGGTTCAGGGAATCTGGCTGTTAGGGAGTGGGCGTCTGGCCCTGGGGACACAGCAAGTCACAGAGGCTCATGGGAGTTTGACCTCAAGGCTGAGGGTGCCCCACCCAGTTAAAGCACAGGAGTGAGATTCGGTGGGCTGAGAGCCCCTGGGCTCCTAGCCTGGGCTGGGCTGCCCCACCCTGAGTGGGGACTTAGGTTCAGTGGGGGGCAGTTAGGGGCCTACCCTTCCTTCTTCGCCCACTCACTCTCTCAGGCAGCAGCCACGGTGGGCCAGGCCTGGAGCCGGCCACAGGGGAGGTGGCGGCAGCCCAGTCCAGTGGGACCAGGCGGGAGGGGGAGACAGATTTGCATTACGCTCACACCTCTGGTGGGCACACACGCACCTTCATGCACACACTCTTGCACACGCACCTTCATGCACACACTCTTGCACACACATGCTCACACCTAACCCACCTTCCTCCCCTGCCTTCCCTGAGCCAGCCTGAGCCAGACTCTGAGGTGAATGAAGCCCACATCTCACCCCCACCTCTGGAAGCTGCCGCGAGGAAGGGGCTGGAGTGGCTGCCTCACCCTTCCCGTGCAGTCCCCTGCCGTTCCTGCTCCCTTCCGGCCCCTCTCTGGGGAATGGGTGTGTGTGAAGGAATGAGAGGTGGGAGTGACAGCCCCTCCCCTAAGCCCTGTTCCAATGGAGGAGGCCCTGTGACAGCCAGCCCTGCAGCCTAACCTTTCACCCCAGGGAGCCAGCAGTCAAGTGGGCTCTGGGTAGGGCCGCACCCCTGGCCAGCCAATGGGGGGCTGGCCTGGTGCCCAGGCCTGTGGGGGTCTTGGAAGCCTTTCCCTGCCTCACTGGGGCTGCATGCCTCCTAGGCTGTCCACCGGTCCCAGGGAGATAGACCATATAACACTCTCCTGACCCCCCAGTGACAGTGGGGCCCTCCACATCTCAGTTCCCCACTACTTGTGGACAAGGGGTTGGACCACTAGGTCCCTAGTAGCTGCCACTCAGAGCCGCACCATGGCTCTGAGCCCTGAGATCCCCACTAGGCTTGGGCTAGCCAGAGAGACTGGGCAGTGCCACACCCCAGTTTCCAGGGACTTTTGGCTTGACAAGCTCTGCCTGGTTTATCTTCTTCCCACTGTGAGAGCAGGGAGACTGAGGCACAGAGTGGAGACAGCCCTGTCCAATGCCACGTGGTAGTCAGGACATACCCCGGGGCAGCAGGGCTGTGAAACGAAAATGCCAGGCTCGAGTCGACGGATTCGGGCTCGAAGCCCACCTTTGTTACTTATCATCTGAGCGCCCTGGACGCCTCATGTCCCCTCTCTGTGCCTCAGTCTCCACACCTGTGAAACGGGACGATGGCACACGTGCTCACATCCCAGGGTTAGCAGGAAGACTCCATGTGACTGTGTCCACAGAAGGGCTTTGTGGGAACCAGTAGTTAACTTTGGATCATGGGACAGGCGCCACCAGAAACGTGCTGGGATAATGACACTGCTCAGGGCTCTGAGGAGCTCAGGGGCTGGAGAGGGGCTGTACAGGCTAGCTTTCCGCCCTCAGGACCCCACCCTGTCTGGCAGGAAGGCTTGTGCGGCACTGCGGAGCCCCGACATCTGGGGCCCATGCAGTAGCAGGTGGAATGCATCAGGGAGCAGTGGACTCTAACTGCCCGGTTGTGACAAAAGGGCAAGTTGGGGTGTGGGTGACTCCTGGGGGAGCTGGGGAGAGCTGAGCTCTGGAGGGCTTGGGAGAGCAGCAAGGGTTAGGAGGCAGCAGATGTGGGAGGGGCTAGAGGTCAAATCATGGAAAGGGAAATCGTGGGGCTCAAATGTCACCTGCTCACTAAGGGTGGCAGAGAGGTTATTGTAGCCATTATTGAGTGTTTACTGCATACGATGTGTATTTCACAGAGCATCATGCTAAGGACTCTACCTTGCAGAATCCCACTGAGGCTTTACAATAGCCCCATTGCACAGAAGAGAAAACAGGCTCAGGCAGATAAAGTGATTGGACCAAGGTCACGTAGCCAGAACATGGCATCTTTTTTTTTGTTTTGTTTTTAGATGGAGTTTCACTCTTGTTGCCCAGACTGGAGTGCGATGGCACAATCTGGGCGCACCGCAACCTCCGTCTGCCAGGTTCAAGCTATTCTCCTGCCTCAGTCTCCCAAGTAGCTGGGATTACAGGCATGTGCCACCATGCCCAGCTAATTTTTGTATTTTTAGTAGAGTTTTAGTAGGTTTCACCGTGTTGGCCAGGCTGGTCTCGAACTCCTGACCCTCAGGTGATCCACCCGCCTCAGCCTCCCCAAGTGCTATGATTACAGGTGTGAGCCACTGTGCCCAGCCCAGGACATGGCATCTTAAAGCATATGCTCGTAACCCCCCCAGCCCCCAACACATGAGAGTAATCGACGCAGCAGTAGTAGCTGACATTTATATCACACTTACTATGTACCTGATGGTTGGCAGTTCCCCCAACTTTTTTTTTTTTTGAGATAGAGTCTTGCTCTGTCACCCAGGCTGGAGTGCAGTGGCGCAATCATAGCTCACTGAAGCCTCGAATTTTTGGGCTCAAGTGATCCTCCCACCTCAGCAGGCCGAGTAGCTCGGACTACAGGTGTGCACCACAACACTGGCTAATTTTTTAATTTTGCAGAGATAGGGTTTCCTTATGTTGCCCAGGCTGGCCTTGAACTCCTGGCCTCAAGTGATCCTCCTGCCTTGGCCTCCTGATTACAGGTGTGAGCCACTGCTCCTGATCCCCCAGCAACTTCTGAAGTAGGCACTATTATTATCCTGATTTTACCCGGGGGTAAACTGAGGAACTGAGTGGTGAAGTGACTTGCCCAAGGTCACATAGAGGAAGGGGAACCACATTCATTAGGGCGAACTTGGGTCCTTTACAAAGGAGGATGGGAAACTGAGGCATGGAGACGGCAGGTAACTGCCCGAGGTCACCAGACCCTGAGCTTTGGTATCTGTCATGCTCCCTCCTTACCAGACCCCTCCCCAAGCTGGGGACCTGCCGGGGACCTCTGGGCTGTCTCCTGTGGTCTAAGAGCCTCATGCTTCCTCTTCCCTGCCTGGATTTGCCTTCGTTTCCTGAGGCCCCACTGTGTGCTGGGCCTGGGGCTGGTACTGACAATAGGTGATGTCATCTAACACATGTGTTAGGGAGGAATCAGGGAAGGCCTCACAGGGGAGGTGTCATTTGCGCCTTGGAGCCAGGCGGAAGGGCAGTATTCCTGGAGGGGAACAGCCTTGGCAGAGGCCTTGTGAGTGGTCAGGCCTGTGCCGGCCGAGAGGGAGCAGCCTGGGTGTGTGTGGTGGGTGGCATGTGCTTCTGCCTCTGCCGAGCACTTCTCTCCAGCCCAGACGCTGGCCGGTGACGTCAGCAGGTGGCCCAGCCAGGCCTCACTGCCCGCTGGTGCCCTCAGGAGGAGCGGGGTGGGTGAGGGGGCCCGCGAGGGTGCTGGCGGCCTGCGGTCACGGAGCAATCTCCATTAGGGCCCGTGAGCGAGTGGCAGCAGCTCCTGGAATCCTATTAAAAGCTTTTTCATTGTTCCCCGCGTTATGCTCTGCTCCGCCGGGACCTGGGCATGTTGATAATTTATTTGTGGAAGGGAAAGGGGCGAAGAGCGCCGGAGAGAGGAGGAAACGTCATCATTTACTCAGCCTGGTATCTGCAGCGTGGGCCCTGTCACAGGGCAGCTGGAGATGGGGCTCTACCACCCCATCCCAGCCTCTGGGTCACTTATGGGACCCAATTTGGTAGGTGGGAGGGGTGAGGGTCTGCTGAGGGACCAGTGGGGTTCAGCTGGGGTAGGCCTCTGGCTGCCCTGCTTCCAGCTCTGATGTGGAAGCCCCGGCCCGCCCTGCTAATGGGGTTTGGGAGGTAGCCGCCTTGCTGGGTCCTGAGGGTGCAGATCGGACAGACTGCTCCTGGGGTCTCAAGGGCAGGCACATATCCCTGCTGCTGGCCAGCCATGTGGCTGCATAAGCCACTGTACCCCTGGACACCAAAAACCTGAAAGAGACCTCACTTTTCTGGGGGATGAGAAGGAATTCAGAACTAACAATAATAGTAATAACAGGCAGGCATGGTGGCTCACACCTGTAATCCCAGCATCTTGGGAGGCTGAGGCAGGAGGATGGCTTGAGGCCAGGAGTTTGAGACCAGCCTGGGCAACATAGTGAGACCCCATCTCTTAAAACAGTAACAGCAGTGATGCTGGCTAGCATGACTGAGCACTCACTGTGGACCTGCAGTGTGCTAAGCATGTCACGTACAGTACTGTATCTCATTTAATCCCCATCAGTGGGCAGTGATACTCTTATTATTCCTTTTTTACACACGAGGAAACTGAGTTACCCGCAGCCAGGGTCACACAGGTTCTAAGCGGCAGGGGTAGGATGGAAACCCAGCTTCTTTTAGCATGGGTGCTGCCTCTGGCCTCCTGAGCCTCTGTCCCCTGGAGCAGCCGACTCCCACTGGGTCCCCAGCGCCTCTCTTCCAAAGTGAGGAAGCCCCAGAAGAGGGAACAGGGGCCACTTCCTGCAGAACCTTCTAGTAGCCAACTTAGTTGTCATAGGAGTCTGGTGGGGCACAGATGAGGAAACAGAGGCTTACAGAGGTGACAAAGGCAGGGTGGAGCCAGGGTGGCCCTGCGATCCCAAAGTGTCCCCTATGGTGGGGTGCGACGCTGCCCAAGGGGATAGGAGGGAGCTGGGTCCTACCCTTGCCCTGGACCCCAGACAGTGCTGGCCTTTGTCTGGGACCCTGCGCTGTGCTCCAGCCCACGTTGGCTTCATGCACACTCCTGACTGGCCCATTCTTTTTTTCTTTTTGAGATGGAGTTTTGCTCTTGTCGCTCAGGCTGGAGTGCAGTGGCACGATCTTGTACCCTCTCAAGTAGCTGGGACTACAGGCATGTGCCACTATGCCCAGCTAATTTTGTATTTTTAATAGAGGCAGGGTTTCACCATGTTGGCCAGGCTAGCCTCGAACTCCTGACCTTTGGTGATCCGCCCACCTCAGGCTCCCAAAGTGCTGGGATTACAAGTGTGAGCCGCTGCGCCTGGCCTGGCCCGTTCTTTAAGCTGTGGAGGCAGGAATTCACGGTGTGATGCAAAGTCTTCCCCATCCCTGCCTCTCCCCATCCTCTAGCCAGACACTGCCAGACATTTCAAAACTTGAATTCAGTCAAGTCACGCACTAGCTCTGAGACAATCACTGGCTCCCTAGTTCCTGAGAAGTCAAGTCCAGTGCCCTTAGCCTGGCATTTCAGACCTTCCCAGCATGGCCTGATGCACCAGCCTCGCCCCAGTGCCTCCCCCCGCTAGCAGGCTCACACCTCTGAGTCTTCAATGTGCTGTTCCCTGTGTCGGGAAGGCCACCCTCACTCCCCGGCACTGCCTGCCTCCACCTGCCTGTGGTGCCCCCCACTCCCCTCCCCTGCCCCAGAGAGGTGCTGCTGAACGGTGGAAGCAGTCAGATTCCTCAACTCCTCCCAGCAAGCCTTTCCGGCCCGAGATTCGATGATAAATGGCTTTCTTTGTACAACAGCCCTGGGAGTGCGTAGTGGGAGCCCATTTTAAGAAGGCGAAACCAGAGACTCTGGGAGGTTCAGACACTGAGCCAAGGTCACCCAGCAATCGGAGGAGATGAAGCCAGGTCCATGCCATGGGGTCCCTGCCCTGTTCCGTTTCACCCCCAGCAGCCGTGAACAGGTGCAGGAGTGATCAGCTTGGCATTCCCTGAGCCCTTGTCACCTGCCTGGCGTTCACGGACGGTCACATTTAATCTTTACAGTGCCCAGATGTACTCAGAGGCTCCATTTTACAGATGAGGAAACTGAGGTTAAGAGAGGGGAAGAAGGCCCGGCACGGTGGCTCATGCGTGTAATCCTAGCACATTGGGAGGCTGAGGTGGGTGGATCACCTGAGGTCAGGAGTTCGAGACCAGCCTGGCCAACATGGTGAAACACCATCTCTACTAAAAATACAAAAATTAGCTGGGCGTGGTGGCAGGTGCCTATAGTCCCAGCAATTCAGGAGGCTGATGCAGGAGAATCGCTTGAACTCAGGAGGTAGAGGTTGCAGTGAGCTGAGATCGTGCCATTGCACTCCAGCCCGGGTGACACGAGTGAAACTCCATCTCAAAAAAAAAAAAAAAAAAAAAAAAAAAAGGGAAGGAAGTAGGGAGGCCCCAGCCCTGCAGCAACTTCCTGGGACCCTGATGGTGGACAGGGGCTTTCCCAGCGCCCTGTGTGCTGGGTCTGAGCCACCACTTCAGAGTGGGGATGCTGGCAGGCCCTGCCCATCTGAGGCCCAAACTGACTCTCAGGCCTGCAGCCTGCCCTGGCCAGCAGGAGGCAGTGGGCCCAGGAGCAGGGCCAGGCGGGGGCCCTGCCCCCACGACAGCTGCCTCTCTGGCCCACTGGCCTCTCAGACAGACAGGGCTTGTGAGAGCTGGGGGCCTTCGAGGAGAGCTCAGCTCCCGCCGGCAGCTACTCAAAGGCCTCATTGTGGCAGGAGAGTCCGCCATGGGCAGCTGCCCCCATGGGAGGTGCAGACAGAGCCCAGCCTTTGTGCCAGTGCACTGTCCCTGCCCTGACCGGGGTCAGCAGGACAGAGGCCCTTGTCTGTGGAGGCTGGGAGCTCCCTGGGGAGGGGCTGCCCTGGACCCTCCATTGGCCTGGGACGGGTGTGGTCTGTGTTGCCAGGCTGTGGTTGCCAGGGACCCAGGAGCCCCTCCAGCTCCCAGATCCAGCCATAGAAGGGGCTGGCCCTTGGCCTGACTCCGGCTTGGAGAGGTGCAGAAGTCCAGCAGGATGGTTAATAACAGTCATGGCAGCAGGGGCTGCGGCCCCAGCAGAATTCTCACTGTTCCTGCCGCTAAGCACTTTGTGCGTTATCACCGATTCCTCAAAGCAGCCCTGCAAGGTGCCTGTAGTTATTTGCTCCATTTTAGAGATGAGAAAACCAAGGCTCTGCAGGGTTAGGAAATTCGACCCAGATCCCATAACTCTAAGGGCGGAGCTGGATCCCACTCCAGAACCCATTCTGAGCCCCAGGGGTTGCTGTCCCCGCCAAGCACCTGAGGTGGGCCAGGCACCAGGGCCATCCTATGGGGCACACCCAAAGCCGCCCTTGCCCCGTCCCCACAGAGCTCCCAGCCAGCTCACCAGACCCTCAAAGCAGTCTGATGTGAAGGAGAGCCTGTCATCCCATTTTAGAGCCAAGGAAACTGATGCTCAGAGAGACAGACTGGGGTGCTGGCTGCCTCCTGCCCTGAGTGTGGGTGATGGGCAAGATCACATATTTGTCTTTCAGGTGGTGGGGCCGTTGCCTGCACTTTGTGGGTGAGGTATCACGTTCACTGGAGTGGGGAACAGTGGAGGAAAAGTGACAGAGCCCCTGAGGGGTCTGGGGGACTTTAGGGCTGAGCCACCCCGTTCATAGTCCCACTCCTGGAAGGACCCCCAGAGACCATTGTATTTGTTAACACCCCACTGTGTAGTGGGAAACTGAGGCACAGAGAGGGAAAAAGGGACTGGCCCAGGATCCCCAACGCCTTGGGGATTGAACAGGGTCCTGCCGATGCCCAAAGGCTGTGCTGTTCACAGTGGTGCCCATGGCTGGTCCTGGGCAGGGAGGTCAGCAGGCCCCCTGAGCACTTCCTGTGCACCGAGCCCAGTCTGAGCATTACCAGCATGACTCGCTTCATCCTCACAACCTTATGGGGGAGGTACAAGGAAACTGAGGCCCTTTCCCCAGGCCACACCTCCAAGGTCAGCCTCCCCGAGCGGGCTTGGTCTCCTAGCTCAGCTGGTTCTATCAGCTTCCTGTCCTGCAGGACCTGCTGACTCCCGCACAGGCATCCTGATGGTTCAGGGTTGGAGGTGCCTGCTGAAGGGTGTGGGCTGGGGGTGCACACAGACAGCTCAGTGATCTGCGGGGCAGGCTGCACACCCAGGGCCCAGTGTCCTGCCGCTGAACTTGCCTTCTCATCCTGAGGGGCATCGGTTTCTCCATCTGTGAAATGGGCACCAGGCCTGTGGGGCACCCACAAGTGAAGTTGTTTCTGCAGACTCCCTTATTGCTAGGGCTGGGACCTGGCTGAGCTGTGACCCACCCCCCACCATGCCCCAGCTCTGTTCTAGAAAGGCTATGTCCCAGACCAAGACGCTGTGGCCCTGGGGAGGAGGCCAAACCTCTCTCAGAGCTCTCTTGGCCTAGAGATCACACAGGACCAGCCCGGGCCTGGATGCCTGATTATAAATAATTAATGCTATTAATATTAATAAGAAATGGTCTGGTAAAGTGATGATGAGGATGATGGCCTGCTCTTCCCTCGAGATCTCTCCAGAGGCTGGGAAACCAGGCCCTCAGTCCTTATACCCCCCAGGGAAGCCGGGTGCAGGCTCTGTCCTCACCCTGCCACTCCCACCCCTCCCTCCCTGGACCGCAGCCTGGGGACACAGGGAGGGCCGATGACCCATCCCCACAGGAGAAGGGACCTGAGACCCTGAGAGATGCGTGGCTCCCCAGGACTCACAGCTACCACGAGGCCCAGAGCTTGACTGAGTTTAGGGCTCTTCCCACTGACCCTTCTGAAATGTGCAGGTCACCTGGGGGCAGCTGGACACGTAGGGGTCCTGGGGCCAGGCCCTTGGCCAACCCTCAGTGTGACATTGGTGGGAACCCAGATGCCCAGGCACTGTTCCTACTCTGCCCCTTCCTGGCTCTGCGGCCATGGACGCTTCAGCCCCTGTACCCTCTCTGTTGCTTCCATTCCCAAGGGTCACCTGGTGAGGACAGCCCTCCCTCACAGCACTGAGGACAAGCCTGGCACACAGTGAGGGCTGTCCAGCAGTGATCGTGACCCAGTGGTGACCATGGCCCAGCTGACTTTTGCTCTTGTCACCCAGGCTGGAGTGCACTGGCGCGATCATGGCTCACTGCAACCTCTGCCTCCCAGGTTCAAGCAATTTTCCTACCTTAGCCTCCTGAGTAGCTGGGATTATAGGCGCGTGCCATAATGCCCCACTAACTTTTGTATTTCTAGTTGAGATGGGGTTCTGCCATGCTGGCCAGGCTGGTCTCAAACTCCTGACCTCAGCTGATCCACCTACCTTGGCTTCCCAAAGTGCTGGGATTACAGGCCTGAGCCACTGTGCCCAGCCACAGCCTTGCTTTTCTTGACCCTCCAAGACTTTCCTGTTGCAGGCAGCCAGGCCTGTCCCCTGAGCCCCACTCCTGAATCCTCTGGACCAGCCTTGCCCAGGGGGACAGCCTGGTGAATTCCAAGGGTTGGGGCTGAAGTATTGTGGCCCACCCATCTGGGGGAGAGGTTCACTCCATGGATGCTGCCTGTGGGTACAGCCCCCAAAACCCCAGGTTTGAGGCCCCGTGACCACTCACCTAGCCACCTCGCTAGGCCTCAGTTTTGTTATCTGTGACATGGGGCCAGGGGTGCTAAGACAGAATGATGTGGGCAGCAGCCTTACCCCACGTAGGTGCCCAATCGGGAGGGGAGGGGCTGGTCCCTCTTCTGAAGTAGCTCTGGGCAGACACCAGCATTGACGGCCCTCTGGGTGCTGATGTGGTGGTGGGGTGGGTACATGTGGTTGCGAGCTGGGGAGGCAGTGGGGACTCTGGCGGCTTGGCCTGACACTCAGTGGTGACAGCGATGGTGGCCCCACCCTCCCCAGGGTGGCGCTGATTGACTCTCATCGTTGTGGGGTGGGGGCACCCTCTCGGAAGCCTCGCTCCTGGCTCCTGGGCAGAGCTGTCGGCCGGGCAGGCTAACAGCTGTTTGTGCAGAGACTAAATCTGTCCGGGTCTATCAGATGGACTTGTGCCACCACTGCCATTCCTGCGTGGAGCGGGTGGTGGGCTGTGTGGAGTGGGTGGCAGTGTGTACATCAGCCCTCTCCGAGCTCACAGCCCGGAGCTTGTAGGGGCAGGGGCCCAGGTTGGTGAGCTCCTCCCTGAACAGTGGGCTGGCCAGATAGCCCTGTGGCCCAGTCCCTCTCAGGACAACTTCTGAGGGTGCCCATTGCCCAGGGCTGCATTGCCTGTCCACCCCCAGGGACATTAGGGCCTAGCTGGGATCCTCTGGATGTCGGGGGCCATGCCCATCCCATCATGGGGCCCTGCCTTTCCTCTCTGGGGGGCTGCAAGAGAGGTAGAGACTGGATATTCCAAGGCCACGGGTGCCCGGCCAGTGTTAGGTGTTTATGCCATTCCTGCTTGAATGAGAGGGGGTCCAGGTGAGAGCTGGAGGCTTGCTAATGAACTTGGCTGGCATCTATGGGGGCATTTTGGGAAGGAGGAAGGCAGAGTTCCTGCATTGGAGCAAATCCCTTGGAGGAAGCCCTGGCCCTCCTCCTTGTAGTGAGAAAGAGTGGCCTTGGGGCCAGAGGATGGCTCCCAACAAGGCACCCAGAGCCCCGGTGCCAAACCAGGGATGCTCAGTTCTAAATCTAGATGGGTGGCAGGAAGCCCAAAGCAGCATTGTCGGGGGGTGGGAACTTTTTGAGCTGTGAGGCCTTGAAACCATGTGAGAAGCTGTGTGACCCTGGAAAGAGTGTTTAATTTTTTTTATTTTTAAAGAAATGGGGGTCTCACTAGGTTGCCCAGGCTGGACTCAAATTCCTGGCCTCAAGCGATCTTCCACCTCAGTCTCTCTCCCCAGTTGCTGGGACTACAGGGACAGGCCTGGGCCTAGCTCGTGGGAAGGTTTAAATGTTGACATGCAGACTTAGCCCTTCTGAGGTTGGCAGGATGGTCAGGAGCAGGACGGTATCTGAGCTTCTACTTCTCACCTGCTGCCCTTGGCAGACATGGCTAATCAATCCCAGCCCTGTCCCTGCTGAGTCTGGGGAGGGTCCACCTGGGAAGGCAACCAACCTGGGCATCCCTGATAGTGTTTTGCAAATGAGGAAATGGCGCTTAGAGAAGCCAAGTAGCCTGCTACAACCTCCCAGCTCCTAGGGGTGGAGTTGTGAAGTAAGCCTGGTTCTCCTGACAGCAGAACTTTGTGATCATGGAAGCTGGTGGTCCAGGGGGCCCTTTGCTTAGGTGGGGTTCTGCTGTGGTGCCAGCAGCCTTAAATATGCCCCTGCCAGAGCCTACCACTACTCTACCCAGATACCCTCCAGATAGGCACAGTATGGCCAGGGTTGGCCTCACGGTCACGGCCATCTCTCTTTCCCCACCCCCAGCTGCAACCTGCCTGTGCTTGGGTCTAATTACATTCGGTCGCTTATACCCCAGGCTCTCAACCGCAGCCAAACAGTGCACTGCAGCCTCTGAATGTGGGGCTTCCAATTCCCTCCAGCACGCTGGGCCTGCCTGAGGGGTGTGCAGGGACCAAGAAGTTGCAGTCCCCAGGCTGATGCAGGCCCTAGGCTGAGAGCTGGAGCTGGGCTTGTGGCCCTGGGGCAGGCGTGCTGGGGAGCAGGGTGGGGTGAGGCACCCCTCTTCAGCTGCTAGGCTGGCTGCCTCAGTACACCTTGGGCCTCGTTAGGAGGTAGTTTTCCTGGCTTTGAGGTTACTCTTTTAATTAAGCCAATTAATTAGTGCCTTTAATGAAGCAGATTAAGCAGGCTGGGCTCTGTTAACTGGGGCTGTCACAGCCCATGGTTTCCTGCAGATCTGGACTTAGAGGCCAGCCCTCCCTCCAGGGGCACTGAGGTGCAGGGTCAGGCTGGGCCGGGGATGTCTGTGGCCCCCATGGGAGTGTGGCCAGGAACCCAGGCCTGGGTTGGGGAGGCAAGGCTGGTCTGAGGCTGTAGGGACAACCCTGGACCCAGACACCACAGCACACAAGGGCCAGAGTGGGAGCAGGAAACGGGAGGGATGTGGGGCCTCTACCCTGGGGATCTAGAGGGGGCAGCTGGCTCAGCGGGTCCTCAGCAGGTGTGACTGCCTGGGGGAAGGGGCTTGGGGGGCCTGGAGCCCCTACTTTCTCCTTCCCTTGCCTTCCCCTCTCTGGGGCTGCAGGGCCTTGGTTGCTTCTAGCCCAGTGGGGTTGAGCCCTATAGCAGCCTCCTGAGCCCCTTGCCTGCCCACAGATGGGGAGGGGAGTGCTCCAGGTCACATGGGAGCTAGGGGCAGGGCTAAGACGCTAGGCCGCATCTCCAGTTCCTTCCCTGTCATCCCCCCACCACCTCTGCTGGCCAGGAGTCATCCTTGCATGGCACGGAGCCGTTCCTGGGCTCCAGCACCGTGCTGGGCGCTCTGCACTGCGATCTAGTTGACTCCTCGCTCCGGCGTGGTTCAGAAAGTGAGGCTCTGGCCCTGGTGGCAGCAAGCAGCTGTCACCTCCACCTGTGAAGGGGGATGAGGAGCCCAGCTCCACGGTCCCTGAGTTCTCCTACCAGGCAGGAGTGAGGAGCCCCACAGCTAGCCAGGGTCAGGGCAGGGAAGCGGAAAGGAGGCCCCAACCTCCCTGGGGACGTCTTTAGGTCTCCCTGGGGTTGAGAGGACAGACCACAGCCTGCTTCAGGAGACAGTTGGCTCAAGTCATGACAGGAGAGATTTAGGTTAGACAGAGGGGGAACTGCCTGACAACAGGGATTATTAACAAGTTTGCAAAGGAAGGAAGCGGCCACTTCTCCAGGAGACTGAGTGCTTTCGGCAGCCAGCCTGATAGGTTTTGAGCTCTTCTGCAAACACCACACTATAAATCCAGGGTGTTTCCAGTAAATATCAACAAAGTGGGTGCTGGGTTCGCTGTGTGGCACCCTCGGCAGCCCTCACCCCTTGCATCTTCTCTCTGCTCAGAGGTGCCTGATGGGGTGCAGAGTGGCAGCCAGCCAGCCGGCCCCAGGCTGGTCCATCTACCAGGCAAGCCACGGTTCCTGGGCCTCCGTTTCCTCATCTTTAAAGTGGGTGGAGTGCTTGCTGAGGAGAGAGACAGCCTCACCTCCTGCTTTAGGAAGAAGACAGACATTCCCCTCTATCTCGCTGCCAAATCAACAGACTTTCTTGTTCCTGCCTGAACCCCCACCTGGCCAGCCCTTTCCTGCCTCGACGGGTCCTCCTGTGTCACTCATTTTGTCTCCTCGAGTGGCCACCCCTTCCTTGGGTGGTACTTTCCAGCCAGCTTTTACGGGAATTCTAGCATCTCCCATGACAAATACCCGCACTCCTCTTTCTGTCTTGGTGACTGCCCTTTTTCTCCCCTGCCCTTCACCGCTGAATTTCTCAGGATGGCTCAGGATCTCCTACCAGCCCTTTCCTACCCCACGACCATCCAGACTCCGTCAGTCTTTTGCTTTCTTTCCTATGCTGACAGCCCTTCCTCCAGGAAGCCTTCCCAGATTCCCCAAGCCTGGTCCAGAAGGTGACCCTCATCACCACCAACCTGTGTGTCCTGAGAGCAGCCCTGGGCTTTAGTTGTCCCTAGATCCACCATGCCCAGCACAGGGCCTGGCATGGAGCCCAGCCTGCAGGAGGTTCTCCTCTGGGCCGGGAGCAGGGTGACGGGCAGCCAATAGCTTTGCCTCGAATTTGCCTTGAGCGGGACACCATGCAGTGGGCGGGAGACAGGAACAAATGCCATCATCACACTCGGAGACACCTCTTTAAATACCAGCTGGAAGCAGCCCGGTTTCTGGGTGGGTGGAGTTGCCCTTCATTCACAAGAAACCATGGGGGATGAGTGCTTTGCACAGGCCAGGACGGAAGCTAGTGGCGGGGAAGGTAGCTTCTGGAGCCCGGGGTCTGCTTATCCCCATCCTAAGTGGCTCCCCTGTCCCACTAGGGGGCTAAAGAGGAGCTGGGGAACCTTTCACTGGTGTCCTTTCCAGCATGGAGCACAAGGGGACTTTCTCTGTCCCTCCATGAGGCAGCGAGCCCAGCAGAGGCAGGGACCTCGTCTCTTGCTTCTATTTCCCAGGGCCTGCATGTTAGATCAGTAATAAATAGCCTTGGATGGATGGATGGGTGGAGAGATGGATAGATGGATGGATGGATGGATGGATGGATGGAGGGCCATGGGAGGGAGTGGCAGGGGGATTCCCTGCTCCTCTGCACTGCCTCAGTTTCCCCTTTCATACAGAGGACACTGGTTGGTGGGATTCAGCCTCTTTCTGGGTACCATTCTTAGTGCCAGGCCAGGCCGGTGACTCTTGGGTCTGCTATTGTCCCTCCAGGGCTGCTGGCAGGCAGGGCACAGCAGGCTGGGGACAGATGCCACGCTGCCTGCAGCCGACAGCCATGTCAGCGCCCGGGGAGCTCCCGGGAGGGACACACTGTCGGTTCTCTAGGCCTCGGGCCTCCTGTCCACAGAATGGGAGCACAGTTTGTCCTCCCTGTGGGCCAGGGTTGGCAGGAGGCTGTATAAAGACAGGAGGAGGTAGGGAGCTTGGAGTCCGCTCCACCCACTGGCAATACGCAGCCCCGGCAGTTGGGACCCCCACCCACTGTGCTCCCATCTTCTGGGCTGTGCAGGCAAAAATGCCTGGGTGTCTTAGCCCATTTGGCTTTCCTGGAGTTGCTGCAGCAGGTGGGCCCGCAGGAGAGGCTGAGGGAGCTGGGCCTCAGCCTGTCTCCAGGGTCCCTGCCACAGCCCCTCCCAGCTTTGCTTCCTGCTCCTCCTGCTACCCCCCACCCCCGCCCAGGCTCTGCTTCAGTGCCAGAACGAACAGGTCCCCTCTCCTAGTGGAAATTCACACCCACAGCCCAACCAGGCTGCCTGTGGGGAGGAGGGTGGGGAGGAAGGGGGAGCAGCTGCAGGAACAGGAGGCTCTACTAGAGAGAAGACAGACGGACGAAGAGACAGAGCCTGGGTCTCCATCTGTAGGCAACAGCTGGGGGCCCGGCCCAAACCTCACACCCTAGAGGCTGTGGCTAGGGTGGCCGGCCCCGAGTCTGGATGGCAGCAGCCAGTTGGTTGTGATGGAGAAACATGGCCGACAGGTCATGGGGGACAGGCACCACCCGGGGCTGTGCCCACCAGCAGCACTCACAGGGGACAGCTGAGAACCCGACAGGGGCGTGAGTCCCATCCTGGGGACCCCGCGGTGTGGGGTGGGGTAGTGTGAACCCTGGGCTCAAGGAAGGGGTCTGGCTGGTGGAAGTCCTGTCCCATCCCCGGGATGACCCCCACTCTGCCTTCTAAACTCCCTAGACCCAAGGTACCAGGGTCGGAGCTGGTCTGCACCCATCAGGCTCACTGCCACAGGATAGCCCCTCCTTTGCCCCCAGCTTCCCCACCCAGCCCGGGGACAGCGCTGGCCTTCCTTTCAGTTTCTGTGCCTGTGTCACCCCCCTAAGCAGGCATGCCCTGGGCTCCCAGGCTTCAGGCCTCCCTGCAGGCCAGCCTGTGTCACACCAGCTCTCACGAAACAGGGCTTCCTGTGTGTTCATCGGCTCCCTGAGTGCTTGCTGGACCCGGGTGCCCCTGTGCCACTTTGGGCCACAGCCAGCCCCGTGTTTATAAGGCTGGGAGAAAGGGCAGGGGATGGGACAGCCCATTGGTGGTTCCTCCCTGCAGATTGAGAGCAGGTGGGGTCCCTCTGCTCAGGCCGCAGGCACCCCTCATTTGCCCTGTATGTGCACAGCTCCTGCTTGGTGAACAGTTTCACCTACCGACGCAGATGTAAAACCTCATGGGGAGTGACCCACATGGTGCCAGCTCATGCCAGTTCCGAGGACAGAGAGGGGCCAGACCCAGTCCCTCCCCTCAGGAAGCCCCAGCCAGCCAGGAAGGCTGGCATGGAGGCAAGCCCAGCTCTCCAGGCCAAACAGTTGCCACGCCCATTTTACAGATGAGAGAGGAGCTGGCATCCTGAGGCCATCTGGCTGGTCACTGCCCGAGCAAGACCTACGTCCAAGGGCCTAGACCCCTTGAAGGTCAAAGTCAGGAGAGGGGGCTACAGGGTCCCCAGGGTGTCTGCTCCCCTACTCTATCTGTCCACAGACCTGAGGGAGACCCTGCCACAAAGGGTTGCCTGACGAGGCCCAGGAGGAGGAAAGGGGACAGCCACTTGTTGAGCGCTTGCTCTGTACTCAGTGCTGTGCATGTTCGGGGGTCCAGCAGGCAGCAGCACCCCCACTTTACAGATGCAGAAACCGAGGCATGAATTCGTGAGGTCACAGGATTTGAACTCATGTGGGTCCAACCCCAAAGGCAGTTTTCTTTCCACTGTGCCACCCCTGGGCTCCCAAGACAATTCTGCCACTGCCACCCCACCTTGTGCTCAGCCTCCTCGGACAGCTGGCCTGCCACCGTCTGTGAGCCACCGAGTAATGTGCAATGTAATCTGCGACACTGGGCTGCGCTAGGAACAATGCGAACCCATTACAGGCCTATTTTCCTAATCCATGACACCTTACTGCAGCCCCCAGCGACTATGTTTCTGGGATAGACGGTGGAATGCTGTCCACCCACGAAATGACTAATCCTCTCTTTCTGGGGCTGGTAGAGAGGTGGGCATCTGAGCAGGGTGACCTGCTCCTGTCCCAATGGTGCTCTCGGATGAGCAGTTCGGGACCACTCTCGGCTCTGCTGTGACCTTGGTGCCCATCTCAGCCCCCACCCAAAGGGATGCTTAGAGGAGGCAGCCCAGGCAGGGCTCCGCCCGGACAGTCACCTGCAGGTGAGAAGGGCTGTGGGGGGGGGGGCTCCCCTGTATGCCAGGCCTGACGAGGGGGCACCTGTAGCTGCCACCTAGGTGGGCGAAGAGCAGGTCAGGCCTTTTCCCAGGCAGCTGCCTCGTGCCTTTTGGAAGGGGCAGCAGATGCCCAGGCCTGGGAGATGCCACGAGGACACTGAAGAGGGGGTGGTGGAGGAGCCGCAGCTGCCTGGTGCAGCGGGCACGGCCCTGTAATTGGGCAGCCTGTTCCCAGATAAGGCCCATGACACTGAACAGCTTCCCGCTCCATGCCGGCTGCAACCACTCATTTCCTGCTCCCTGGCCGGCGATGCCAATTACCTCGCCTCCTGCTTGCCAGCGGCGGCTTCTAGGGTGGCCAGACAATTCCTCTGTCATCGGCCAGGGCCTGGATCCTCTCTGGAGGGTGGGAGGGCATGGAGAGGGCGGCTGGCAAGGAGGGTAGGACCAGTGATAGGGAACTTCCACCTTCACTCTGGCCTGGGCCACACCTGGGCAGAGCTGGAGATGGGGGTGAGTGACACATGGACCCAGGCCACCCTGGGAGGGCCCCATTTCCTCCTCTGCCCCCACCTTCAGAACAGGGGCTCACTGTCTGCTGAATGGGCTGAGGAGTGCCTAACGCTCTTTGGATGGAGTGAGGATGGATGAGCACCCAATTTGCACTGGGGGAAACTGAGGCTTACATGGAGATCTGACCAGTGCTGAAAGGATGGAACAGCCCCTGGTCCTTCTTTTCCTCTTCTGTGTTTCCCCCAGAGGACAGACTTGGGGAGCAGTGGGGAGGGGCAGCCTATCTAAAAGTGGCAAAGGCTGGCTCCAGATTCGTCCTGCCAGGCGTAGGGGGAGGAGAAACCAGTGAGAGGTGCTGCCCTGCAAAGAGGGTCTCACAGGTCCTGGCTCCACTGAAGGTGGATGTGTGTAGTCAACCACATGGGAGGCATTGCGGGCTTATCCCAAGAGGCTCGCAGCCCAGCAGGCTGCCCTGCTCCCTGTAGTGGGGGTGGGAAGAGATGCACCCCCCAGGGTTGGAGGCTGGACAGGGAAGGCTGGGCCCACCTGTTCTGAGAGGGCATCCCATGCCCCTCCACAGGCTGACCCTGGGTACCCAGGCCTCCCAGGCCATCCCTGCCTGCAGGGCATTTCCATTCTCATCTGGGGAACAGGCAGCTCAGAGGCCGTGGGCAGGAAGATGTATGTGCCTCCGCAGGGGTCTCGGGGAACCTTGCCAGCGGCGGCTTCTGGGGTGGCCAGACGATTCCTCTGTCATCGGCCAGGGCCTGGATCCTCTCTGGAGGGTGGGAAGGCATGGAGAGGGCGGCTGGCAAGGGGGGTAGGACCAGTGATAGGGGAGCTTCCACCTTCTCTGAAAGGCCTAGCCCTGCAGTGGTGTAGATGGGGAAACTGAGGCCTAGGCACAGAGAGGGGCAGGTCACTCAGCTATTTCCAGCTGAGGCAAACGCAGGTCTTCCCCTCAGAGTCCGGGTCTATTCCCTCTCCTGAGTGTCTCAGTTACTCATTTTGGGTCTTCCAAGGGTTCTGACCCTAAGAGGCCCGCCCCTAGGCGCTGATTGGTTGCTACTGATCCAATAGGGTCCAGACCTTGAAGGCGGAGGGGGCTAGGAGAGGCTAGCAACCGCGACTTCCTGAACAGCTGGGGTGCTTGGGGGTTATTGGGGGGCCGGGGCAGCCAGTGGCACTGCGGGCTGGGAAAGGTGGTGTGGGACGTCCAGGGGCCCCCCTCCCACACCGCAGGGGGGAACGGCGAACAACTCCCTAAGGGGCAACTAACAGACCAATTAAGCTGCCAATAAAAAATTTAATCAAGTAATAATGCACCTTACTTTGTTTAATTAGTGTTCTGTCAAGTGAATGAATATTTAAGGCGCGGACGGCGGTGCCAACATCTGCCCAGCGGGCAGAAAGGCCGGGCCCACATTTCAAGCGGCCTGACAGCTCCCCACGCGGGCGCCCAGGAGGCCCCAGAGCTCCGGGAGCAGCGGAAGCTCTTCCTCCGCCCGCAGGCCGACCTGGGCCTCAGTTTCCTCATCTGTAAAATGGGGGGCAGGAGTCCAGCAGAACGCCAGTCTTTCTGCCAGACCTAGAAGGCCTCGGATTGATTTTGTTTCCGGATCCCTAAAGTCCCAGGCGGGTGCGGGAGGCACGTGGGGCCTGGGGGCCCTGTCGGGGCAGCCCACGACGCCAGATGCCTGGCAGCTCTGAGGTCGGAGCTGTGAGTGTTGTGAGGGGTACCCAGAGCAGACCCCAGCCTGGGGATACGTAGGGCAGTGGCCTCCCGTGGGTCCCCAGCCTGAGGATTAGAACTGGTGAAACTGGGTTCTCCTCCTGACGCTGTGACCTGGGGCAAGGCCTGTCTGCCCTTCTCTTTAGTTCACTCGTTCATTCATTCAGCAACTTCGGGGCTGTGCTCTGTGCCGAGCCCAATGTATTTTCACCGGAAAATGCGAGACTCTCATTTCTACCTCTCGAATGCCCAGTCTCTGAGTCCTACAGCCCCCGGGTCGCCCGCGTCCCGGAGCCGGCGGGTGTGAACTGGGCCAAAACCCTCCAGGACAGGCGTGTCAGCCCCGCCCCCGAGGCTCTTTGCATATTCATGACCTTGGCGGGCATGCGCACGGGGCGACGGCGGGGGTCCCGGGCGGCCAGGCGACCGCGCGGGCCGGCGTCGACCTTCCCTGACCCAGGCATCCTCAACTGCGGCCTCCTCCTCCCTTGTCTTGATGGAAAGGGCTTGGCGTCCCCCCTACTCCCAACCACCTGAGAGCCTCGCGCTGTAAGGACTTTGGTAATTATTTGTTTCAGTTGAGCTGTTTTCAGTCTAGGCTAGGCTGAGTCTTGTAATGAGTATGGATTTGCCAGTAAATAAGTCCCCCGCTTCTAACCCCTGTAATAAATGCATTTGGAGTAATCTGGCGATCACGCGGTGTAATTGCTGGCTGTCAGGGCAGATGGATGCTCCGCGCGCCGACTTTGCCGCCGTCTGCCCTTCCTTCACGCTGAGCCTCCGCCCCCAGCCCGCAGCCTGGAGGTGAGGGTCCTCTGCTAGGCAAGAGGAATGGCCTTGGCCTGCCCAGACCCCAGGCCGGTCTCCCAGGACCTTGGGGTGCCTCCTGCGCCCAACAGCGGGGTGGGCTTTCCGAGTCCCCTGCCTCTGACCCCGCAGTCCCCCCAGAAAGCCCCTTCCCAGCTCTCCACTGCGATCACCTGGCCTTGTTCACAATTCAGGGTCCTGAGCACCACCCCCGATTTGCTGCATTTGGTTATCTGTAGATGGGGTCCGAGTCTGCATGCCTCTCTCTGGCTCCAAGTTAGGCAGCCAGGGCACTTTTGATATTATACTATCAAGGTCCAAGTTTAATTTTTAGAGGAGTAAATGGGACTTTTTTTTTTTTTTTTGAGACAGGGTCTCACTCTGTCACCCAGGCTGGAGTGCAATGGCACAATCACAGCTCACTGCAGCCTCAACTTCCTGGGCTCAAGCCATCCTTCAAGCCATCCTCCCACCTCAGCCTCTCAAGTAGCGGGACCACAGGCGTGTACCACCACGCTGGCTTTTTTTGTTTTTGGTAGAGATGGAGTCTTGTGATGTTGCCTAGGCTGGACTCAAATTCCTGGGCCTCTGCCACTACCACGCCCTCCCACCCCCCTGCCCCTTTCTACTTGCTTTTGTTAGTTCCTTTTCCAAACAAATCCTGTCCTGAGATTCTGTCCTGTCCCAAGCCTCTGTCTGGCATGCCTTTGCCCCTTCTCTGCCTGAGGGATGTCTGGTTAGTTGTGCTGAAATGCCCCTCTCCTCCATGAAGCCTTTCTGGACTTCCCCAGACAGGGATTCCTCTGGCTGAGCACGCACAGGGGCCTGGTCCTGCCACACTATGAGGGTTCCACCTCCCCCGTGCTTCTCAGAGTAGCCCCTGTGCCTTGCATAGTACTTGGCACACAGTAGGTGCTCAGTAAATGCATGAATCAGTGAGTGATGAGCCTTGGGTGTCTCCCAGAGGTAGTCCTGGGTCTGTGGCTGGCTCAGGCATATGCAGAGGCTCTCCCACACCTGGAGGTCTTATGTCTGCCTAGCCCTCTGCCCATACCCTGGGACCAGCTGGACATAGGTGGAAGCCTCGCCTCACACAGGGCTGAAGGAAGCATCACAGATTTCAGCCAATCTGGCTGCACTCTGGCACCCAAACAGAGGTGACCGTGAGACTCTTGTACAAGCTCAGTCTCTGTTTCCTGAACACCACCATGTACAGGCGCTGTCTTGGGTGCCAGGGATGGAGCAGCAAAGGCGCATGGCCCTGCCTCAGTCTCCCGCTCTGCAGCGAGGTTTCTCAGGGAAGCCAGAGTGCTAAAGGCTTCCAGTGTGCCCCTCCTGCCCTGTGCAGCCTGACCCAGGCCAAGGCCCCAGATGCCCACCCCAAAACCAGGCCAGGCAGGGCTGGGGTGCCTGGCTTTAGCGGGTGCCTGCCCACACAGCTCACACGGCAGGGACAGAACTCAGCGCGGGCACCTCCACCCTGGCCCCGCATCCGCGTCCCAGGCCAGCCCTTCCCAGCCCTGCACTCAGTATGACCCTTTGTTCCCCACAAACACCTGAGCCACCCCCATGCTCCAGCATGGCCTGGGGCTGGGACACCACAGTTGCAAGGGGACAGGGCTCCTGGCCCATCTTCCAAGCTGTGAGGGATTCAGTGAGATGACTCGAGCAAAAGCACTATGCCTGGTGATAGTCGTTCTAGTTTAGTCTCCATACAAATGGAGACTTCAGAGAGCAACGCGGGCAGCGGAGAGGCCACCCTATGGTGATCAAAGGCACAGATGCAGGAGCTGGGTGCGTCACGGCTCTGTGTGCCCTGCTTAGGGTACACAGAGAGGTCGCTTACCCTCTCTGTGCCTCAGTTTCCTCATCTGAACAATGGAGAGCAATACTAGTGCCCTCTTCCTAGGGTTCATATTGGCCAAATGAGTTAACAGTTGTAAAACACCTAGAGGATTGCTGGGTGCGGGGAGGTGCCACACACGTGTCAACTGAAAATCCAGCAGAGACCCATGCCAGACGTCAGGGAAGCCCAAGGAGCGATAGAGGGAGGGGAGGACTTCCAGGGATGGCGAATTGTACTTTCTTGAAGGATGAACAGTTCATCAAGGGGTGGGGAAGGGCATCCTGGCAAAGTCTCAGGTGCCCCCAAAAGCCTCCGTTACTGCCCAGCAGCCAGCAACCTTCAATGCAGCCTCTTCCCTGACGTCCCTGCTCACGCAGGAATGAAACCACCTCTGGAGGAGTGGGGTTTGGGTGACGTGGGAGTGTGTGCTGGATGGGCAGAAGCCTGGGGGTGTCAAGGGACACACCTCAGCGGGTGCTGAAACCTACTCCCCCCTCCTTGGGCAGCCACGCGGTCCTCGCCCGGCTGTCAGCCAGCAATCATGCCTAATAAAGGCCCCAAATGAGACAGCCGAACAGGAGCACCTTCACTCTAACAATGCAATTAGCACAGACAATGCCTCCCGCTTCCTCCCCGGCCCCAGAGAGGGTGGCGGAGGGGGACCAGCCGGGCCCTCCCCAGTGAGCTGTGGAGAGGTTTGAAAGGAACCGGTGATAGACTAAGAGGTGACAATGAATCGCATCCGAGTGACGGCTCCTCTTGTCAGGCAGCCGCAGGGAGACAGTGCATCTTCACTGGATCTTTGTAGGTTAGCCGGCTTTGAACAGCGACACCCACACAAACCCGAGGTCTCTCTCTCTGCGCCCCCTATCCCTCCGAGCCCCTCGGTCTCTCCCACTCTCTCTTTCAGCATCTTCTCTCTCTTGTCTTCTGAGGACAGATGCAGGCTGGGTTTACATGAATAAAACATCAGTGTAGGGGAAAAAAAATCCCAAACTGCACAGCCTAGGGTTGGGGACAAAAAGCAACCAAGCCACACTGCAGTCTCCACGTGCAGCCCTGTTCAGGGGGCAGGTAGGGGAGTGACGTCTCATCAGAGGAGGGGCCTGCCTGTCCAGGTAGATCCTATGGGGCCACAGGCATTGGATGGAGGACGGAGCAGGCTCAGGGCCAGTGCGGGACTCCAGCTCCTCTCGGCACTGGGCAGGCAATCTCTGTTTTCTCTTGACCAAAGAACCGGAGACCTCAGGCCTGCCTTGGATGGGTGTGCAGGCAGGGTGCATATGTACGTATGTGCCTGGCGTGGTCCTTGCCGGAGTCCTGCCTGCTGGCTGACACGGAGCTGGCTTTCTTTCCTGGCCCTGTTAAAACCCAGAATGTATCCTGACAGCATCGGAGCAGGATGCAGAGTAGGGGCCTCTGGCAGGATGTTAAACGGCACTGAGATAGAGGGGGGGGGGCCCTCCCTGAGTTCTCCTCTCCCCTCCTTGCCAGCCCCCCAGCAGGCAGCCAGGCCTAGACCCACCATCCGGCAAAGGCCAGCAGAAGGGACGCTGCCAACTAGAACCTGGGAACCCAGTGGCCAAGACGCTAGAGTTTCACAAGGACCTCATTCATTCATTCATTCATTCATTCATTTGATGAGTGCTTCCAGAGCCCACCTATGACGTGCCAGGCAAGGCAGCGGGCAGGAGGGCCACCATGGTGACTGAGATAGAGTCTGTCCCTCCACTCCAGAGCACAGGCTAGCTGGGGGAACAAGCCAGAGGTGGGCAGTGCTGGTGCTAGGGACATGAGCAGGGGTGAGGAAGCCCAGCAGGGCCCAGCACAGGCACCTGAGCCTCGGGGAGACTTCCCAGAGGAGAATGGGCTGCACGTGGGCCTGGAGTGAGGTAGAGATGGCCCAGGAAATGGGTGCAGGACAGTTTCAGGAAGAGGCCTGGGGTCAGAGAGGCCCAGAGAGGAAGAGCGGGTGGAGTGCTGAGCGATCGGAGCAGTGAGGCGGCGGGTGGGCAGGATCCGACAGGCAGCGGGCAGGCGTCGGCTGCCTCAACGTGCAGGAGGCCAGGTTTTGTTCTGAGGGCAGCTGGGGCCTTGGAGGGTTTTAAGCCAGGTCATCACAGATTTGTCATGTACAAAGAGTTCCCTCCCTACCTCCTCTCCAAAACAGAACATTTACTGAGGCTCCAGAGAGCCTGGCAGGGTGTGTGCTTGTCCTGAGCTACAGAGGACTTAAAAGCTGAACAAGGAGACTCCCCTTCTCCCCATGCACAGCCAGGCAGGCGGGAGAACGCAACAACCATTCACCCCAGTGCAGAGTGGGTGGCAGGGAGAAGAGCACAACTAATCCTGCCTAAGGAAGGCTTCCCAGGGGAGGTGACCTTTGGATGGGTCTTGATAGACAAAAAGAAGCTTGCCAAGTGGTTATAAAGATGAATTAGGCCAGGCGCGGTGGCTCATGCCTGTAATCCCAGCACTTTGGGGGCCAAGGCGGGCAGATCACCTGAGGTCAGAAGCTCAAGAGCAGCCTGGCCAACATGGTGAAACCCTTTCTTTTCTTTTTTTTTTTTGAGACAGAGTCTCGCTCTGTCACCCAAGCTGGAGTGCAGTGGCCGGATCTCAGCTCACGACAAGCTCCACCTCCCGGGTTTACGCCATTCTCCTGCCTCAGCTCCCGAGTAGCTGGGACTACAGGCGCCCGCCACCTCGCCCAGCTAGGTTTTTTGTATTTTTTTAGTAGAGACGGGGTTTCACTGTGTTTGCCAGGATGGTCTCGATCTCTTGACCTCGTGATCCGCCCGTCTTGGCCTCCCAAAGTGCTGGGATTACAGGCTTGAGCCACTGCACCCGGCCAAAACCCTTTCTTTACTAAAAATACAGCAATTAGCTGGGCATGGTGGTGGACACCTGTAATCCCAGCTACGCGGGAGGCTGAGGCAGGAGAATCTAGAACCCAGGAGGCGGAGGTTGCAGTGAGCCAAGATTGTACCACTGCACTCCAGCCTCGGTGACAGAGCGAGACTCTGTCTCAAAAAAAAAAAAAAAAAAAAGATGAATTCAGGCCAGGTGTGGTGGCTAATACCTGTGGTCCCAGCACTTTAGGAGGCCGAGGTGGTAAGATCACCAGAAGCCAGGAGTTTCAGACCAGCCTGGGCAACAAAGCAAGACCCCCGCTATCTCTACAAAAATTTTAAAACAATTAGTGGGGTGTGGTGGCACGCACCTGTAGTCCCAGCTACTCTGGAGGCTGAGGCAGGAGGATCACTTGAGCCTGGGAGGTCAAGGCTACAGTGCAGTACGATCCTGCCTGTGAATAGCCACTGCATTCCAGCCTCCAGCCTGGGCAACAAAGCAAGACCCTATCTTCAAAATAAATAAATAAATAAATAAAAAAGATGAATGTAAATAATCACGCTCCTTCTGAGATGTCTGCCTGCAAGGTGGGAATACGATGAGAACCCCCAGGCATGAGGCTTCCTTCCTACCTTCCAGGCCTTTCTGAGTACTTTGATCAACTTAATCCTAACAACTATCCTATGAGAACTCCATTAGACAGAGAGGCAAATTGAGGCGCAGACTGTGAAGCAGATGGCCAAGGTCAGGCTGCTGGAAGCCAAAGAGCCAGGATTCAGGCTCAGGCTATAGCTCCAGAGCCCACGCCCCAGCCCCGGTCCTGCCCACCCCAGCGCGCTGCAGAGGGTCACACAGAGCCTAGCTGCCATCCCGAGCCTCTGCCCTCGCGCTGGGCAGCCCCTGGGGAGACTGGATGAGGGGCTCAGTGACTCCCCATGCCCAATGTCCTGGCTCATTTGGGTAAACTAAGGCCTGGCAGAATGGAAACCATTCTCATTACCCCATAGGCCAGGGCCAAGCAGGCAGGGCTGGTGGGGGTGGGAGGCCGGCCACACCCACCTGTAGGCACGTGCGGCTCCAAGGAGATGGCAGACGGGAGGGGTGGGGAGAGGCCTTGCATGGCACCCACTCCCGCCTGTGAGGCATGAGAGGGAGGGAAGGAGCATCATTAACAGGACATGGCCTCCTCCCCACTGTTC
This sequence comes from Theropithecus gelada, assembly GCF_003255815.1. Taxonomy (NCBI): domain Eukaryota; kingdom Metazoa; phylum Chordata; class Mammalia; order Primates; family Cercopithecidae; genus Theropithecus; species Theropithecus gelada. The sequence goes on along the minus strand of NC_037682.1, from coordinate 10,553,324 downwards.
AGCCTCTCCTGGAGGATGGTGAGGGGGGAATCCATTATCGGGCAAAATAGCAGCTGCTGACGTGAAAATGAAATATAGATTCAATACCTGTGCCTTTCAGCTCACAAATCATGCCCCTGGCCCAGGTGACAGCCAGCACAGACGCCCAGCTCAGATAACAGAAGGGAGGAGATAGGTTGGGGACAGGGACAGAACGCACCTCCCCAACTCCCCAGCCCTTCTCCCTGGGGCTCAGGGACCAAAGCAGGGACCAGGACCCAGGCTTGCCTCCCTCCTGTACCTAGGTGGGTGACGCGCCAACGTGCCTATGGGCTCCCGTGCACACACAGGGTCCCCAAGCAGGCAGCTGGAGGGCTGGGGTGCCTGGAGCTGCCCCCTGTAGTGATCGTGGATGTGCCCCTCGCGAGGCACCGCAGGCTGCCACCCCCAGCTTATGAACTGGGAGTGGCCCCAGAGCTATTTGTTTTCCCTGACTGAGGGGTGGCTGTGCCACCTCCACATTCCTGAAATGGTGACCAGAGGGCTGGGAGGAGCTGAGTGGCCCACTTCCTGCTGCCGTCCATTTAGCCAGCCGTTCGCTTGGCTTTTAGGAGGGGGCTGGCGGTGAACCCATCCCCGTCACAATGCACTCAGGGACCCTGACAACTAATTTAATTTAAAACAGCCTTGCAATAAATGCTCAGAACGGAAAACCGCCGAGTCTTGGGGGTTATTTAACAAATTGCCTCACAGATAAATACATTAAAATGATTCTCAAACCGGAGCCGGGCGAAGTTGAAGTAAAATTAAGAAAGTTGAATCAAAATGTAAATTAATGGCGTTAAGATACGGCGTTCGAATTGGCAGGACTCACGCTTCGGGAGTGTTGGCAACGGTTCTGCCTTCTGTTCAGGTGACGTGGCACCTCCAAGCGGTGCCAGAAACCCCTTCAGTCCCAGGCACTGGGGAGCTGGTGGCACGGCCACCCCGACCCCACCCAGCACCCACCTGTCCCACTCTTCCGCCTTTGGGGACAGTCACGCCTACCAGGCCCTGGCAGGCTCAGGCCCAGCTCCCTGCACGCCCTAGTAGTTGTAAAATGGAGATATCTACTGCATTGACCTCACCGGCTGCTAGCAAGGAATAAAAGAGACTGGGGACGGTAAGGGCTGGCACAGATTGGAGCCCTCCATAAGCATGAGGTCCTAGAATAACGATGGTTATCTCCCTTGCACATATTTACTGCCGACTGACTCTTACAGAGCCCCGCATTCCCATTTGATTGGCAGATAAACTGAAGCCAGGGAGGCCCAGGCAGAATAGGTAGGGTTCCGTGTGCAGGGGGGCTTTTGTCTCCACCCCTCCAGCCTGCACCAAGGGTCCTGATCTCACGTCTGTCTCTCCCAGCTGAGGGCAGAGAAGCTGCAGCTGGGCCAGCTGCCAGCCTGGGTGCTCAGATAATGGGCTCAGAACCTGGCGGCACCCCCATGGGCATGCCCCCCCCATCCTTCGTGGGCCCGTGCTCCTGAGCAGCCCTCCCACCCTGGTTGAGTCAGCCTCGGGTTCCCCGGAGGTTCACAGAAGTGTGGGGGCTTGGCGGGACATGGGCACCCATGTGAACCCCCACCCCAGAGTGGCCCAGGTGCCAACGGACAGCACTGGGAACATTATCTAGAGCTGCCTGTCCTGATAGCGCCACTCACTAATCAGCTTGGGACAGAAAAGAAGAGGGATTCCCCCAGAAGCAGTAGCAGGTGGGGGTGGGGCAGGATGGGGCAGGAGATGGGGCCCTGAGAACTGGTTAGGGGTGTGAGGGTGGGGGTGGCCAGCCCTTTTCCCAACCTTCCATTGCAGGGGCCGAGGGGGAGGTGGGGGGAGCAGAGCAGGAAGGCCGCTGCGTGTGGCTGGGGGGCCGAGGTGGGCGCCTTCACCTGGAACCGCAGTTCTACCTGACACCAGGGACAGCTCTGAACCGCAGGGGAAGGTGCTGCCAGGCCTGGATGAGGCATGGCTGTCAGCCAAAGAGCCTGCGGGGCACAGGAGGCTGCCAGAGGAGTGGGGTCTCTTTCTGGCCCAAAGCCCCAGGAGCCAGACCTTCTCCCCGCCATCTGGCTCAGCGACCCTGGGGGTCTTGCAGCCCACTCCCCAAGGACAAGCTGCTGGCCGGTCTGGTCCCCTTTAGCCTCTGGCTCTGGGGTGGGGGAGGGGCGAGCACAGCCACAGGAAGCCTTTGTGGGGAGGGAGGGGCTCTCCCTGCCCATGGGGTGCCCCTAGCTGTAGGGCCAGGTGTAGAGGGGGCCAGGGCTGTTGATGCCTCCTGCAGTGGCCTGAGCCCATCCTGGGCATGGGGAGGCAGCCCCTCCACGGCCTCCGTGAAGGGGCACAGGCAGAGCTGTGCTATTGTATGCAGGCAGTGGCGGGGCCGGTGACACCCAGGCCCCAGCAGCTGTGTCACCTAAATGCTTAGCCAGGAAACCTCCGCATGCTGCCGGCCACTGCAGACGCAGCAGACGCAACAGGCTTCTTATCGACAGTCATTAAGTCTTTAGTAAATGGTTCAGGGAGAAAAAATAGCCGCGATGAGGATTTATCTTGGGCACCCCTCCCAGACCTCAACTGTGAAGGCGCATGTCACCCTGAGCCCGACTTGCCCCCAGTGGGATCTATGTCCCTCTGCAGGGGGCAGAGCAGGGGCCAGGAAGCTGGAGGACTGGCGGGGATAGTGAGAGGTGTCCACCAGACCAGGTTCTGTGCTAAGCACTCCCTGCAGCCTCTTAATCCTCAGGACGGCCTGAGAGATGGATGCTGTTATCACTATTATACCCCTTACACAGATGCGGAAACTGAGGCCCGGAGAGGCCAGGTCGTGTGCTCAGGGTCACACAGCTGGTTGGGTGACAGAGATGTGAGGTGAATCCCTGCTGCACCAAGTGGGGCATCTGGGTCTGCTGATCAGAGCCCTACCTGGGCTGCCAGTCCTCAGCCCAGCCTTGGGGAAGGAATCGGAGCCTCCTCACCTTCCATGGGGCCCTCAGAGCTGTGACTCAGAACTCTACCGATCCTCCGGGCCCTTCTGAGCTTGAGCTTCCTCTCCCAGGAAATAGAGCCGGCCACGCCTCTCCAGGAGAGGCCTCGGGGAGGGAATGTGAAGGATATAACGCCAAACAAATAGGAGCTGGTGGGAAGCTTTTGGACCCTCCTTGCAGGCATGCAGGCCATGGGAAGGCTGCCCGAGAGAGAGCTCGAGAGCTCCGAGCAAGTCAGGTGGGATCCAGCCTCACCCTCCCTGCTCCCCCGGAGAGGCACCCTTCCCCAAGGAGGAGAAAGCACCATAACTAACGAGGGCCTGGGGCCTCAGGGGCCTCCCAGCTGATCGGGGCAGATTTAACAGGACTTGGAAAAATAAAAAAGGTAAAACAGCAAAACCGTTGCCTGCTCCTCCCGCTGCAATAAAAATGGATTTATTTGTTCGTGGAATGAAATTTAATAACTTTGGTGGGAGATGAGGCGTGAACAGTAATAGTTTTTTGCTCTGTCTCATTTGGGAAGTGGGGAGAAGAGGAAGGAGAAGTGAGTGGGGGGCCCCCTCCGGGACACTTGGGGAAGGGGTACCCATGGGTCCACGTCTTCTAGGGGTTGGTTAAGTAGACCAAGGAGGGGCTGTCTTTATTCCAGGCTCTGAAGTATTTGCCCATTCAATCCTCAGACCTCCACGGTTCACAGAGTGGCCAGACTCATCTCTTTATTCTTTTCTGCACACCTGTTGGGGATACCAGGCCTCTGTCCCTGCTGGGACCTCCACCTGGGGTGGCTTTTTGCCTTTGTTGTCAAAATTCTATTCATCCTTCCCCAGAGCCCCCTCAAAAAAACCTCCTGTAAGGCCCCTGGTTTCCCCCAGCTGCAAGCCACCCTCCCAGGCTTCCTCCCTAAGACCCTGTCAGGTGCCTCTCTCTCTCAGGGAACCCACAGGGTTCCCACCCAGCACAGGCCCGTGGGGGGTACTCAGGTGCTCCCTGATTCCAGCTGGGATCCCAGACCTGTGGTCTCACTCTCTGGGCCCAGCGCAGAGCAGCTCTCTAGCAATGTTTGTTGAATGAATGAGTGAAACTCACCAACGGAGACCCAGTGTCTACCCTTCCCCTTAATTGGTATGGCCAGGGCTGGGGCTGGGCTGAGGCCAAGGAAAGCGTCCCCTGGGCCAGCTCTCCCAGGAGCCATCCTGGGGCCCATCCCAGACCAGGGGCCCACTCTGGGCAGGGTGGGAAACCTTGCCCCTTAGTTTCCTTCCCCAAATGACTGCTCTTCCCGCTACAAGTTCTGTCGCATCACCTCTCCAGACCTCAGTTTCCCCATTTGTGAAGTGGGAACCACAGAGCCCCCCAGCTTGGTGGTTATGGGGTGGTCATGAGACCAAGGCCCTTTGTCAAGCAGGAGGCCCTAGAGTCACAGATGGCAGGAGACTGGCCTGCCCCGTCCTCCTCAGGGCCTGTGGGGATGGATCTTTAAGGGGCATCGAGACTCACTCAGGCCAGGTTGTGGGCTGGGGGCGGTAGTGGTGAGAGCCCTGGGAAGGCGCCTCAAGAAGCACCCCCCAATCTGCCCAGTGACACTTCCAGGTCCCGGCTCTGCAGCCTGGAGAGGCCTCAGCTGCTGAGGGGGACAGGCTAGCTCCTGAGCCGCTCCAGCAGGTCGATAGCAAAACAAACGCACTATTGACCGCCGCGCGCACTAAATCCTCCCGGCAGACAAGATGATGTGAGCCCGAATCGAATCGACTGCTGAACTCATGACCGCTGGGCCCTGCCCCGGCTGGCAGCCAGGGATGGGAGTGAGTGGGAGCCGTGGCTGGGCCTGGGGGGATGTGGGGGCCAGGAGCAGGGTCTGCTTCATCCTCAGCTGCTGTGGGACGGGGGAGCTGGTTCTGCACCCAACCCACAGGTACACGGGTGATGCTGGCCCGGCGGAGCCAGGCCCCAGAACTGTAGCAGCCTGTGGCTGCACCAGGGCGAGCCTTTAGGGGTTGCCTCTGGCAGAGGCCGTGAAAGCCAGCAACGAAGGAATCCCAGAAGCCAAAATTAGAAGGTCAGCTGATCCGGCTCATTTTTTTAAAAAAAAACAAAAATAATTACATAACATTGGATAAATATGAAACGTACATGTGGCATTTCATAAGTTACGAGCATGATGACAAACCAGGCACCCGTGAACCCATCACAGAAACTAAGAACACAGCAGCTGCGCTGCATCCTGACATGTGGCCTTGGGCATGTTTGCTGGGGCCTTGGTCTCCACAAACATCACATGGGGATAACAAAGCCCCCATCACCCCGCATGCCCTGGTTATAGGGCTGTTCTGGGGATTAGGGGAGTTAACGTCTTAAAGCACTAGAAATACATTAAGAAGCAACTGCTTTTGGAATCTGGGGTTGATCTCTTTCTTGCTTTGTGTTGCAGCTCCACCCTTCATGTGGCTCAGTGGTCCCCAACCTAAGCGTCTAAGGATCTGTGAGCCCCGACTCTCACATGAACCTAAGTGTGGGGCAGGGGCTTTATTTTTTCTCAAAAGAGTCAGGTTCTCAAGGTGACCTTCCCCAAAGTGGAACCCTCTGATCTGTTCTAACTGCCCAGTCTTCTGAAGGGTCCTGTAGCCCAGAGAGGGGTTGGGACCCACCCACAGGCAGCCAGAGGCAAAGCTTGCAGGCCCAGCTCCTGACGGCACAGAACCACTTGTCCCTGCTCCAGGGTGCCCAGCCATATGCAGAGAGGCTGCGGAAGGGGCCAGAGACCCCCACCGTGGGTTTCTGAGGGCCACAGGGCACCAGGCACAGACTCCCAGGGCTGCCTGCTTCTGCCTCAGTTTACCCCTCATCCGGCCATCGGTTTCTTCAGAGACACTTCTGGGTACCCGCTGTGTGCTGATGGAGCTGGCTGTGATCAATGGGTTGTCACCCAGTCAGTGTCCTGTGCCCTCAGCAGACTCCTACTCCCCCCATGCCCATCCTGGCTTCTCTCTGAGGCAGCCCAGACCAGACTTGGGGATCCCAGAGATCTGTCTTTGAACCCCACTTGCAAATTCTGGCTTCTACTCTTGTTTTGTTTTGTTTTTTTGAGGCGAGTCTCACTCTGTTGCCCAGGCTGGAGTGCAGTGGTGCGATCTCGGCTCACTGCAAGCTCCGCCTCCTGGGTTCACATCATTCTCCTGCCTCAGCCTCCCGAGTTGCTGAGACTACAGGCACCCACCACCATGCCTGGCTAATTTTTTGTATTTTTAGTAGAGATGGGGTTTCACCATGTTAGCCAGGATGGTCTTCATCTCCTGACCTCGTCATCCGCCCACCTTGGCCTCCCAAAGTGCTGGGATTACAGGCGTGAGCCACTGCACCTGGCCCTGGCTTCTACTCTTAACTCCCTTGAGCTTTAGTTTGGGCACCTGTCAGGTGGACAGCATGAAACTGGAGGTTGGTGGAAGGATTAGCTGAGGTCCTCTTTGGCACTTACTAATTAACTTACTAATTCAAAATTAGTGCCAGTTGCCTGCTGTGCTGAGGTCACCGGCCTGGCCCAGGTACACGCCAGAGCCTTGCTGGGGGTGCACATCTGCGTCTGGGCCAGGAGCCTGTGCGGTCTGGCGCATCAGATGGCATGCGAGAGCGTGTGTGCGCGTGGGTTCTCGCCTCCCAAACACACTCCTTGGGGAGTAAAAGCTGGGCCTCGGCAGGGTAAACACTGGAGCTTCCCACTGAGAAACCCAGCAGCCGCGTCCAGCCCTGTGTTGGGGAGGGCGGTCCAGAGCCCCCAGGGCCTTGCAGGGTCAGAGATGCAGTTGGGGACCCAGATCCAGCCCAGCCACTTAGTGGCTCTGGGGTTGGAGGGTTGGTTGGGCTGCGGGTCAGGGAGGGAGGCTGGGGCCCTGAGCCCCTGGGGGTGCTTTGGAGGTCCAGGCACAAGGGAGAGGTATCTGACCAGGCCCTGAGTCCCCAGCATATCTGCTCCAGGGCCACTGTCGGCCCAGCCAGCTGGGGATGGGGGTAGGGGGAATACTCCCTCCCTACTCTGGCCTTGCCTCCCTTCAAGGCAAGCGTCATCTAGAATGTCACAAGTAGACATGAAGCTGGCTCAGGGCAATGGTCTCCTTTTATGATGGGGAAACTGAGGCACAGAGAAAGGAAGGGCTTCCCCAAGGCCCCAGAATGCAGTTTGTGGGGTTCTTTCCTCTTTCCCAGGGTGTGAGGCTCATGAGGAAGGTTTCCCCACCTTTCCTAGCTGCCGAGCTCCTATGCATTCTGCAAGGCCCGCTCTGGGAGGATTTCCTGACCACTGCCCTCTCACCTCTGCAGTTTCTAATAGCAGCTTCCTGTGCTGAGCTCCAGGGGTGTGGTCCACCTACAGGATCCCATGTGACCCTAGGAACAGCCGTGGGAGGGAGGACCTGTCATGTTATAGATGAGGAACAGAGCTCAGAGAGGTTCAGTTTCTCACCCAAGGTCACGCAGCAAATAACGTGTGGAGAAGCAATTCCGATGTCACCTCCGTGTCCCCGCAGGCCCTCTGTGGCAGCCCTTTTCCCACTGCTGAACTGGGCTTTCCCCAAGGGGTGCTGTGCCCTTATGGCATGTCCAGGTAGTGGGACCGCCTTTCTCCCAGGAGCCAGATAACCATCAGACTGCCCTGTGGGTCCCTGAGCTGCTGCCCCAGAGGCCCAGGGGTGACCAGGCCCTGGGCTTCTCATGAAACAAGCAGGTTATTGAATGGAGTCACTCCCCAGTTCCTGGGGCTTGGGGTGGGAAAGCCTGTGGCCTGCCTGGTGATCTCTGGCCTCGCTCTAGGATCCTGAATACCCCCTTTCCATCTGGGAGCCTCCTGCAGGGTCAGGGAGGTGCCACCCTGGGGCCAAAGGGGTCACTTCCCATCAAATCAAATTGGGCTCCTGACCACTGTACCCCTCTCCTCAGGGTTGAAAAGGGAGGTCCAGGAATTCAAGACCCCACCCTAGCCACCTATGTGGGGACAGGGGGCTCTGGCTTTGGGGCAGGCCTGGGCTCCACTGTGGCTTCAGGAAGCACCTTGGTCTCTCCGGGCCTCTTTCTCTCACTTGGAGAAAGCGGTTGGTGAGGCTGACCCCACAGGGCAGTGCATGAGGGTCTGAGGCCATCAGCCTGGACCATTCTGAATCACATGCCAGCTCCAGCCTCTCAGGGACTCCTGGACCATGTCTAGATAGGCTGGGACCTGCCTGGCTGGTCTTTGGCCCCTCCCTCCAGGTGACGTCCCATCATCCTGTTTAGACAGAACCCATCTTTCTGGCTCTAAGCCGTTCCCTGAGCACCATCCCAAGCTCGACACTTTATACCCATCATTTCTTCATTTATACCCATCATTTCTTCACTGCAGTCCAATATTGTTTCCATTTTACAGATGGAAACAACCGGAGCTCAGAGAGGCTAAGTACCTTGCCCAAAGCTGCCCAGCTAGTAGATGGCAGAGCCCCAGCCGGGCTCAAACCGAAGGAACAGGCGGAGGTGGAGGGATGATCCGGCCTGCTGCCCTCCTCCCCTCAGCGGCCAAATCCTTGTCCCATTCCATCCTGATATGGAGTGACAACCTACACAGCTCTGACCAAGAAGAAGGGGGACCCTGAATCTGGCCCTGGCTTCTTTTTTTTTTTTTTTTTTTTGAGATAGTGTTGCACTCTTCTTGCCCAGGCTCGAGTGCAGTGGCACAATCTCAGCTCACTACAGCCACCACCTCCCAGGTTCAAGTGATTCTCCTGCCTCAGCCTCCCAAGTAGCTAGAATTATAGGCGTGAGCCACCACGCCCTGCTAATTTTGTATTTTTTTTAGTAGAGACGGGATTTCACCATGTTGGTCAGGCTGGTCTCGAACTCCTGACCTCAAGTGATCTACCCCTCTCAGCTTCCCAAAGTGCTGGGATTACAGGCATGAGCCACCACGCCCGGCCTGGCCCTGTCTTCTTGGCACACTGCTCCCTCAGGCTGGGGTGAAGGAAGCCCTGGTTCCAAGTCGCAGTCTCGATCCCTCCTTCCCACAGCCTCCTGGAGGATCCAGCCTGCAGCCAGAGGCCTCTCCCTAAAGCACAGGCTGGCCCTGCCAGTCACCTGCCCCTGCCCTGACCCCAGCGACCTTCCCAGCTCCCAACCCATCACCCTTCCCTTGCTGTGCTCCTGCCCCTCCTTCTCACCATGCAGGGTCCTGCCTCCTTAGCAAGACCCTCCGACCCTTACCAGGTGCCCCCATGACCCTCCACTCCGTGGGTCAAAAGACCCCATATGCTAAACTTTGACTTGGTGTTAGGGACAGGGACAGGTCTGGAGGCTCCCTGGTGCCCAGAGCAGCCTGGAGACCCTGATAGTCCCCAGTGCCCACAGCAGTGCTTGGCACATTATAGGTGGTCAGCTGTACTGGATGGATGGATGGATGGATGGATGGATGGATGGATGGATGGATGGATGGATGGATGGATGGATGGATGGGTGGATGGGTGGATGGGTGGATGGGTGGATGGATGGATGGATGGATGGATGGATAGATGTCTCATCTGTGCTGGGCCCTGTGCTGGCACTGGGGTCTGGAGACATGGTTGCTTCTCTAAGTTCTCGGCCAGTGTTGGCTCACGTCATCCTCACAACAGCCTTATTGGGCAGATACTATCACTATCCCCATTTTCCAGAGCGGGAAGCTGAGGCACAGAGAGAGATGAAGTCGCCTAAGAACACACAGCTTGGAAAGAGGTTGGTCCTCCATGTTTTCAGGAGCCGGAGGTTTGATCCAGGCCAACACTGGGATGAGCATGTTGTTGCTGGCAGAGCTAAGGTGGGACCCAGGCTCTGGGCTCCCGTCCCTCCTACTCTGTGAGCAGCCCCCGGCCCTCCTGCAAGCCTCTTCCTGCCTCCATCCCTTGCCTTCCCAAGCTCCCACAGCCACTCATGGGCTTGGGGCTAAGACTTCCTCATGTGGAAGGGATCAGCATGGAGAGAATTTTCACAGCTGGGTTATCACCTCCTAAAAATAGGGCTGAGTGATGGATGGGAGCTGTCGCCAGGCCCTTGAGCTGTGGGGAGCAGATGGGAGGGAGGGAGATAGGGCAGGGTAGGGGGGTCCACAGACCCCAGACCCCACAGACCTCAGCCCAGTGCCCTCCACCTCAGTCCAGCCCCGGGTAGGCCTGAACCCCTTCTCCCTGGTGGGGGAGAAACTGTTCTGCAGCCGAGGTCTTCAGAACTCGGTCTGAGCCTCCAGGAGGAGCTACCTGGAAAGGCACCAGCCACAGGGACCCAGTGATTCATCTGCCCAACAGGTACCCCAGCCGGCCCGCTGGAAATGTTTGCATCCAGGGGGTCGGGGAGGCCAGCACCATCTCTCTGGGGCTGTGCTTCCAGAAGCAAAGTCTGGGAAGTGGAGGCCCCTGTCACAGGACTGCCCTGCCCTCTGTCCCTCCCTAGCTGTGCCCGTCCTTGGATATTTCCCCCCAGCTTCTTGGTTTTTAAAGACCCATCAGCCTGGCCTCAGGACCCAGGTACTGATGGGCATTTGTGGAGACAGACTGGGCTTCAGGCCGCATGTGGGAAGGTGAGGGGTGGGCGTGGGGGGGCTCCCTCACTCCCAGTGCACATGCGCACACGTTCTGCCTAGACAGAGACTGACAGGCACACACTAACAGAACTCACAGACGGAGGCTCAGAGGCACACGCTGGCACGCCCCCACCTGCCGCGTCCTCTTGGTCTCTGGGGGCACCAGCATTCAAACAGGTCTCAGGAGGTCACTGTCCCTCACTGCATTGCCGAGGGAGGAGTCCCCAACCCGTGGCTGGACTGGGCTGTGGCTGGGCCTCCGGCCGCCACTCGGACATTTGGGTGAGGAGCCTCCTTTGGCTATGGGTGGGCTTCAGGAGCCCAGGGCCCCCGATTGGTGGCAACAGCTGATATGTTTAGGCCCTTAGACCCTCTGGGGACTGCGGCCTGCAGCCAGCTAAGCCCTGATGGGCCTGTGCTCAGCCTGGCCTTCTTTCCCCTGCCTCCTCCTCAGCGGGGATCCAGGATGCTCTCCCTGTGCCCAAGACTCAGGCATCAGGGTGCAGGGAGCCACGGCAGCTCCGGGAATGCGTTCCCTTTCACAATCACGCTGCCCTGCGCACCTGCCGGCTTGGGGCTGCAGGCAGCGCTCCTTTCCTTCCTCCCACCCTCAACCTTCCTTGTGCCCAGCTCCGTGCCTGGCTCGGAGATGCAGAAAGAACTGGCCATGGCCATGCCCAGTAGGACATGCCCTCCAGGATGGAGGTGGAGAGGTGTGCTCTCAGCACAGGTCCCAGGCATGAGGCCCCTGCCCTCGCCTCTTCTCCAGCCTGGACCCCCGCCTGCAGGCCTACCTCCCTTCCCAGTCCCTGGCCCGTCTGCATTCAGCGGCTGCTCTCAGGGGGCTGAGCGGCTGCAGAATTACAATATTAAATGCAGCTGCACCAAAACATGGCCTCAATCCAATTACGCCAGGAAACAAGAGGAGCCGCTTAGGCTAATCTGGTTATTCCTCCCCGGCCTCCCCTTGCAGCATCGGAGGGATACCCGGGAGGGGAGCTGTCTGGGTGGGCAGTGGTGTGAGCGTGGCCCTGTGCCCCACAGGGTCCCACGGCAGGGGGGCTGGCCACAGGACTGCTTGGCCCTCTCCCGAGGTGATCATGGCTCCGGCATCCTTGTCCTACAAATATGTGCTCTTCACCGACCTTCGAGGTGCCCCAGCAGTGAAGGGGGAGCCAGGCTCTGCCCTCAGGGAGGGCACCCCAAACTGGGGAGACAGGCCACGAGGAAACCCGAAAGGCAGGTGATTGCAGCGGGGGAGGCCTCTCTGAGCAGGGGGCGTGGGGGCAGGGGCCAGCTTGAGGACACAGAGCTGGCGGTGGAGACTGTCCCGGCAGAGGGGACAGTGAGAACTCAGAGTGGGGGTTTGGCAGGTTCCAGGACATATCTTTATGCCAGTGTGGTTAAGGGTGGTGAATGGCAAGGACAGAGGTCTGTAGACTCCGACAAGGAATATGGATTTGTTCTGAGGGGAGGGTGGTGATGGGACTGGGTTCCCACGGGCTTGCTGAGCTGCTGTGCGGACAGACTGGGGGGCGGTGGGGAGGCGCTGCTGTCTCCTGGCAAGAGATGGTGCAGTAGGGGGCGGTGGACCGGAGGGAGGTGGTTGGATTCATAGGATTTGGAAAGGACTTGCTGACAACTGTGTGTGGGATGAGGGAAGAGGGTGTCCAGGGAGCCCCATGGCCCCTTCCTGCTCTGGCATGTGGCTTGAGGGGTCACAGGGGCTCCCACCTGTGCTGTGTGCAGCTGGTGCTGCAGATGCCTCTGGGAATGAGACAGACAGGGGTCTGCCCTCTGGGAGGTTACGCTTAAAGGTAGACAGATTTGGAACAAGAGATGATAGGACGGAAGGGGTCATTGGGGAGGGGGAGTGTGCAGAAGACAGTGAATGTTGAAGCCAAGATCCAAGGAATGAACACAGAGTCAGCTGGGCACGCAGGGGCAGGAATGGGGTAGGGATAGGAACTGTGCCCTAAGCGGAGGCACCAGCAAGTGCAAAGGCTTGGGAGGTGAGAGAGACCGCAGCCATCACGGGCACAGAGAGGAGTCCAGGGTCCTGGGCGTGGGGTGGGAGATGGACTAGACGGAGGCAGAGTTGGGCCCAGAGGCCCCTCACTCAAAGCCTGTGGGAGCCGAGACCCCTAGAGGAGGTGGAGGAGGTGGTGTTGGGGACAGGCAGGACTGGGGATTGGGTGCAGGGAGAGAGTGGGGCGCACACAGGGAAATGTGGAGTGGAGGTAAGGAGGGAGAAGGTGGCACTTCCATTTGGAGGTATAGCTGGGCCTGGGGACCACTTGGACCCCAGGAAGGAGCCACAGGGAGCCAGCGACAGCTCCGGAGTGAGGGAGTACCAAGATAGAAGCTTGTCTTCAGTCGTAAATGAGGGAAGCAGGGTTGTATCACGGGAAGAGACAAAGTGACCTGAGATCAGGCCTCAGCTGTGTTATTCACTTGAGACCTTGAACAAGTTGCTTCCCCTCTCCGAGCCTGGAATTTTATTTTAGTTTTGAGACGGAGTCTCACTCTGTCACACAGGCTGGAGTGCAATGGCACCATCCCTGCTCACTGCAACCTCCGCCTCCCAGGACCAAGCGATTCTTCCGTCTCAGCCTCCCATTTAGCGGGGATCACAGGTGCACACCACCACGCCTGGCTAATTTTTGTATTTTTAGTAGAGATAGGGCTATCAACATGTGGGCCAGGCTGGTCTCAAACTCCTGACCTCAAGTGATCCGCCTGCCTCAGCCTCCTAAAGTGCTGGGATTACAGACGTGAGCCACTGTGCCTGGCTGAATATTTTTCTTTATAAGCTTAGTTCAAATTCATCTTTAAACATTGAGATACAACTCACATACCATAAAAGTCACCCCTTCAACGTGTAGAATTCAGTGGGTTTTTTGTGTGTATTTACAAGGTTGTGCAACCATGATTCCTATGTAATTCCAGAACATTTTCATCCCCTAAAAAGAAGCGTCAGGTTTATCATTTGTCAAGTGGGGACAAAAATAAGCACCTAAGTCAAAGGGAGGTGACGAGGGTTGAACACAAGACACCTAGTATAGTGCCCGACGCAGTACAGTGCCCGAAGCGTAGGCGTTCAGCAAGGGAGGGTTACGTTTATAATCCAGAAACATGGCCCTTTCCCATGTCTCCATCCTAGATGGCCCCGGGGAGCCTCCCCTCCCTGCGTCCACTACACAGACCTCAACTACTGAGGACCTCTCAGACCCAAGACTGGGGAAGGAGGACGTGTGGAGGGGACAGGCCCCTGGCTGGATCTGGGGGTGACTTTTAGAGCCAGTGGTGCTCAGAGAGGACCAGCAGTGTCCTCGGGCTTAGTGACAGGAGAACTCTTGGGGTGATGGGGAGGGGAGAGGTGCCCTGAGCAGCCATCAGTGGCTGCTTCTGGCACTGAGGACTCAGGCTGCAGGCAGACCTTGAGGGGATCCCCACTGCACCTGAAGTCCCTCCACTCTGTTGGAATTATGTGACATTGTTGAAATCTGTTTAATGAGGGAACATTCTGCCATCTTCCCCCAAAGGCTACACTTCTTATTTTATTTATTTTGAAACGAAGTCTTGCTGTGTCCCTAGGTTGGAGTGCAGTGGCGTGATCTCAGCTCACTGCAACCTCTGCCTCCCGGGTTCAAGTAATTCTTCTGCCTCAGCCTTTGGAGTAGCTAGGATTACAGGCGTCCACCACCACGCCCAGCTAATTTTTGTAGTTTTAGTAGAGATGGGGTTTCACCCTGTTGGCCAGGCTGGTCTCAAACTCCTGACCTCAGGTGATCCGCCCAGCTCGGCCTCCCAATGTGCTGGGATTACAGGCGTGAGCCACTGCGCCCGGCCTACGCTTCATATTTTGAAATCAATGACCATGAACTCGCATATCCTGAGGTGTCTAGAGTGCTGGGTGTGCTCAGGGATGTTACAGCAGCACTGTGGTCCTGAGGCCTGTCCCAGCTGTGACCCTCCTACAGGGATTGGCAGAGTGCCAGCAAGGGCTCGGGACAGGCCCTGCCTGGTACGTGGGGTTCTGTGAACATCAGTGTCACACCCCTCCACCCCTCTCACCCCTCCCCCCCACCGCAAACCACACATATCATGGGTATTATCAGAGCAGCAGCTGAAGGCACAGGCCAAGGACAGGCAGCGAGGTGAGGGAGGGGACCACTCTGGGTGTAGACTCTGTCTGGTATTCAGTCGGCGCCCTAGACATGCCTTCTGCTTGAACCATGCAGGTGAGGACGTGCGGTTGAAGCCTGTTCCTGCTTGGGGGCTGGCCACACAGCATCCCAACTCTAGGTCCAGAGCCAAGCCTGACAGCCCCCCTTCACTGCCTCCTGGAGCTGCCAGGGAGAGGTCCGGGTCCATTCTCCCCAATTCACAGACATGAAGACTGAGGTCACGGTTCCAGTGGCTGCTCGCTGGTGGGGCTGGGGCTTGGCAGCATCCTGCAGCCCTCTGGACTCCCAGCTTTGGAGTGCCGCGTTCCGCCTGCTGTGTTCTAAATGGACATGCCATCCCCACAGCTGTGTCAATAAATCAGCCATTTACAGAGCAGGCACCGGATCCCATGACAGGGTTGAAAAGTGTGTGAGCTGCAGCGTCCTGGGCTGGGGCAGAGGGGCCGTGGCGAGAACAGATGGGGCTGTGCCCATCTCCCCAGGCCCTCCTGTGGCTGTGCCTGGAGCCCCCCCGGAGGGAGGCCACAGCCAGGAGCAGGCCTGAAACATCCCTTAAATATTGGTGCTCTCGGCAGCACTGGGTCACTGCTTAGCAGCGGGTGGCTGAGTCTGGGGGATGGAGAGAATCCTGCTTCCTGCTCTGAGCAGCCAGTGGGGACGCTGGGTAGAGGATGATTCGGGGGGAACATGGAAGGCAGGATGGGGGCCAGGAGCATGGCTGGAGTGATTGATGGCTGGGAGGGAGCCTGAAGTGGGGGCACCCTAAGGTGAGGGGCAGGCAGATGAGGAGCTTGGGGGCAGCTGGGGGCTGGGCTGAGGGACTGAGGGCCAGGCTGGGGCCAAGAGCTGGTCCTGGCAGGGGGGTGAAACAAGGCTCGGTGCCTAACGGTGGTGGCCGCAGGAGTCAGAGCTCCAGGTGGAAGTGGGGTTCGGATTCAGGTGCAGCTCAGTGGTCCCTGGGCTGAAGACCGAACCTCTGAGTGCAGGCACCAGGTGGGAGGGTGGGGACCCCCAGCCTGGAGCCCCAGACCCCCGTCCTGCTCCACCCTGCAGGCTCCTGGGTCTCACACAAGGAATGTGGAGCGTCCTCCTCCGAGAGGACTCGGAGGGGATTCCTGGGCCTTGGATTTGGGACCCCGGAAAACCATCTGTTCCCATTTTCCCTGTTTTCCTCAACTGACTCCACTGCGACCCAGACGGCGCCACACACAGAGATACACAGTGCTGTGCCTGCTCCAGCCCAGGGCCCCTGCCTCTCTGCCCTCATCTGTCCCCGCCCTGACCTCTCTCTGCCTTCCTTCCTCGTTGCAGCAGCTGCCGTGTGCCATTGGCACCTCCCGTGTGCCAAGTGCTGGCTTAGTCTTCCCTGGCGTTTTCTCATATCCCATTAGCAACCCACACAGTGGGTATCATCCTCCCTATTTCACAGGTGAGGAAACTGAGGCTCAGGCGGGCAAAGTGACTCCATAGGCCAAAGATGAATGAGTAAACAGCGGTATAATACGTAAATGGAGCCGGGTGCCGTGGCTCATTCCTGTAATCCCAGCACTTTGGGAGGCCGAGGTGGGTGGATTACTTGAGCTCAAGAGTTTGAGACCAGCCTGGGCAACATGGTGAAACCCCATCTCTACTAAAATACAAAAAAAATAGCGGGGCATGGTGGTGGTCACCTATAGTCCCAGCTACTCCAGAGGCTGAGGCAGGAGAATCTCTTGGACCCAGGAGGTGGAGGTTGCCATGAGCTGAGATTGCACCACTGTACATCAGCCTGGGCAACATCGCCTGGGCAACACAGTGAGACTCTGTCTCCAAAAAATAAAATAAGAAAATGGCGGGATTTGAACCCCAGCCTGTCCGCTTTGGATGTCTGGCTTTTTTCCATCCCATCTCCCTCCCTCCTCTTGATCCTCTCGTATTATGTTGTATTTCTGTAAGCTGCCACAAATCCTTTCGAGAACAAGCTGGGAATAAATAAATAAGCATGCAAGTGAGTAATGAGAGGCCGCAGTAAGATGCCGACGTCGGGTCAGAGCTAGGACCTGGTATCAAAATAGGAATGGGACTTGCCAGACTGGGTCTTCTGCTAGTGTGTGGAATGGGGGTTCGGTGACTCCTGAAGGGCCCCAGCTCCAAATTCCCAAGGTCAAGGGGTGAGTCCGCAGGGGTCGGCATCGATAGACTGACAGATCTGCCAGGGCCGGTGGGGGGCGCTGACCTGGGGGGTGCTGGGTGAGTGTGAGCGGTGTGCAGGTGGGTGTGCGGCCGGCCCCACGGGCAGGGGCACATGTGTGGCAGCCCGGCGCTGCTGTGGGCTGACATGCAGAGTACCATTTACACAACTGGAACAGGTGCCGGGTTCAGGCCTAACTTTCACTGGTCCCTCAGGAGGCGGAGCTGCTGGTGAGGCAGAGACTGAGGTGTCCATAGTGTGTCCCTGCCATCCTGCACACGGGCCTGTGTGTGCATCTGTGAGCGTGTGCACAGGTGTGCATGCAGATATACCTGTGCATGAGTGCATGGCACGCACGCCTTCTGCAGTTCTGGAGGATGCTGCCTCCCCCTCCTCTCAGCCCCGTCCCAGGCCTGGGGCAAAGCAGTGACAGGGACTCAGCCTCTGAAGGTGACATGGCTATTTCCAGGCCTGGATCCTGGCCAGAGGCAGCAGAAGCACATGTGTGAGAGTGGCGGATGCGTCCCCCAGCCTCGAGGAGCCCCTGCAACATGCTCTGCCCACATGCATTTCCTGCTCTGCCCCTGCTGCCTGAGCTGCCTGCCTTTCCCTGCAAAGCCCCCTCCCTGCATTGTGGGCAGCAGCGAAGAGGCAGTGGGGGTGGGAGGACAGTGAGCCTTGGGGTCAAGGGGCCTGGGCTTGAGTCATCGCTGCTACAGGCCCGAGGCAGTTTCTTTGCCTCTCTGAGCCTCACTTTCCTTCTCTGTGAAATGGGTGGACAGTACCTACTTAGGAAAGCACCTAGAAGGGACCCAGCGCATGGCAGTGGGGTGAAAGAGTGATGGGTAGGTCAGGCAGGGCCAGCCAGGAGGGAGCAGGGCTGTCCGCGTGCCCGTGCTGCTTCGGCTCAGCCCTAGGCCACACCCCGTGCCTTGGCGACCCCAGCATTCTCCCTCGCCCACCAGCCCAGACAGCCCAGACTGGGCAACCAAGAACCGTAGCCGCAAGGTCCAAAGAGGTAATGTCCCAGCCTGGGAGGGGTGCAAGACCACAGGATTCATGGGGAGACCTGTGCATGTGGGGGCTCTGCAGTCCCCCTGCTCCCTCAGCCAGCCTTGGTGCTGCCCTCCCACAGCGAGGGTTTCCGTCTATGGGGAGGCCACGTGCAGACGCAGTTCTAACTCTGTGTTATGACAACAATGGGTCCTATTATCCCCATTTTACAGATGAAGAAACTGAGGCTCAGAAAGGTTCAGTCATTGCATAGATCCCCCAACGTATCACTAGGTTTCAAGCCCAGGCAGTGGGGCACGAGGGAGGATTGGGGGTGCTGGGCAGAGGATGGGGCCTGAGGTCAGAGGGCAGCTTGGAGGGGCATGCCCGAGTGGACAGGTGGGGAGCTGCAAGGCTTAGCGGGGCTCCTTGGAG
This sequence comes from Theropithecus gelada, assembly GCF_003255815.1. NCBI lineage: Eukaryota > Metazoa > Chordata > Mammalia > Primates > Cercopithecidae > Theropithecus > Theropithecus gelada. Next base: position 10,534,967 of record NC_037682.1, on the reverse strand, counting down.
AGCAACGCTGTCCCTGGGCACCACGGAGGTGGTTCCTGGCCAAAGCTGATTCTGTCCTGTTCAATTTTGAACTGAAGTGCAAACAAGGCTCAGCGCCCACTGCTACCGCCCCAAATCGAATTCATGCTAATATTTCTCTGCGGGCAGCGGGCTGCCTGCCTTCCGGGGACGGAAGGCGGGGGAGACTGGCAGGGGGGCCAGGCCCAACCACGGGACTGCCGGGACCAGGCCATGTGTCTGGGGCGGCCAGCTTGGCTGACTGGGATTGTCCACCCAAATTAAATTTTAACCCAGCTTATAAATCTTCCACTAAGTACGTCCCCTGCCGCCCGCCGGGTCCACTCTGGGCCGCAGCATGGGCCAGCACAGCGACAGCCTTGTTCCTTTGCCCCACGTGCCTGCGGGGAGGCTGGGCCTACCTGCCTTGGGAAGGGTGGGACAGTCACCCACAGACAGGCCTGGGGGCAACCTGCAGGCTGTCCCAGGAGGAAGTTCAGTGTTGTCCATTGGGGGCCTGAAGGCCTGGGCCAGGGCCCCAGTGGGGGCATGGGTGGGCTCTCACTTTCCCAGCAACCTTAACTTCTCAGGCCTCAGTTTCCTCAGCTGGGCAAGTGGGGGAATAACAGCATCCCCAGCAGGGATGCAGGAGGAATAAGAGATGATGCAGATAAAGTCCTGGGGGGCGAGGAAAGGGGGCTCTTCTCAGGGGCCATCCCACCCCCTCAGAAGGGGAGGCTCAGGTGCCCTTCCTGCGCCCCCAGCCCCTGCCTCAGCAGATGGTTAGTGGCCTTGCTGCCTTAAAGGAGGCTCAGGGAGGGAGGGTGGGGGTGGAGGTGGCCACAGCCTGTCTCTGCCCTCCCTCCCTCCCTCCCTCCGGAGCCCTGTGGGGGTATGAGCTGAGTTGGCTGGGCCAGGCCATGAGCACTCAGCACTGGTGGGGTGGGGAGCTACGCACACACATCCATTCAGAGGAAGCCAGGATTCAATAGTGGGGTCCCCCAGGGCTGGGGTGGGGAGGAGGGGCTTAGCTCAGAGCCCACCCTGCCCCAGGCCCTGCATTCGGGGCCAGAGGAAGGCTTCCTTTGTTGAATTGTGGTTTCAGAAGGAAGAGTATACGGGTCACCTGCATAGCCTGGGGTATGCAGCTCTAAGACCTGGGAATTTTACATGTGCATATGGTGCCTTTGTGACTACCCCGATCTCAGAGGATGGAACATTCCCTCCCTACCCCCAGCTTTCTACTCTCAAGTCCAAACCTGTCCCTCTCCTCTCCCCATGCCCTCAGGAGGAAGTCCAGGCCCTTCCCTGAGGTCCCCTAGCTGACCGCGCTGCCCCAGGCTGAGTTCTCTCAGGACATCCACAAAGTCAGCCTTCCTCCTGCCTCCGGGCCTTTGCACGTGCGGTTCTGCGGCTGGGGGTGCTTTTTCCCGCTCCTGCAGCCCCACTTCTGTCTGAGGCTCCAGGGACTCACATTGTATGTTCAGGGAAGAGAGACAGGGGAGAAGGGCACGAGGAAGGAAGGTTCTCGTGCTCGCAGTACAGACAGAGATGTGGACACACCCAGATCACCCAAGCAGCTGTGGAGCGGGACGTGAGCCCTCATCCACTCCTCCACCCAGCCCGTGACTTCCACAGGCAGTGCTGGGGATGGAGGCTGGGGATGGAGCTGGGAGGGGAGGTAGCAGGCAGCCTGCTAGCCCTTCCCTGTCCTGGCAGGAGCTGTCACTGCCTCTCTCCTTGATGGCGGGGTACGAAGAGAAGCCTTTCGACGCAGGGAGAGGACCCCTCCCTGGCCTCCACCCACACAGCAGCCACGCGGCTGCCCTGAGCAGCTGCCACAGTGACCTACACCCCCCACTGATGTGTTTGTCTCCCCACAGCAAAGCACAATTCACATCCCCACCAGTAAATGACGTGGGGCCACATTTCACCTGCACCCAAATGTGGGCCACAGAGGCATTAAAATAAATGACGGCCAGTTCAGTGAGGTCTCATTCTTGGGTCTGGCAGAAGTGCGCCTGCGCAGCGCCCCCACTGCTCTCCTGGGCCCCCCGCCCCAGCTCCGTGCCCTCTGTGCAGGGAAATCAACCTGCTCCTGTCACCTCGGATGTGGCAACAGGGTCCACCACCCAGACCTCAACCTAACCCTGCCACCCCTGCCTTGGCTGTAGGTCCTGCCCAGCCCTGACCACAGGCCGGTTTTCCCCAGCCCGAGGGGACTCTGGGGTGCATCTGCCTCCCAAGAAAGCTGGGTTCTCTGGGAACCAGACTGGGCAGAGTCCAGTTGGCCACACCTCTCCACAGTCACCACCCCTTGCTGGAGCTCTGGGCTTGGAGGCAGGGATGCAGTCCCCGGGAAATGGGCACAGCTGGTACCAGCATCCTGCAGCTTCACTCGCTGTGGCCTGCAAGGCTGGCCTTGCCCGCGGCCCCAGCCACCGTGCAGTACATGCAGCCACAGGTCCTTGTCCTTATATTCACTCTCCTGTGATGATCTCATGATGCCGCATGCTTGGCCTGGCCCTTGCAGTCCCCCACCCTGTCCACCCAGGACACAGAGCACGCTGTGTGTGTCCGAATGACCGGAGGCTGGACGCCTGCCCAGGGCTGGCTTCTCTGCACTTTGGGGTCCACAGACCACTCTCCTGGGGGCTGTTTCAGGAGATGAAGGCAGCGGGTACACAGGGCTTAGCTCCTTTCTGCGACAGGGGAGAGAGGTGGAGAGGCCTGGATTGTGTCAGGAGGGGAGGCTGGGCCTCCTCAGCTGTTCGAGGGGCCAGAGCTGGGAGGGCCCTGAGAGGGGCTGCGGTGTGGAAACACCCCAGCGGTGGAGGCCCTGGTGGCCCTGTCACTGGCTCTCTGGGCCTCCCCTGGCTCTTCCCATGGGCACTTGGCCCCCCTGTCTCCACCCCGGGGCCCTAGGGGTTCTGTTACTCAGAAAGTGCTCTGCAAAAATAACGTTGAATCCCGCAGGGACCCAGGGCAGCCAGACTCCTCCAGAGGCGTAGGGTGGGGAGGTTGGTAAAAGTCGCTGCCTCCCCTCGGGAGGGACCAGGCAAGCACCCAGGGGAGCCGTAGCCAGGAGATGGGGGGACCTCGAGTCACTAGGCTGGGTGACCAGGCGGGGCCAGGGAGGGGCAGCACAGACCAGGGGGCACTGGGGCCTTGGGCGTGACTGTCTGGGAGCCTCGGGGTCCTTTCCTGTGGAAGGCTGGCACAAGTGCCCTCCCTGTGGGCCCTGCAGGTGTGACCACGGGCCTGGGCAGGGCAGGTGCTCAGGAGATGGCTGCCTGGCCTCCTCCTGCTCACCCAGGATGGCAGAAGCTGACTGTCCTCTCACGGGCAGGTGGCACCGCCCTTTACAATTTGTTTCTCCTGGCCTGGAGCAGGTCTCTCCTCCTCCTCCCCGGGTTTTGTTTTTCCATCAGCACACACAACCAGGCCACCCTTATTGGCTGTGTGACCCATGGCAAGTCACTCGGCCTCTCTGGGTCTCGGCTGCCCTGGCCCTCCCTCGACTGGCTCTGCCTGCTCACAGATGACTGGGCCAGGAGGCTGCGGGATGAGGTAGGAAGTGGAGGCTGTGGTCAGCCATCGCCTCAGGAGGGGCCCCAGCTGGAGCACTGCGCAGCCCCAGCCTTGTCCCCAGCCACCAACAGACCCCTTCTCTGAGGCGGGGGCGTCCCAAGACTAAAATGGGGGCAGGGGTGGCAGTGTCTCTCCACCATGTCCCGAGACTAAAATGGGGATAATCGTGTGTTTCCCCAAGTCACTAAGAGCACGACATGAGCGACGGCAGACAGTAAGAGACTGAACAGAGCCTGGCACACAGTGGGCTCTTGGTGGGTGGGAGCGACTGTTCTGTTATTACTTGGCAGGGGCACTAGGCAGGATCGCAGGCGGAATCGGGTGTATCGAAGGCACTGTTCAAAGTCATGGGTGGGGTTAGGAAACCAACATGGGAAGGTGGGGAGCTGTCACCATGGAGGCTGAGGAGGAAGCAGAGGTTACCAGACTCAGAGAGAGCCACCGAAGCCACTGGGAGGGCCACTGACAAGAGAGGGACGCCTCAGGGACTCATGCCCCCCGGCTGCTCTCCCTCCCTCTGACCTGCTGCTCTGGCTCCTCTGTGAACCCAGCTGGAAGGCAGGGGCCCAGGAGCCCACTGGTGACCAGCAGCCTTGCAGGCACAGGGCGGGTCGGGGAGTGATCTGATGGAGCAAGGTGCTCTGCGGAGGGGCTGGCATTGCGCTGCAGAGGTGAGGACCCCGGGCTCTGGGTGGCAGAGCAGGGCTTGGTGCTGCTGTTTACCAGCTGTGAGACTCGGGTAGGGTGGCCAAGTGTCCCAGTGTGCCAGGGATTCGTACCCAAACTCGGAAAGTCCCGGTCAAAACAGGGCCTGCGAGTTCCCTAGACCTGGGGCAGGAGGCCCACCATCTCTGAGCCCAGATTCCCCATCCGTAGCATGGAAGAGTCGTCGCCTCACGGAGCAGGGGTGGGATTCAACACGGGTGTGGGTCCAGCCCCTTCCCCTGACTCCCCTGGGGCTTTTTCCAGCCTCCTTCTCTTATCCATGCACCCTCCTTCCCAGCTGCCAGGTCAGCAGCCACGGACCAGAGAAAGCGGCTAAAAACTTGGGGGGACTGTTCTCAGAGCAAGGAACTCCCCAATCCCCACCTGGCCCCACTCCTGGTGTGAAGGTGATGCCTTGAGAGAAGCCAGCTCAGGGCCTGGACAAAGTGGGGCTCTTGAGGGAGGGTGAGAGGCCCTGAGATGGTGCCATCAGGGAAGCTGCCAGTTCTGTGGGGGTAGGGCTGAGAGGAGGGTAAGGGCCCCTGATGCCAGTCTCTGTGCCTCCTCATAGGTGTCCTGCCCCCAGGGAAAGAATGAGGAGGATGATGGTGCTGGAGTTGAGACCAGCTCTGCCCTGTGTGACCCTGGGCAGGGCATTCACCTCTCTGAGCCTCAGTTTGCCCCCCACGCCCTGTAAAGTGAGAGGGCTGGATAAGGTGGCGTCTTCATTCTTTCAGCACTTACGACAAGGCCCTCCATCCACGTAACAAAAGGGAAACACAAAGCCTGTGACTGGACTCAACAGCCGCGCCATCCTGAGCCCAGAACTTTCCAGAATGGGGCTGGCGGAGGGGAAGATATGCACCCTCTCCCCACAGGGCTGGGGACTCAGCCTCTGCCTGTCTTCCCAGGCCCCAGGTTTCAGGCCCTGAACAGCCTGAGTCCACAGGGTGAGAGGGTGTGGGAAAGGCCAACGGGTGTGTGGGTCTCCAGCCTCTGCTCATCCTCGGGAAGCGCATCGTGTGGTGCTTTTCCCGTCTGGGACCTAATAGTCAGCAGTTATTTATCGTCTTGTTTCTTAGTGGGTAGGAAAGCCACAAATGAGTAAACTCAGGCAGCAGGGCACAATTACTGAGCCCGGTGCTTTATTTCCTCAGCTCGCCTCCAGCCCAGGCAGCGGTGGGTCGATAATAATTTATGAGGCAGCCCCCAAAGTGGAGGAGGAGGAGGAGGCCAAATAACCACATTTGCTTCCCCCGGCCCTCCCTCGACCGGCTTTGTCTGCTCACAGGTGGCTGGGCCGGGAGGCTGCGGGATGAGGCAGGAAGTGGAGGCTGTGGCCAGCCATCGCCGCAGGAGGGGTCCCAGCTGGAGCACTGTGCAGTGCCAGGCTTTGTCCCAGCCACCAACAGACCCCTTCTCTGAGGCAGGGGCGTCCCGAGACTAAAATGGGGGCAGGGGTGGCGGTGTCTCCCCACCAGGCACTTGGGGTTTGTTTCTGGGGCTCTGCAGAAGCAGAGCCTGAGTTGGGTCCAGCCCTGCACTCCCAGGGAGCCCTGAGGGAAGAAGTAAAGCAGGAGAGGGCAGGGGGAGGGCCAGCCAGGGTAGTCTCAGTTTGGTCTGCTCTGCAAGGGGCACTGGCAAATCTGCAGCACTGACCTCTGACCTCTGGGTCAGTTGGTCACTGACTGCTGGCTATACCTAGGAGAAGGGGAAGGAGGGAGGGGAGGATGGAGAGGGACATGGGAGGAGGAGGGGAGGATGAAGGGGAGGAGGCTGAGAAGGAGGGAAGAGGATGGGGAGGGGGCATGGGAGAAGGAGGAGAAGACAAAGGGGAAGAGGGAGGGGAGAAGGAGGGAAGAGGATAGGGGGCATGGGAGGAGTAGGGGAGGAGGGAGGGGAGGACGAAGACGGAGGAGGAGGAAAGAGAAGATGAGGAGGGACATGGGAGGAGGAAGGGAGGAGGGAGGGGAGGAGGAGAGAAGAGAGGATGGGGAGGGGGCATGGGAGGAGGAGAGGAGGAGGGAGGGAAGAAGACGGAGGAGGAGGGAAGAGAAGACGAGGAGGGACATGGGAGGAGGGAGGGAGGAGGAGAGAAGAAAGGATAGGGAGGAGGAATGGGAGGAGGGAGAGGAGGAAGAAGACGGAGGAGGAGGGAAGAGAGGATGGCGAGGGACATGGGAGGAGGAGGGGAGGAGGGAGGGGAGAAGAAGGGAAGAGAGGATGGGGAGGGGGCATGGGAGGAGGATAGAAGAGGGATGGGGAGGGGGCCTAAGACTCCAGCTCCTGGGGCAAGGGAAGGGGCAGTGGCAGGCTCCACTGCAGGGTCTGCAGCCCGCGGAGCATGGGACAGCATTCACCCCGCCTCAGAAGGAGGCTGGGATTTGGATTTCATCATTCATGTAGCTGATTTCATCACGTTTCATTTTCTGTCAAGTTTCCTGCCATTACAATCTCATTCATTCCTCCGGGGACATGAGGATGCGAGGCTGGGAGGTTGGGGGGCGGGTGGCACCATCGTAGCTTTTGCCCCAGGGCTGCGCTGGGCCAGGGAGGTGGATGTGGGGGAGGAGCCTGCAGGGGTAAGGCTGGGGTGGGGTCGGGCTGGTGGGTTAGAACAGTAGCTGAGGTGCATGCCCAGGGAGAGCTGGGCCAGTCCTTTGGGCGTTCGTACAGCACCTCCTGGAGTCCTCACCACAGCCTAGGACGTTGCTGCCACCATCCCCCCCATCTGACAGATAAGGAGACTGATGTTCAGAAGACACTTGGCCCAAGGGGCGCAGCTGCTGAAGTTGCATGAGGGGCCCCAACTCTCCACCTGGACGCCGGCTGTTAGCACTGTCCTGTCCCCTCCAGCAAGGCTTACCTGTTCTTCCCACAACTGCCCTCCTGACAGTGGGCCACTACCCCAGTCCCCCAGGAGGCTGCTGAGGCCCAGAACAGCCAAAGGCAGGAGCACCAGAGCAGCTGCTGGGCCAATCCCAGCATCTGGCCACTCTTCTCTGTGTCCCGAGGCCTCTCTCTGGGGCTGCAGGAAGCATACTGAGGGCGGTGGGGTCACTCTGGGCTCTCAGGTGGCACGGAGGACAGCGGGGCTGCCGGCCCTCTATCCCCATGTGATCTCAGCTCCTGAGGGTCCCAAAAAACAATCCTAGCCGGGACCATAGCACACTCTGGTGTATTCAAAAGGCCACTGTCCTTCCTGGCCTCTGAGCTTGGCCTGTGTTAGGGTCGCTGTGGCATCCCAAGTGGCTGGAGTCACTGCACAGTCTCAGGGCTCCAAAGACGGCTCCAGTTCCTACCCACTAACGTCTCCCCCGTTCTTGTCTTTCTGTCTGCCTCTTAAAAAAATTAAACACGGATGGTTTCATCTGGGGAGAATTAGTATTCCAGGCAGGCCAGTGGATGTGATCAGAATGTCAAGGCCAGAGACACAGGGCCTGAAGGGAAGGGAAGAGGTGCTGGGCCAGGCAGGGGTCCTGGGGCGGGGGCAGAGGGCTCTGACCCTGCCAATGGAGGGCTGGTGGGGCCTCCCAGGGGCCTATATGCCGCTGGAGAGGTTGAGGTTGGGTGTGGCCAGAGGTCCTGACACAGCATACACAATGGGAGGAGATGGGGGCAGCTCAGAGACCACATGTGGCCATGACAGTGGCTTCCCATGGCCCAGCCCGGCTCCTCTGCCCCATCCACTCCCACTCTCATCCAGCCCTCACTTGCTGCAGGCACGTGTGCCACTGTGAGCTAGCCACCATCTGGGCACCAGGGAGGCACAGGGCAGGGACAGGCCTGTCCTCACCACTGCATGTCACCAGCACCAGGCCCCTGCCTGGCACACAGCAGCCCCTTACCAAAAGCCTGAGTAAACGGGTACATGAACACCCTCAGCATCTCCCCAAGCATGGTTTGAAGAAGACACGAATGCTGGGAGGTTAACAGGTGTCACCAAAGACAAAGTCAGTTGGTAACCGCTGGAGTGAACAAACTTCAATCGGCATCTTTGCTGCAGGACTTCTCAGAGCCTTTAATTTGCTAATGCGCCCTGTGACCCTGCAGAGGGAGCTGGGCTTGCAGCCTCCTGCTGTGCGAGCTGACCTTTAGTCTCTGGCCACACAGGAGTGGCTGGTGTGGCCGTGAGGACCCAGAGTGGAGAGAGGAGTGAGTTTGCATCCAGGCCCTGGAGCAGACCCCCTGTGGGACCCTGGGCAGGCTCCTGATTATCTGTTTTCTCAGGTGGAAAATTGGAATGGTAGTAACAGTGCCTGTGCATTCAGTGAGGCGACATGTGAATAGTGTCTGCCTCGGACACAACACAGGGTGGCCACTACTGTTGTTGTTAGTATTATTATTATCCACATCAACATCTCAGCTCTGTGTGCCTGGGCCATCTAGAGCTCAATTGAGTCAGCTGCTGGTGTTGTCATGCTGAGGACACAGTCCTTACCCTTAAGAGCTCACGGCCCATTGGGAAAAGACAGTTATACTCCCCGGTGGAGAGGGCAAGGGCTGAGTGAGCCGGGAAGCCAGGCCTGCACCTGGCGTGCTCACCACTGCCTGGCATCTCTGCCAGTGGCCATGTAGACTAGGTATGGATGCCCCTGGTGGGGGCAGCCTGGCCCACCTTTGGGCATCTCCACCTGGTATAGATTTCTTTCTTAACTCCATCCCTCCCAGTACTTCCCTCCCAGTCCTTCCAGTTCTTGGGCCTCCCAGAACAGGTCCGTTTTCCTTCTCTGCCAAGGACAGGAGACTGCCCTCTTCCCGGACTGGCTGAACAAGCCCCACCCCCTCTTGGTCATGGCCAAGGTCACTCCCCACCCACTAGGCCGCCTGCTCTGTAGTGTGGCTGTGCGTCTCTAAGTGCCCAGAACAGAACAGTGTTCTAGTCTGGCGTGACCAGGGTGGAAGGAGGGAGGAGGTGGTGTAGCGATCACCTCCTTCAATATGCCATTGATTCCTCCGTTAATGCAGCCTGTGCAGCAACCAGAAGCTGGGGGCAAGCTGTCCCTCTGCGTCTGGTACAGTGAGCCACCTGGGGGCAAGCTGTCCCTCTGTGTCTGGCACAGTGAGCCACCTTGCTCCGCAGCAGCAGAGGAGCCGGCTGACAGACAGCAGGGTGCCAGGGGAGCCTGAGAGGCCAAAGTTAAGCAGGCCGGGGCTGGGCGCGGTGGCTCACGCCTGTAATCCTAGCACTTTGGGAGGCCAAGCCAGGCAGATCATCTGAGGTCAGGAGTTTGAGACCAGCCTGGCCAACGTGGTGAAATCCCATCTCTATTAAAAATATAAAACTTAGGCTGGGCACGGTGGCTCAGGCCTGTAATCTCAGCACTTTGGGAGGCTGAGGCCGGTGGAGCACGAGGTCAGGAGTTCAAAACCAACCTGGAAGATGGTGAAACCCCGTCTCTACTCAAAATACAAAAAAAGTTAGCCAGGCATGGTGGCGGGCGCCTGTAATCCCAGCTACTCAGGAGGCTGAGGCAGAGAACTGCTTGAACCTGGGAGGCGGAGGTTGCAGTGAGCTGAGATCGTGCCACTGCGCTCCAGCCTGAGTGACAGAGACTCCATCTAAAAAAAAAAAAAAAAAAAAAAAAAAAAAATCCCAAAAAACAAAGTTAGGCAGGCTGGGGACAAGGAAGGGTCAGGGAAGCTTCCTGGAGGAAGAAACAGTTGTCAGTCAGAAATGAATGGCAGGCTCCTGGAGTGAAGGCCTCCTGAGTCATCCTTTCCTGCCCCTGCCTAACCACAGGGTGACTGGCAGAGCCATTTGGTCGCGTACGTCATGGGGCAGACTCCGGAAGCTCAATGTGTGGCTGCTATGGGCAGGATCATTTGTCTTTGGGAAAAGTGGTTCAGGGAGGCTGGCCACAGAGGTCAGAGGCCTCTCAATGCTGGCCCCTATCTACCAGGATTCAGAAAATCACCCCCCACCCCACGACCAGGGCATCTTTGGCTGTGCCTGAGGTTCACAGGGGCATGGAGGCCGAAGCACTTCCCAGAGGTCACATCCAGGTTGGGGGGCCCAGGAGTGGCCTGTGTCCCAGGAGGGGAGGTAGCCACAGGTCTCCCAGCCCCGTGTGCTCCGGGAGCGAAGGTACCAGAGGCCTCGTTAGCTGCAGCTTCAAAGAGCCTCATGATTAACAAAAGTGTGCTGCGAATCCTTTCTCTTCCTCCTTCTCTCCTTAAGGCAGGCTCCCGAATGAAAAGGAAAATATACAATGAGAGGCACTAAGGAAACCTCAGAGGAAAGCCAGGCGTCTGCAAAGATGGGGAAGGAATGACATTCCACTCTCGTGTGAGGTGTGGGCTGGCTTGCTTGCTTTATTTATTTAAAATAGTCTCTCTCTTTTCCCCCATTCCTCCCAATTCAGCTAGTCTCTCAGGCTGCGCTTTAAGTTCTTTTGAAGTGTTACAACCATTTTCTCCTCTTTCAATTAACAACAAGAAAAGGAAGCTAATAGCTTCCTGAGCCACTCGCTGTAAATATTAACAAAGTCTGGCCGCCTGGGCCGAGCGCGCAGCATTGCTCTCGGCCAGAGAGCATGTTTACGGGAAGGAGGGAAGGGTGGGAGATTTCCAACACAGAGGGAGAAAATCCCCTGGCACAGGCTCTTGCTGGTGCAGGGAAACCAGAGAGCTGGGAGCTGAGTGAGAGGGCACCTGTCCCTGGGGGCCGGAGGCTGGCAGAGCTGGTGGGAGCGAAGTAGTGAACTGAGGTTGCTAGTGGATGCTTCTGGAAGGAAAGGCAGCTTCCCCCAGCTGCACCTGAGTAACTTGGATGATGGCATATGTGGCCTGGAATCCCCAGCTCACAGCGGAGGTCTGAGAAGGAGGGCTGGGTTTCTAGATGCAGTAGGCGGAGGGAGGTGCTGCCAGTTCCTGAGGGTGCACACTGGACCCCCAGCACTAGCACAGAGCCCTGGAAGGAGGTGGGCAGGGGGCTCCTGAAATAGGGCAGGAGGGGCTCCAAGTCAGGGGTCGAGACCTGAATGGTGGAGTGCGAGGCTGCGGGGAGGGTCTGGGGAAGGAGTAGCCGAGGAAGGGAGCTGATGGCCCTTGGGCAGCGCCTGGGTTCCCTGACAGCTCCTCAGCTTTCTCCCTGGGGAGTCTCCAGCAGTGGTCCCCCACCCCCCAGGGGCCCATGAGCCTACAGGATGTGTTGTGCTGCAGTCAGCACAGTGCTGCCTCAAACTGCCGCTCGAGAGCTCCAGCGCGGGGCCCATTTCACAGCCAGGCTGCCAGGAGACGCTGTGAGAGTGCCCAGACCCTGGAGGCCAGGAGCGGACCAGGGCTGCCTGCCGGCTCCACCACCTGCCTCGGCCAAGGGGCAGCCAAGAGCACTGTGACGGGCAGGCAGGGGGTCGAACAGCCACTGTTCTGCCGACAAAAGCAGGCCAATTTCCTGAAAGAAGAGGTTCCGGCCTTGGCTGGTGGCGCCAGGTTCATCACCCCCTGAGCTTCCTCTAGGCTGGACACAGGCCCTAATAGGCACGGGCAATGCATCACAGTGAGGTCTGCTAGGTAGAGCAGGCAGGCAAGCGGTCATTCCTGTCCCCTCCTTTTTTTTTTTTTTTTGAGACTGAGTCTCTCTGTGCTGTCCAGGTTAAAATGCAGCGGCACGATCTCGGCTCACTGCAACCTCCACCTCCTGGGTTCAAGCGATTCTCTTGCCTCAGCCCCCCAAGTAGCTGGAATTACAGGCATCTGCCACCACGCCCAGCTAATTTTTTTTTTTTTTTTTAGTAGAGACGGGGGTATCAACATGTTGGCCAGGCTGGTCTCAAACTCCTGACCTCAAGTGATCCGCCTGCCTTGGCCTCCCAAAGTGCTGGGATTACAGGCGTGAGCCACCGCACCCTGCCCTGTCTCCTTTTGTGCCTAGAGTTGCTCTGTGAAGGGGCAGGCTCCGGCTGCAGTGTGCCTCCCTGAGAGCATGAGAGCAGGCCTGTGCGGGGCTGCCGTGTCCCCATCCCCTCCAAGCACACTGCCGGCTGCGTCCCCTCGAGGGCCTTCCCCCGCAGAGCTGAGAGCCAATGCCTGTCCCTCAGTGAGCTGGGTGTGAGCGGCCCTTGCTGGTCTCCCTCTCACCCACTCTCTCAGCGTCTGGGCCCAGGAATTCCTGCCTGCCCTTGCTGGGAGGAGATTTCAAAGGCACAAGAGCACTCCAGGCGGATGAGGACTCTTCAGGCGCCTGCGTGCTCCTGTCTCCCTGCTGCCCGGGGACGGCAGTGCCCACTGGCAGCCGTTTCTAGGTCCCCTGTTGCTCAGCTGCACTGTGAGGGCAGCAGCTTCAGCTAGGGAGCCCTCCCCACTGCAGCACCCTGAGCCTGGCAGAACTGGGCCTCCAGACCCCCCAGACCATGCAGGGAGGGACTGCTGGGTCCAGTGGGGCAGGTAGGGAGCGGCAGGTGGCTACGGTCTGTGCCCAATTTGGCCTGCTGGGCTTCTCTGCCAACTCAGCACCAGGGGATGGGTGAACTCCCAGGCCACCTCTGGCCACAGCTGCCCACGTGTGAAGGGAAGGAAGGAAGAGAATAAAGAAGGGGAGATGTCCCGTGGCAAGAGAAGCTCCGTCCCGGGCGAGTGGGCCCCGCACCCCTGGAGGGCCCTGCTCTGGGCGCTGCCTGCTGAGTTTCTCTGATGGCCATCTTGAGGGTGGGCGCTGGCAAAGGCCCAGGCCTGCTGGCCGGGCGGAACAGACTCCTGAAGCCACCCACGGCCTGGCTCGCACTCTTGCAAATACCCTGAAAGTCTGGGTTTTGTCAGGAGATGGTTTAATTAGCAGAGCGGAGGCTGGGAGGGTTCGCACCACACAAGCAGGCTCTCGCCTCCGCCTCTTCTCACCCTGCTACTCGGGTGCCATGCAGTGGTGCCAAGCCTGGGGGCCAGGAGAGAGTGGGCAGGGAATGGGGTGGGCCCATCTCACAGAGCAGAAGGCACAGCCTCCAGAGGCCTTCCTGCTCCTGCTAAGGCCCGGGGCTGCGGGCTGCAGATCAGGACCAGGCTCGGAACCCACAGCAAGCCGGCTGTCCATGGCTCTCTTGATGGTGCTCCCAGGAGCACTCAGCTGCCCTCCAGTGAGGAGAAGGAGGTGGGAACCCACTCAGCACCCAGGCCTGTCTTCAGGGAGTAAAGCCCGGGGGACTCCCAAGTTGGCCCCTTCCCTTCAACCCCTCACTGCGTGAGGTCCCCAGCCCAGGTCCCCGCCCCTTTTCCTGATGGTGCGGTTCCAGCTTTTCACTGGTCCTCTCCTGTGCACCTAGGCACCTTCCAGGTCTCCATGCAGCAGCGAGAATGCTCTTTCTAAACTGCAAGTCTGGTCACACTCCTCCATGCCTGGGCACCCTCACGGCCTCCCCGCTGCCCTCATACGAAGACTAGGCCCCTCAGCGCAGCATTCAGAGCACCCCCAAAGCCAGGCTCCGGGCCCTGCTTCAGCTCAGATCACGGCCCTCCACTCACTCAGAGCTCTGGGACACTGACCTCTTATTGTACTAAGCCCTCCAGCCTTCACACAGGATGTTCCCTCAGCCTGAAATGTTCTTCCTGTCCTACTCCCTACATGCTGAGCCCATTACAGGAGTGGTCCTAGCCCCCAGACAGCAATGCTCTCCCTGCCCGCAGCCTTCTGTCTCCAGTGCCCTCGGGAGAGAGGGAATAAGCAGCCCCCAGACTGCTCTCTGCAATGGGAAAAAAAGGAACGGGCTCTGTGGACAGCCATCCTGGTAGGGGGAAGTCAGCAGCCATGGAACAAACTCCAGTTTGAGTCACAAAGAGTCTTTTCATCTATAAAGGTCAGATACAGATGCTGACCTCAGCCTGGAAGTCCAAAATGAAAGAAAATCCTGGGTCTCCTAGCTCGCACCAGCTCTGACCTGCTTACAATGATCTAAACTCTGCCCTCTTTGCCACAGGGCAGCTCTGCCCAGGGAGGGGGCAGGCATGTTGTTCATTTAAAACACCACTTAGCTAAGTCACCAGCCATAAAGCCCACCTGGGTTTCTAGCAGCACATACCAGTCATCTGATTAATGACACATACATAAAAATCCATCCCTAGGAGCCAAAGGTTGAAATGAAACAGGAGGGCTAATTGCTAATATAGGAATTAATATCAGAGAGCTCTGATCTTTAAGGCAGCTATGAACTGTAAAGCAGAGGGCTTGAGGATTGTTTCTACTTCGGGAGGAAGCCCTGAGGGCCAAGGGTGAGCAGTGGCTCTGGAAGATAGGCAGGTGGTCAAGGGAAAACCCAGCCAGACCTGCCCCCCTCTGGATGGCCACTGAGCTCACGTGTGATTGTCATGACATGGGAGTACCCCAGAAGCACAGCACAGCATCATCATCTTCAAAGCTCTTGGCTCCCATACTGCCCTGTGTGCGCCTCAGATTGTAGCCCTCTGAAAACCAGTGCCCTCCCCACTGGACTGTGAGCTCCTGGAGGATGGGGGCATCTCTTTGGATCCCCAATGTCTTGTACAATGCCTGGAGCATGATTAGATTCAGAATATGTTTGCTGGATGGAGAGATGGGTAGATGGAAAGATGGAGAAATGGATAGATGGAGAGGGAGAGATGGATGGATGAATGGACAGATGGAGAGATAGATGGAGAAATGGATGGATGGATGAAAAGATGGAGAGATGGATGGATGGATAGAGGTGAATAGATGGATTGATGGAGAGATGGAGGGATGGAAGGATGAATACAGAGATGGAAGGATGGAGAGATGGGAGGATGGATGGAGAGATGAATGGATAGATTGATGGAGAGATGGATGGATGAAGAGATGGAAGGATGAATGGAGAGACAGATGGAAGGACGGATGGAGAGATGAATGGATGGGTTGACAGATGGAGAGATGGATCGGTGAATGGAGAAATGAGAAGGAAGGATGGATGGATGGAGAGATGAATGGATAGATGGATGGATGGATGGATGAATGAATAGAGAAATGGTGAGATGGAGGGATTGAGAGATGGCGGGATTGAGGAATGGAGGGAGAGATGGAAGGATGGAGGGATGTATGGATGGAGGGGTACACAAGAGAGCCTCAGGAGAAGCCCAGGGCCCCTCAGTGCAGTGTTTGGTGGATGGTCTGTTTCTCTTGCGCTGTCTAGGAGTAGTGTAGCCATAAGGAAATTGGCCTGGAGTTTGAGGCCCTGACTCTGCTTCAGGTTGTATAACCCTGGACAAGTCCCACTCCCTCTTCTTAGTCCACACAATGGAGGTGGTCCTCCCTGACCTGCTAGCCATGCTGTCTTCCCAAGCTCAGGGAAGAGGCAAGGCAGAAATTACTGGGAAAGGACAAGGTGCATTGTCCCCTGGCATATATGTATGGGCAGATTCAGCCAAAATGCAGAGGGTAATGCAGAGATGTGAGACTGGGGACTTGGCGTTTTCTCCCTCCTTTCAAATTTCTTTTAATACAGTGGTGATGTTATTGATGATAACAAAAGTAGAATTGTGTAAGCATCTCAAAGTACTTTTACTCAAAATGGAAGCTTTTATGATGTTGACTCAAAAAATGGTTTACTGGTTTTGAGCACGGAGACCAGACCTGGAGCCTGTGGGAACAGGGGAGGCCAAGGGGATGAGTGTAACCACTAACTTCACACGGCGTGGTCTCCACTCACTCGAGCCAGGAGGGTGGCCACTGGGGGCGCTGTGGCTCTGGCGGGAGGTGTCTGCCAGGCGCACGCATTTACATATTTATTCTTGGGCCTCCTTTGGTTCAGTGAATGCAGGTGGCTACTAATGATCATCATTATGCACCCACACAAGGGAAGAGCCACAGTGCTGCTGGAGAGCTCACACCTCCCAACCACTGCCAGCCAGACTCACTTGGAAAACCAATACACACCCCAGAAGCCTGAGAGGCCCCACTCATCAAGGGCACAGACGCCGAGGAGCCCAGTATCCCAGCACTGGGGTTCCAGGAGGCTTTGCAGGCCCCAGGGAAGGTGGGGGTGGGGGCTGCAGCAGGGAAGGCGGACTGAGGACATACAAAGCTGGATGGGCACCAAGAGCCTCACTTAGTGCCTTGGTTTTCTAAATGAGGAAGCAGATGGGAAGTTCGCTGAGTGCATTTATTAAGCACCAACTGTGTGCAAGGCACTGAGCCAGACGCTGGGGGATCCAGCCTCAGGTCCTCCCTTGAAGCCAGGGAGACAATTCTTTTCATGCTATGTCATTGCTGTCATGGTTCACAGGACCACACAAGCCAAGGGGAGGGTGGCCCATTGCAGGAAGGGAGGGATGACGTCTGCATGGATTTTTACAGAAGGGGAACAGTACAGTGAAGGGCCAGGCTGGAGCCAGCTCAGGGCATTAGTGGGCAGTAGTGGCAGACACGGCGGGTGGGCTGGGCAGGGCCCTTGGAGACTACCGTAGCAGCATTGCCTCTATCCTGACAGCTATGGGACACTCTCAGAATAAAGCTGAGAAGCTATGGGAAGGGTCTGAGGCGAACACACCGGTGGGATGAACTTGCCTCCTTTTTGGGTTCTTAATTTCAAAAGCAGAGCTCAGTGGTTTCTCTCTTTATCGGGAGGCAGCGGCCACGGCTGGCTGGAGCCTCTGGGCTCCCAGGACACGGCCGTCATCCTCTCAAAATGCCGAAGCCTGCTGCCCCTGCCCCACCCCCATTGGTATAAAACAATTTCTGCGCCCCGGCCAGGGAGGCAGATGACCTCATTGGACTTTCTCCATCTCTCGCTTTCATGGAGAAATTACAATTTATAATTGGATGAAATCACGCGGGTGGTAATAGCAATAAGGGCTTGTGCTGGAGCCGGCCGCCTTCCCCCCCCGCAGGCAGGGACTCTGTCCTCATCTTCCCTCCTGCGTAAGCCCCACCGCACCCCTTCCAGGGCCTGTGCCCCACCTGTAGTATTCATCAGGCACTGGGCATTCAGAATCGATGTCCCATGGGGCTTGCTGGCTCTGAAACCTCCTTTCTCCTAGGGCAGCTTGTCCCAAGAAAACTCCCCCCGCCACCCTGTCCACCCCATCAGTCTCAGCCTGCACACCACCTGGCTGGCACACACCCTTCCCGAATGCCTTCCCTGCCAGGCTGTGAGTCCCGTGGGCAGCCACCCCCTATCTGGGTGCTGGGCTTATTAAAACATGAACCCCAATATCCCTGTTTTTATTTGTAACAGCCTCCAACAAGCATTTCTCAAATCAGCCACCTTAGGCCCTACAAAGAAAAGTGCCCAGATGCAGCTGAGCCCATCTGGATCTGATTTCAAACCAGAGCGAGCACTCTCAGATGTGTAATAAAAGCCCTTTTCCAAAGAGGGGCTCCTGCAGGGGGAATACGGACACCAGGGCACCACGGCCTTTCCACATGCCGCACTAATGAGAGGTGCTGGGGAGGGCTCGGGCTTTTGTTTTGGATTCTGGAACAGCGTGCCCTGCCCTCCGTCTGTGCGGAAGGGGAGGGCAGTTGCCAGTGTTGAGGACTGACCCCCCACCTAGGAAGTGGGGTGGGCACCGGACAGAGGCCAGGAACATGGAGACCCAACTTCCCCAGTTCCCTGATGGTTCTGCTTCCCATGGTGGGGAAAGGCAGTGCTTGTTCTGGAAGCCCAGGCCATGGCGGTCCAGTTGGAGCTTTTGAATGACAGCAAGAAGAGCAGGTGCTGGGGGAATTGGAGCCAGCTCTGGGCTGGGCGGGTGGCCCTGCACGGCCAGGAGCTCAAAAAACTTCATTTTTCTCTTCCCAGTCCTTCCACCCCCAGGGAGGGAAAACCAGGTAGCTGCAAGGCTGGGCACTATGCATAGCCAACTGTTGTCAGGATTTGGAAAGAGGCAGGAGATGGGGAGAAAAACCCCAGGCCCTTCCCCGGCTCACGGGCAAGTGGCATTTAAAAAAAAAAAAAAAA
>NC_037682.1:10473324-10516713 GCF_003255815.1 Theropithecus gelada | reverse complement strand
GAGACTCTTTCTAAAAAAAAAAAAAAAAAAAAAAAAAAAAAAAAAAACAAAAAAAAAAAACGGATCCAGATCCAGGCTGGGTGCGGTGGTTCATGCCTGTAATCCCATCACTTTGGGAGGCCAAGGCAGGCAGATCATGAGGTCAGGAGATCAAGATCATCCTGGCCAACATGGTGAAACCCCACCTCTTCTAAAATACAAAAAAAAAATTAGCCAGGTGTGGCGCCTTGCACCTGTAGTCCCAGCTACTCAGGAGGCTGAGGCAGGGGAATCGCCTGAACCCGGGGGGCAGAGGTTGCAGTGAGCCGAGATCGCGCCACTGCACTCCAGCCTGGCGACAGAGTGAGACTCCATCTCAAAAAAGAAAAAAAAAAACAGGATCCAAAGCAAAGGGGGCTGCAGCCCAGTGGCCCTGATGGATGCTGTCCCAATGCGGTCCCTCATGTCTCTGGGCTTAATTACTGGTATTGTTTTTGGCAGGTAAGGAAGCAGGCAGTGGGCGAGAAGATGGATTCCTTTTTGGAAAGACAAGACCAGGGGGTGAAGCGGGAATAACCCATCCTCCCTACCTTCCCAGCAAGGAAACCTCTACAAACAGGAGCAGCCAAGCGGGACTGAGGCCCTCGCCCCCCAAGCATCTTCCCAAAGAAGGGCATGTGGGGGCCTGACAGCTCAGCTGTATGTGTCAGCAGCTCCAGCCCCACCGTGAACATCTGAACTCCTCAGCGGGGTAATGGACCCCTCCTTCCCCCCAGAGACGCAGCCTGAGTGACAGGAATACGGAGCCTTTGGAGAGTGGCTCCCTCTCAGCTCTGTCATGCAAGAACGCTTTCTGCACCCAGCCCATTCTGCCAAGTGACTTAAAGGGATTTAAAAAAAAAGCCTTGGTAAACCAAAAGGGGGTAAAAGCCAAAAGCCACGCAGAGGCCTTTCAGAAGAGGTGGCGGCCTGCAGACAAAAGGGCAAGAGTTGAAAAGGGCCGTGGAGGTAGCAAGCAGCAGAGGCCACCCTGCTCGGGGCTGGGTGCCAGGCCACAGGGCATGCCCGACGAACAGGGAGTCGGAACCCCCTCAGGCCACCCTCAGGAGTCCTGGGGCCCAGAGGGGTGTCCCTGTACCCCTTGTGCGCAGGACCCTCACTCTGCAGGGAGAAGCCAGCTGCGCCCGCAGCCTAGGGTGCCAAGGATGCTGCTGACTGTGGCCCGCAGCCTCATCTGAACGCCAGGAGACCAGAAGACTGAGGCACCGGATCCCCTCTCTGTGCCCTGGGGTGCCCCAGCACTGCCCAGTCACCCCAGGTCTGAGGTCTGTGTCCCTAGTGGTGCAAGGCCTGGTAGGACCACGGGGCCGGGAATGTGAGCGCCATCTAAGCTCACGGTGTCCCGAGTTGCAGCTTCGTGACTTTGGCGTGGGCCTTCAGACCAGCAACTCGTCGGACCCAGAGGGCTCCTGGGCTGCAGCGACGAAGGAGGTAAGGCCCAAGGACGAGGGAAGAGGGACGTGAATTCGGAAGGGCTCCAGGGTGGCCCAGGGTTCCTCGCGCCCAGACAGCTGGGTCCCGCCCTCCAAAGACCCCTTTCCCGGCCAGAGCTCCACGGGTCTCCACAGGTCTGCAGCTCCATCCCATCCACCCACTCACGCAGTTCACGCAGCTGGCGGCTTCTGCTTGCCGGCATAAGCATCATTTGCCACCTGGTGGTCCCTGTGCTGCTGGGCTCTACCCAGCAGCTGGACCTGGGATGTAATGGCGTGGCCTCTCCTGGAGTAAATGGCCCTGCAGTGGGGTGGGGAAATCTCATTTTGAGCCCCCTCCCTAACGGTGGTGGCAGTGAGGCCTGGTGGGTGGTGGGCAGGAGCTCTGGTAACCTAGGCTACTTTCCCTGGTGCCTGCTGCCCTTGAATGGGAGGGAGTCCACAAGTCTACATCAGGGTCTGCTGTCTGGGTAGCAGGGTCTGCTACCTGCTGTCTGGCCGGGGACCCAGGGTGGGGTTGATCAAAGCTACTGCCCAAGGTCCTGCTCTTGTTGGCCCTTGGGCATCGTCTGCGCTGGCTTCCAGTTCAGCCTCTTTGTTGGTTACAGGAGCCAGCTGAGGCCCAGAGAAGGGCAGCGAGTGCCCCAAGGGTCACACAGCAGGCGGTGAGTGCTCCCTCCCACTGAGGTGGAGCTGACTCCTCCAAGGATCCCCGGAGGCCGGAGGGAGAGGCTGCACCTCACCTCGGAAAACACAAATCCCAGGCAACCTTAAGCCACCGTGCCCTGGGCAGGACAGGGAAGCCCCAATTCATTACCAAGATGGAAAATGACACTTCCCACGCTCTTCCTCAGGAGAGGGGTTGATTTATGATTGCACCAGGGCCTGGGACATTCGTCAGAGCGGCACAGCGTGCACGCCGTCTGCGGGGGCATTAATAGCCGTGTTATTAGCCACCGGCGTGAAAGATGCCCTGCGGATGGGCTATTTGCTGTTATTTATTATAAAAGTGCGCCAGCCCGGCAGCGGGGCCGCGAACGCGCCTGAACCTGAGCTGGGCCCCTGCCCTGCAGCCCTTCTGCTCCCAGCTGCTCCTCTCCCAGTGCCCAGCCCTGGTCCCTACTGCCCCTCCAGTCCCTAGGAGGGCTTGGGGGTCATTCCTAGGTTGTAGCGAAGCTGGAGGGGAGCAGCTGCTGCCCCCCAGGCCTACTGCCATGGAAGATCTGCTCAGTGGCTCTGTGCAAAGGGAGGCAAGGAACAAACGCTCTGGGCAAACAGACCTGGGTTGGGGCCTGGCCCTCTGGTTGTGAGCGTGTGACCTTGGACAAGTCTGCCCCTCCCTGCGTGCCTCCCCTTTCTGCATTGGGGATGCAGCCTCTCCCCTCCACACAGGCTGTGGCCAGCTGGCGAGAGCATTCTGACGTGCCCAACACTCAAGCACCCAGCCCTGCTAGCTACTGCTAACGCTAACAGGCGTGACCCCACAGGCATGAGTGGCCCCCCAGGCGTGAGTGGCCCCCCAGGCGTGAGTGGCCCCACAGGCGTAAGTGAGCCCACAGGCGTGAGTGAGCCCACAGGCGTGAGGGGTTGCGAACCTGCTGGTGGAGAAGCGCAGCCCCCATGAGACCCCGCTGGAGTTGGGACACTGTACCCCAGCACCCTCCCTGTGCCAAACCCCTGGGAAAGGGTTAGAGTTGGGCGCCAAGGCCCCAGGAGATGGGTGGGGAGGCTGCCCAAGCTGCTGGAGGGCTCTGTCTCCACCCTGTCTCATCCATGTGGAGCCTCAGATTTTCCTCATCTGCAAAAAGCAGACAATCACTGAGGTCCTTTATCTCATGATTCCAGGGTCCTGAGTGGCGAGTTCCATCCGTGTGTGTATCTGTGGGGTGGGCGGGAGGGGAAAAGGCCTCTGTAGTAAAGTGAGGCTCACCTCTGATAGTTGGAGACAGACACGTGGCTGGGCAGTGCCAGGCCAGCATCCATATCAGGGGGGGTGAGTAGGGACGGCCAAGAGTCTCCCTTTGGGGCCACAGAGGTCCCACTGGGCAGCTGAGACAGGTGGTAGGAGACCTGGGAAGGGGAGAGCTCCGGATATCAAGTCTGAGGCCTGGGTTTGTGGCCACCCCTCTGCCATCTGTGGCACAATCCAGACCCTTCCCTTTGCCTCTTTGGGCTGCTGTGGTAAGGGCACCCTGGGTCACCATGGCATCCTGGGGTGGGCTGCAGGAAGGCCAGCCTCCCTCTTCTCTACCACCACCCGGCCCTGGGTCTAGGTTCAGGGGCCTCCCTTTTGGTGGCCCTGTTCATTCATTCATCAGATGTTTACTGAGTACTTTCTGTGCCAGGCTCCATGCCAGGCACAAGGCAGACCATGTCCTAACTGTAGGAGTTTACATTCCAGGGGGAGGAGGCAATCCGTAAACTGATGACGGAGCAGGACCTGCCTCCCACCTTCTCAGGGTTGTTCTCAGCCCCTGAGAGGCCCTGCCCTCAGAGCCTAGTGCCAAGCCTCTGATCTAGGATCAGTGAGTGTCGCCCATCACCAGCCTTTCCTAGTCATACTGCTCCTCTCCAGGCCCTCTGCTGTGGCCCAGGATCCTAAAGGAGGCTAAGGAGGGAAGCAGCGCAGAGCCCACAGCCTCAGCCCTGTTCTTGGGGACTGTCCCCAGCCCTGCTGGTGCTGCTGCTCTTCCTTTTCCTCGCCCCCCAAAATAAAGACCTTTAGCCCCTCTCCTTCACTCTGAAACTCCACTGAGCTTTCTTTTATTTATTTATTTTTTTTGAGATAGCGTCTCACTCTGTCACCCAGGCTGGAGTGCAGTGGCACAATCTCAGCTCACTGCAACCTCCACCTCCCAGGTTCAAGTGAATCTCCTGCCTCAGCCTCCCAAGTAGCTGGGACTACAGTCACGCACCACCACACCCAGCTAATTTTTGTATTTTTAGTAGAGACGGGGTTTCACCATGTTGACCAGGCTGGTTTTGAACTCCTGACCTCAGGTGATCCACCCGCCTCAGCCTCCCAAAGTGCTGGGATTACAAGGAACCACCTCGCCCAGCCCACTGGGCTTTCTTTTTCCCTTTCCTAAAGGAATTAAGTCTCAGTTTAGGCAGCTTTACTAAAAATGGACACAGACAGACAGAAACATCAGGTGTAGGCGCATCTTATTAAATAACGCCAAGAGAGAAAGGAACAAAATTACACGTGTCTCCTTTCATCCCCCCACCCCCTCCTGGCCTTGAATGGTTTAATATCGAACACTATTATCAATATAATTAACCTCCTAAAACACAATTCTAAAGTCTTGTTTTTTTAAAAGCGATTTACATTCTCTGAAGTTCAGGACATCCCGCCGCCTGGCACCAGCACCGCCCAGACGGCCTATGCAGTTAGGTGCATTTATAGTGGATTTGCATACCTGTCTGCAATTACCGCTAGTGATAACAGCTGATGCATAATGCATGCAGCATGAAATTAGAAAAATAATTAACTTTAGGTCTTAAAAGAATCCCCGCCCCAGCCCCCATGCATCAGAAGCTCTAAATGATACCAGTGGACGGGATCCAGAGCAAAGTTGTTTAGGGTGATGGGTGTGGCTGGCTGGCACCCTGCCCTGGTGGGAGCTGGAGTTAGAAAGCCCTTGAGGGCCATGGCATCTAGCCCCTGCCCTAAGGAGATGCCTCTGGTGGGCCTGCAGTCCCTGGGGCATCTGCCTGAACTAGGGCTTGGAAAAGCCTCATTCACACAACTCAAGGCTCCCCTCTCTTCTTGCAGTTCATGTCTGGGGCTCGGGGAAGCACGGCTCATTGCTAGTAACAGTAATAGTCCCCTCATTCTGAATATGACTCTGCTAAGCATTGAAAGAAACCTTACTTTATCTCCACAAGAGCCCAGGGAAGTAGATAGTTTATGGCCACATTTTGCAGATAAAGACTTGAGACCCCTGTAATCCCAGCACTTTGGGAGGTCGAGGCGGGCAGATCACCTGAGGTCGGGAGTTTGAGATCAGCCTGACCAACATGGAGAAACCCCATCTCTACTAAAAATACAAAATTAGCTGGGCTTGGTGGCGCATGCCTGTAGTCCCAGCTACTCGGGAGGCTGAGGCAAGAGAATCGCCTGAACCCAGGAGATGGAGGTTGTGGTGAGCCAAGATCATACCATTGCATTCCACTCTGGGCAACAAGAGCGAAACTCTGTCTCAAAAAA
Source organism: Theropithecus gelada (assembly GCF_003255815.1). Taxonomy (NCBI): domain Eukaryota; kingdom Metazoa; phylum Chordata; class Mammalia; order Primates; family Cercopithecidae; genus Theropithecus; species Theropithecus gelada. The sequence continues at coordinate 10,511,031 of NC_037682.1, read as the reverse complement.
AGACTTGAGACCCAAGGCCACCCCACAGTAGGCTGAGCAGCTGGGTTGAGCCAGGCAGGCCCCAGGTCTACTTGCCTTTGCAGGAAAGGGGCTTCCTGGGAAGAAGGAGGGGAGCTCTCCCTGGGTCTCCCTGAGCACCAGGAGGCAGCGGCCTGCCCTATCTACCTCCTGGCCCTCTTCCCGCTGTCTTGTTTGCAGTTGAGCCCCCAGGAAGGTGGGGTCTCTCATTAATTTAAACAAAGGTTTGCTGAAGCCCCGTCACAGAGCTGGAGATGATTGTGCCTTGGTGGGGCTTCCTGTCTAGTGGGAGGTGGGACTGGGGTCCCACTGGCCCTTCCTGCTCTGGAGCTGAGAAACTGCTTCTGCCCACAGTCTGCCTGCACAGCATTCTCAGTGAGGACTTGAAGGCCTGGCAAGGTTTAGGGGAAACACAGGAATTATTGCCGAAGGGAGGGACTGGCAGGGGAAAGACCCTTGCAAGAGACCCTACCTGGGGGCTGGGAAGTAGGGAAAAGCCAGAGGACCCCAGGGTCTGCAGCAGCCACACACCAGTGCCAGGCTACACGGGCAGCCAGATTCCTAAGGACAGTGGCAGGCAGGTAGGCAGGAAGGAGGCTGAGGGGTGAGTGGGGGTGGGGGAGACGTGACCAGCATCCATGCACGTGAGCATGTGCTTGTCTTTCCTACATACAGAGTTTGCATGCAGGACACTTCCTCTCCTGACCTGGCCCTGCCTGAGATGCCCCCATCCCAGGGATGGGGCAGGTGAAAGAGGACACACGGGAGCGAGGCCAGACAGGGATGTGAGCTGTTTCCTTGCTGGCTTCCGGAAGCTCCTGGGACATGCCTATGAATAGAAAATAGCATCCCCAGGTTCCATGAGGGCCAGGAGCCAGCAGCGGGGTCCCCGGCAAAGGCTGAGCAGCAGACAGTCGGCCATAAGCCACCGCAAGTGGTGGGGAAGAAGCTCAGTGTCAGTGGCTTGTAAAGGCTTTGCAGTTGGGTGCAGACACCCACACTCAGCTTCCCTACTGCTCCCCTAGACCTGGGAAACCTGGGAAGCTGCTGTCTTCTCCCCACTCGTGACACTGGGCAGGTGCTCCACAAAGGGTCTAATGCACCGTGAGCGCAGCTTCTGGGGAGGGCTGCAGAGGGAGCGGAGAGGGGAGGGAGAGAAGCCTCAGGACTTCTCAGGGGTAGGAGTGAGTGTGGCATGGAGGAGGTAAGAAACTATTTCTGGCCACTAGGTGACCTGATGACAAAGGCCCATTTAAAACCCTCTTACCTCTCCCAACCCCTCCACCCTGCCACCAGCTTGGAGGGCCTCCCATAGGAGGCTGACACGGCCCCATAGGAGGGGACAGTTGATGGCCCCATCCACCAGCTCTGTGCGGCCCAGACATAGGGTCAAGGCTGCCAGCATGGCTTGGGGGAGGGGCAGGATTGCACCCACACAGTTTGAGGTGGGCGGGGGGGCAACATCTCAACTTCACAGAGGCTGATAAGGGGTCAGCCTGTCCTGAAGGCGCAGCCAGGAGCAGGGGAGTAGAGAACGGGCCACTGGAGCATGTAGGACAGAGACAAGCAGCTACTGCAGAAGCTAGGCCGCGTGTCTGGGGAGGCAGAAATTTGTGGCGGCTTTTAAACTGGATGCGTCAGGGGCATCCAGATCGCACTCAGGAGGGGGTACTCTGCACATAAAATGTCAGTGAACCCTGAATTGTAAGTTCCCATGTAAGGGCCCCTATTATGACCACATTTATAGATGAGGAAATCGAGGCTCAGAGAAGGCAAGCAGCTTGCTCAAAATCACATAGCCTGAGGCCCAGCGTGGTGGCTCATGCCTATAATCTCAGCACTTTGGGAGGCTGAAGTGGGCGGATTGCTTGAACCTAGGAGTTCAAGCCCAGCCTGGGCAACATAGCAAAACCCCATCTCTGCAAAAAATACAAAAATTAGCTAGATGTGGTGGTGCACGCCTGTGGTCCCAGCTCCACAGGAGGCTGAGGTGGGAGCATCACCTGAGCCCAGGGAGGTCGAGGCTGCAGTGAGCCATGATCGAGCCACTGCATTCCAGACTGGGTGACAGAGTGAGACCCTGTCTCAAAAAAGAAATCACATGACCTGAAAGTGGCAGAGGCAGGACTTGAACCCAGGCCTCTCTGTCCTGGAGGCTGGCAGGGGCCAAGGACTGATAGAGCCAAGAATAATGCCAAGAATAATGCCCCAGGGCCCCCAGCTAAGCGGGGGGAGTCCTGGATACCTACAGCCGGAGCCATCCCACTGCTCCCCTCCCCCACCCCTGTGGCCCGCCAAGGATCCGGCTGTCAGTCATGGAGCTGGCAGGTCGTAACTCATACGACGCTGAAGTCTGAGGGATCCACGCAAGGACAACAAGCGATCCCATAAAAGACAGGCGATTTACCAGTTTAATTTGATGGCCGCATAAACTATGAAACACACAACAAGGGAATAAAAAGGCAGCCAGGCACCCAGGCAATTAAAGACTCCTCTGGTGAGGTGTGCCATCTTCCTCGCCACCCCTAGGCCCCGCCCTATTTTCCTGTAGCCAGAGGGCTCAGCCTCAGGCTGGCCTTGGGGGGCGGGGGGTGGCAGGGGAGCCTCTGGCCAAGATGGATGAGGCCCACAGACAGTGGAGCGGAAAGGCCTTGGGTCCCTGCCTCCCAAATGCTTCTTGGTTATCTATCAAGCATCTCTGAAAGGTGCAATTTAGACTCTATTATGATGCTGAGGCCTCTGGAGGCTGAGGACCGTGGCCATGAGCTGAGCGGGCACTGGGAACAGATGTCCATGCCAGGGAATGCGGTGGTTTGCCTTGGCTTTTGCCTTACAAGTTTGCCCCCTACTTAGGGCACTGCTCAGGAACAGCCGAGTACAAAGGCCACCTGTATCCCTTGTGCCAGGAGTCATCAGCCAACAGACCAGGGAGGGGGGTAATCCTCCAGCCAGATGCTGGGGGGCCCCTGGCAGAGGTGCTCCTAGACTCAGACTTGACCCTGGAGACGGAGGCAAGGTGACCTGTGAGCAGGCCTGTGTCTTCCTGTCTCTAGCACCTGCCCTGTGCTACCTGCCTGCTCATAAGTGACTTGAGGCAGGACCTCCGGCTCCATAACCTTCATGGGCCTGGCTCGGTGCAGAAGGGACAGACGTGCAGTGGGAAATCTGGGCTGACTGTAACCTTGGCTGGGCCCCTCTTGTCTCTGAGTCTCAGGCTGCTGGGCTGTGAAATGAGGGCTGTGGACCTGTGTGTAGGTGGCAACCTCTGCACCCTTGCCTGTGAAGGGGAGTGGGTGAGGTCTGGCCAGAGAGGTCACCCCACCGCCTAGGCTTTTCATTATCCTCTGGAGGCTGATGTGTCTAGCTCTGCATGCTGTCCTGGCCTCCAAGCCCGTCCTCTCCCACGATCTGGGCCAGTGTCCTTCCCAGTTCCTGATGTAATGAAAGGTGAGGTGGTCAGATAAGGGCCAGGGCAACCTGGGATGGCCCTGGGCAAAGGAAGCAGGAGGCTCACGGGAGAGTGGGTACCTCCGTGAAGGTCTGAGAATGCTCAGCCTGGGCCGCAGGACTGTGTCTGGGCTGGCCAGGGACTCACAGCCCTCAGCAATCTGGAGTCAAGCACTGGGGTCCTGCAGCCACACAGCCCTGGGGTGGAATCCAGACCCCACCTCCTCCTGCCAGGGGACCATGGGCAGGTCTCTGTGCCCCCGTTCCCTCATCTACAGAACAAGTCCATCACAGTTTCTCCTTTGAAATCTTTAGTGAGCATCTGCCACGTGGGAAACACCATGAGTAAGATGCACGAATCCCTGCCCTTATAGCGAGTACCTTCTAGTGGGGAGACAGACAATGAAAACAAAAAAGGGCCGGGAGCGATGGCTCACACCTGTAATCCCAGCACTTTGAGAGGCCCAGGGAGGTGGATCACGAGGTCAAGAGACCAAGACCATCCTGGTCAACATGGTGAGACCCCGTCTCTACTAAAAATACAAAAAATTAGCTAGGCGTGGTGGTGGGCACCTGTAGTGCCAGCTACTCAGGAGGCTGAAGCAGGAGGATCACTTGAACCCGGGAGGCGGAGGTTGTAGTGACCCAAGATGGCTCCATGGCACTCACACCTGGTGACAGAGCGAGACTCCATCTCAAAACACAAAACAAGACAAAACAAAACAAAAAAGATAAAACATGTAGTGTGTTAGTTGGTGGTAAATACTATAGGTAAGCAAGGAACCGAGAGGAGTATCTGGGAGTTATAATTCTTGATAGGGTGCCCAGGAAAGGCCTCACCAGAAGGAGATGCAGGCATGGATCTGGGGATGAGCTGTCTGGGCAGACAGCACAGCATGTGCCAGGGCCCTGGGGATACCAGGGGTTGCCTGGCTGCTGCAGTCAGTGAGAGGGGAATGGAGTGGACAAGGCCAATGGGGGTGCCACACAGGATTGCATAGGGCCTTGGCAGCCACCTTGATGACTGTGGTGGCTGTCTGGGCAGAGACCCTGTAAGTGCAAAGGGAGCTTTTGAGTGTGCAGGGGTGAGTGGCAGAGGCATTCACCATGGCGGGGCCCATTCTGTCGTCGGGTGGCCACTGATGTAAAGCCACACTTGGCCACAGTCCCTGCCCTTGCAGTTTGGTGACATGAAAACACCAGTCACCAAACAGTGTGACCTGCAACCCACAGAGTGCTCCAGCCTCAAGATTGCCAAGATTCTGGCCTCCTCCCCAGATGGCCTAGGTTCCTCCTACCTGGTTCTCAAGTAGTCTTGAGTAAGTTAACATCTCTGAGCTTCAGTTTTCTCATCTGCTCAGTGGGATTAAGGGCACTGACCTCATGTTTGCTGGGAGGATTAAATAACTTAAATATTAGGAAAGTTCTCAGCAAAGTCTTTATTATAGTTTGAGCTACCATCCATCCCATCAGAAAGGAATCCCAAGTGGCTACAACAGGGCCTGGAATATAGTAGATTCTCAATAAAGCTCTGTTGGATGCATGATGGATGGATGGATGGATGGATGGATGGATGGATGGATGGATGACAGGTGGATGCATGGATGCATGGATGGATGGATGGTTAGGTGGGTGGATGGATGGATGGATGATGGACAGATGGATGAATGGATGGTAGGTGGATGGGTGGGTGGACAGATGGATGGGCAGAACAGAGGGAAGCTTTATCTGGGGCCCCAGGAAAACCTAGTAGAGGAGGTAACATTTGAGCTGGGTCCTGCAAGAGTAACTTGCGTGATGGAAAGAAAAAGCAGCCAGGAATAGAGAAGGACAGAGAAGACAGAAAGTTTTGCCTGGTTGAGAAACAGGTGTTCAGTCCCTGGGGCATGGAAGTAAGGTCCTTGCTGGCTCAGTGGGCAGGTGCCGGCTCTGCTGTGTACACCAGGGCTGCCCTCCCAGGCTGGGGCTTCAGGCTCTGAGAGACCATCTTGTCCCATCATTGAAAAGCCTCCGTGAACCCAGCGTTTTACAGCAGACTTTTGCTGGCTGCATGAAGACACCTTCCTCACTGAGACTGAAAGATAATTTCTCTTTAATTGATTTTTTTACCACTATGAACAGTAAAATAATATAAGAAAAATCTATGCTGCAATTTTTCCATTTGTGAAAACTGAAATTACACCTTGCAGCCAATTCCCTCAGAGTACAAATGCCTCCCTCCTTTTATTTGTCTCATTCCTTTAAACTTTCAGCTATTCCAGGAAAAAAAAAAAAAAAAAAAAACGGTCTGTTTATGATTTGAGAAAGGGGCAAGGTGTGGGACAATTTCCCACACAACTCGAAACCCAGGGCCAGGGAGGCACCTCTGATGAAAAGAGATTTCTGTAAATACATGAGAAAGTGATTCTGTTGACACCTCATTCTTCTGTCTGTAGAATGTACGAGTGACAACAGGACATGTTGTTTTAACACCAGACAATGAAGCTCCCTGCTCTGCACTCCTCGCCAGTGATGGCACTGACAGCTTCGTTCTCGCAGGTTCTGGCGACGCCCCCCTTTTGAGCTCCTGGGCCTTCCAGAAACAAGCTTTCCTTTTGAACCCTGGGTCCGAGCCAGATAGCAATGCCTGCTCCTCGTGCGGTGCCAGGGAAACAGCGGCTGTGAATCCATAAAACACGCCCTAAATCCATCCCATCCATATTGACTGGTACCTTTAGCATTGGCCATAAAGACTGGCTTTGTGTGAAGTCTTGAGAGAAGAAACCAAACCTGCCGCATGGCTCTCACTAAATTAACCTCCCCGAGGCTCCGGATCACATTTCAGGAGGGCTGTGGCAGCGTGCGTCTCATTAATGGGCAACCTCTTGGCTCCCGATACGATTTAACGTTAGCCAGATGTTGTTAGACTCCGACCTTGGTGGGAGCAATCACCTGTGGCATAAACCTGGCACAAAGGCCGCTCCTCCAGCTTGACCGCACCCCGCAGGACCTGACTTCGGCCACCCCTTGTGCAGGCTGGCAGGCGGGAGGGGTGCACGATTCGTTCCTGGGGTCACTGTCACCTCCTCCCTCTCACTGACCCCGCCCTGTGCTCCTTGCAGGTATTCAGGCTCCAGGCCAGGTGGGGCTGGACACCCCCAGCCATCCACCATGGTGGTGGCACACCCCACCGCCACCACCACCACCACAACCACTGCCACTGTCACAGCCACCGTCGTGATGACCACGGCCACCATGGACCTGCGGGACTGGCTGTTCCTCTGCTACGGGCTCATCGCCTTCCTGACGGAGGTCATCGACAGCACCACCTGCCCCTCGGTGTGCCGCTGTGACAACGGCTTCATCTACTGCAATGACCGGGGACTCACCTCCATCCCCGCAGACATCCCTGATGACGCCACCACCCTCTACCTGCAGAACAACCAGATCAACAACGCCGGCATCCCCCAGGACCTCAAGACCAAGGTCAACGTGCAGGTCATCTACCTGTACGAGAATGACCTGGACGAGTTCCCCATCAACCTGCCCCGCTCCCTCCGGGAGCTGCACCTGCAGGACAACAATGTGCGCACCATCGCCAGGGACTCGCTGGCCCGCATCCCGCTGCTGGAGAAGCTGCACCTGGATGACAACTCTGTGTCCACCGTCAGCATTGAGGAGGACGCCTTCGCCGACAGCAAACAGCTCAAGCTGCTCTTCCTGAGCCGGAACCACCTGAGTAGCATCCCCTCGGGGCTGCCACACACGCTGGAGGAGCTGCGACTGGACGACAACCGCATCTCCACCATCCCGCTGCATGCCTTCAAGGGCCTCAACAGCCTGCGGCGCCTGGTGCTGGACGGTAACCTGCTGGCCAACCAGCGCATCGCGGACGATACCTTCAGCCGCCTACAGAACCTCACAGAGCTCTCGCTGGTGCGCAACTCGCTGGCCGCACCACCCCTCAACCTGCCCAGCGCCCACCTGCAGAAGCTCTACCTGCAGGACAACGCCATCAGCCACATCCCCTACAACACGCTGGCCAAGATGCGTGAGCTGGAGCGGCTGGACCTGTCCAACAACAACCTGACCACGCTGCCCCGTGGCCTGTTCGACGACCTGGGGAACCTGGCCCAGCTGCTGCTCAGGAATAACCCCTGGTTCTGTGGCTGCAACCTCATGTGGCTGCGGGACTGGGTGAAGGCACGGGCGGCCGTGGTCAACGTGCGGGGCCTCATGTGCCAGGGCCCTGAGAAGGTCCGGGGCATGGCCATCAAGGACATCACTAGCGAGATGGACGAGTGTTTTGAGACGGGGTCGCAGGGTGGCGTGGCCAACGCGGCTGCCAAGACCACGGCCAGCAACCACGCCTCCGCCACCACGCCCCAGGGTTCCCTGTTTACCCTCAAGGCCAAAAGGCCAGGGCTGCGCATCCCCGACTCCAACATTGACTACCCTATGGCGACGGGTGATGGTGCCAAGACCCTGGCCATCCACGTGAAGGCCCTGACAGCAGACTCCATCCGCATCACGTGGAAGGCCACGCTCCCCGCCTCCTCCTTCCGGCTCAGCTGGCTGCGCCTGGGCCACAGCCCGGCCGTGGGCTCCATCACAGAGACCTTGGTGCAGGGGGACAAGACAGAGTACCTGCTGACGGCCCTGGAGCCCAAGTCCACCTACATCATCTGCATGGTCACCATGGAGACCAGTAATGCCTATGTAGCTGACGAGACACCCGTGTGTGCCAAGGCAGAGACGGCTGACAGCTACGGCCCTACCACCACGCTCAACCAGGAGCAGAATGCCGGCCCCATGGCGGGCCTGCCCCTGGCGGGCATCATCGGTGGGGCCGTGGCTCTGGTCTTCCTCTTCCTGGTCCTGGGGGCCATCTGCTGGTACGTGCACCAAGCTGGCGAACTGCTGACCCGGGAGAGGGCCTACAACCGGGGCAGCAGGAAAAAGGATGACTATATGGAGTCGGGGACCAAGAAGGACAACTCCATCCTGGAAATCCGTGGGCCCGGCCTGCAGATGCTGCCCATCAACCCGTACCGCGCCAAAGAGGAGTACGTGGTCCACACCATCTTCCCCTCCAACGGCAGCAGCCTCTGCAAGGCCACGCACACCATTGGCTACGGCACCACGCGGGGCTACCGGGACGGTGGCATCCCCGACATAGACTACTCCTACACATGATGCCCGCCCACCTGGGCTGCCTCGCCCCAGCCCCAGCTGCCCTGGCGTGGCCACGTGGCTTTGCCCAGCCTGCTGCAACCTGAGAGAGCAAGGAAGAGAAATTCCACGGATGACTTTCCCCTGCAGAAAGCAAAGTTTGGGGAGGGCTGACGATTTTGTAGAACACAACCGTGACAATTTTTTTTTAAAGAATAGAAGGCAGGAGGGGGAATTCGACATTGTTGAAGACATAATTTATACCGAGTTATACCAGTTGGGGAGGGAAGGACTAAAAATAATATCACAGGAAGGGCTGGGTTGGGTTTTTTGTTGTTTTTTTTTTTTTTTTTCCCCTGAACTGGAAGGATACTACCTGTACAACATCTGTGGACACCTCATGCTCTGTTCAGGGCCGTCACAAAGGAACCGCCAGGGAGAAGCAGCCGGCTCTCAAAGCTCCCACGCAGCTCTCCTGCTGCTGGCCACTCGCTGGCAACGCGATGGAAGGTTTTCAGGCTCCTCACAAAGGAGAGAGGGAAGAAAAGATCTTTTGCCCTGGAGATACGGACCTGAAATCTCTCCCCTGGCTCATTCCATACCATTTCCCTTGCAGATTTGCAGAAACATGGAGTCTTTCACTGCATTCTTTGAACAATCATGTAGTTGATTAAAAAACAAACAAACTTGTTTTTCCCTAGGCTGAAGCCCTCTTCAGTTCCATGCACCACGCTCTCCTGTAGAAGCCCCCGCGGAAGCCGTAGCTTTCCCCGCCACCTGGAGGTGCATCTGTCTGCCTGTCTATCCCTGTCGCAGTGTCTCTAAGTACAGATGGGTAGACAGAGCCACATGCACGGTCCTTACCGTTCTCCTTGGGTCAGTTCTTACCATTTCCTGAGACAATAGAATTGCGAAAGTGTTGCTTTCTCCTAGAGATCATTGAGTAAGTAGACGGTGTGTTGGGGATGGGAGTGAGGTGGGGGAAGAGACTTGGTCTCTGGGGGCTACTGCTGTTCCTAAAGGCTGAGGCATGTATGTCTCAGATGGGTGGCTTAGGGAGGCGTCGCAGCAGGGGCTTCTAGTTCCACCCTAGCTCAGCTTGGCCAGCGCTGGGCTGCTGTCCTTTCTGATCTAGATAAAAGCTTTATTTGATTCCAGTGTCCTCATCTCCCTCCCCCACCACGTGCAATCACCTTAACAGCTACTTTTGGAGCATTTACCATGTGCTGAATGTTCCCTCCTAGGACGGGTAATTAGCGCAGGGATTTTTTTTTTAAATATCAGCTGATTAGACCTATTGGTTTCCATGGCTGCTCAAACAAAGCCCAGAAAGAGACATAAAAATTCTCAAAAAAGCCCTGGGTGACGGCAGTCCCTCCCTGAACGTAGAAAACTCAGCTGGGCCCACCCCTGGGACTCTGTTTCTTGAGAGGGAGAGGCCAGATCTCTTTCTAAAAATGCCAGCCTCCAAAAGGGCCCTGGCTGGGGCCCTCAGAAGAGTTAAGATTTTATTTCCTCTCTCTGGAATCTATGTCGCTATCATTCATTTATCAACTGACAGTGCAGTGTGGTGAGCCATGAGATTAAAACGATGATGAAATAATGACAGCGAATCGGAGAGGGGGGAAGAGTGGAGCCTGTGTCCCAGTACTCGGGGAGCCCGGGTCACCATCTGTCACTGTGCTGCTTGTTCTGCGCCGAGGAAAAGGAACGTCAAAGAGGAGATGCTGGTCCGAGGGCAGGAGGATGAGAAGGCTGGGAGCGCCTGGTGGTGCTCTTTTCAAACGGCCTCCGCCGCCGTGCGAAAGCAAAGGCAGAAGCAGCAGCGGGGCAGGGGTTCCGTTAAAAGGCCCGACCGGCGCCTTCAGTGAGGAGATGAGGCTGAAAGGAGCGGACACAACAGCCACGTGGAAAGTGGAAGGACGGGTGCAGGTTCCCAGCATGGCCCCGGGGGAGCTAGCCCACAGAACAGGTCCACTCCTCAGCCCTGGGGAACAGCCAAGCAGCGTGGGCACCTTTCACTCGAAACTAGACGTGTTTTTCCTTTAACTGCCTGAATCATTTTCTCACACAATAAGGTCAAGAGAGAAACTTCCCCAGGCCTTAATGTCAGGTCTGTGTAAAAGCCCCAGGCCAGGCGCGGTGGCTCACGCTTGTAATCCCAGCACTTTGGGAGGCCAAGGCAATCTTCTGAGGTCAGGAGTTTGAGACCAGCCTGGCCAACATGGTGAAAGCCCGTCTCTCTAAAAATGCAAAAATTAGCCGGGCGTGGTGGCGGGCGCCTGTTACCTAGCTACTCGGGAGGCTGAGGCAGAAGAATCACTTGAACCAGGGAGGCAGAGGCTGCAGTGAGCCGAGATTGTGCCACTGCATTCTAGCCTGGGCAAAGAGTGAGACTCCATCTCAAAAAAAAAAAAAAAAAAAAAAGTAGGCCCTCCCTGTGGACCACGGCCCCCCCCCGCCCTGAGACGAGCAGAAGGGCCCACCTGGGTTGTCTGGGAGGAGAGAGTGCCCGAGGTGTGCCATGTTGGCATGGGGGACAGAAGTCCCAGGTCTCTGCTGATTCTAAAATGAGCCCCCCCTCCCTGAAGGGCACCACTCTGATCACTGCCATCCCCCAAGTGCCACCCATCTGCAACACGGTGCTGCCAGCACACTGTCCCCCACCTCACCTAGGTCCCCTTGTCTCCTCTCCTTACCCTAGACAGGTCAGGTCATGCCCTTAGTGTTTAGGAAGGCATCTGGGGACAGTAGGTGGCCTGGACTGACAGCTGCCTGGGAAGGTCCCGCTTGGCTGGGGCAGGAGTGCGGGGGACTTAGTGCTAGAGAGCAGGCAGAGCTGGGAGCCAGCCCGTGCCCAGCCACGCCCTCCCAGACAAGGCCTAGGTGATGAGCCTTCCTCCCCCGCATTGCACAGAGTGGGCCCAGGCAGGCAGGATCCCTGGCAGCTGCCCCAGAGGAGCTCCTTGGGCCCCAGGACCACATGAGTCTCCTGCTCCTGGTTCTTGCACTAACTGGGCGAGCGCGGGGCTCGACCCCTCTTACCAGACCCTGCCTGCCTCGTTGCAGTGATCACCCACCCCCGGAGCTCTAAGTGCGGATGAAGGTGGAAGCTCCACCCAGTCAGGGCCCTGGGACCCAGCTCTAGAGCTGACTTTCTCATCTTTTCTGCCCCTCAGCAATCCTGACACCTTCCCAGGGTCCTTTCTGGGCTTTCCCAGAGCAAGCCCCCAAATATCTGCTGTATCACAGCCCCCTCAGCCAGGGAGGGGGCCAGAAGCTAGGTCTGTTCTGAAACCCCATCCCCTCTTGGCCCAGCTCTTCCCAGCTGGTCTCACACCACAAGATAGGAGATGTTTCAGGACACCCTGCCTTCCCCCGGGCCTGTCTAAATTCTCCCGGGCTCCCGTGCACAGCCGACATTTCCAAGGGAACATCCTCGGCCGGGCTGACCCTCACAGCCTCTAAGTAACCAGAACAACCTCAGCGGCCTCAGCACTGATGAGTACGTTTTGTGGCATTTAAGGCAGGTTTAAAGTTAAAGATAAAAAAAAGCCCACGACACTTCTTTGGTTAAGTGGTTTACCCTTCGTGGTAATTAGATGTAGTGATTGGAATGTCTTTTCTATTACATGGCAATCTTCCTTTAAATTTCCCCTTAAAAGAAGAAAAAAAAAGGAAAGGAAAGGAAAGAAAAGGCAAGGAAGGAGAGAGAGAAGGCACCAGCAGGCCGGGAATCATTTGCATTTTGCGAATGAGGCCTCTTGTAAGCTCAGCTCAGGCGTGGGGCCCAACGTATGGAATGCTTAAGAGATTACTAAAAATAAAATCTATTAATTAGTCATACTCAATTCCGCAGACATGATGTGCATCAAAAGCTGCTTTTCTTCCCTTTTCTCCTTCCCCCTCCCCACGGCCTCCCGCCACAGCCTCCATCTTCTTTAAATAGGCTGGGGCTTGCTAGACCACCTCCATGCTAACATGGTACATGCGGCAGCCAGGGGTCTCCCTGACCCAGGGCCAGGATGCAGGTCTGGAGCCAAGAGCTGGGGTATTGCACCTTCCTGGCTCTGGGTGACGCTGGCAGGGGAGGGGACAGCACCTGGGAAGATGGCAGCAGCTGGGAGGGGCCCAAGCTGACTCTCCCAAAGCCCAAAGCCCACACCTGCCTTGTGCCTCTTCTCCCTCCCTCTATGCAGGCATGGGGTCTCCTCCTTCCCCTGGGGGTCCAGGAAACCCTCCCTCTGAGCCCAGCCCAGCCCTGTCCGAACAAAGCCAGGCAGAGAGCCGAGGAGGCGGTCAGGGAGATATTTTCCAAGAGGTGCAGGGAAAGACGGTTTGGTGAGAATACGGCCTCTGTTTCCCTTTCAGTAAAGTGGGGGTGTGCTAGGGCAGGGTCCAACGTCACTCAGGAAACTGGTGCTCCAGAGGCCGAGTGGGGGCCCCTCCCCAGTGCTGGCGCTGAAAGGTCCTAGCTGGCCCAAGTCAGGTGAGGGATCCCTGAAGGGTGGGAGGGGCTGGTCAGGGCCTGAGCAGAGGACAGGCCGGGACCCAAGTCTGCCTCCAAACCTGTGCCTCCCTCCTTCACCTCCAGCCCTGGAGCCAAGGAGCCAGGAGAGGAGGAGAAAGAGCAGACCCTCCCCCTTGAAAATGGCAGCTCAAGTCCCAAAGCCAGCCCACTTCAGAAACCTGCTTCCTGCTGAACGTGCCAGGGAGGAGGCAGGGGCTTCTGAGCCTCGCACTTATGAAAAATACAACAAGGAGAACTGGATGTGGCAGAGAGTGAAGGGGCGGGGAGGGCAACGGGGAGAGCAGGGGCGGTGCTGGCAGGAGGGGCTGGGCGCAGGGACCTGTGCCCCCAAGGGCCAGACACTGCTTTCAGGGCCAGGACACAGCCAGGGTCAGTGGCGAGCATCCGCGTGCCTCCTCATACTCGATAGGCGCAGGTGACAGCGGCTGCTGCCTGCCCCTGGGTGGGCGCCAGGGCGAGCACTCACAAGCGATTCGCAGCCGTGCATCGGCCTTCCTGAGTGCAGAGAGGAGGCATGTTTTTTTCTTAAGGAGGGATAAAAAGGCTCAAAAATGCAAATCGTTACCGTTTACAACCAAGGGAGTCTGCTAAATTGATTAGGAGAGGTTAAACTCCTTGGAGGTGAAGGGAAAGGGGGATTTTTCGTGGTTTATGAACCTGCCCCAAGTGGCTATCTGCACAGCAGGGACTTCCTGGGCCTCGATGGGTGGCGGGGGCCGGGTGGGGGGGAGGTGGGTGCGAGGTGGGGGGCACCTGCCCTGGCTTGGCTCTCTGAGGAGCCAGGGTCTCTGAAGACCAACACCGAATGGGTCAGAGTACTCAGGCTTGAGGCTCCAGCACTGCCCTAGGGAAAGGGGCTCAGGCCTCTGCGACAAGTGGCCCATCCAGTCCTTAGAGAGTAGACTCTAGAGTCATGGACTTTTCTACTTCCTTTCTGTTCTGGGTGGGTCTGTCTCCAGTCCACTCCTTGTGGCCAGTAAAAGGGGAGTGGGCAAAGGGAAAACTAAAGGTCAGGGAAGAGAAACTCTAGCCCAGCAAAGGAAGCAGGCAGTGAGCTCTCCGTCACTGGGAGCATTCAAGTGCTAGATGGGGACGTGGCAGATACTTTCCTCCCAAGGTCTGGTGCTTTGACTAGAAGATCCTGGTTCCCACCCTTGCTTTCTCATCCCCCAGGACACTGAAAGGGAGCAGATATCAAGAGATGTTCATTGTGTTGCTCAAAGTCACTGGAATCCCCCGAAAACCCCAAGTCAGGGCAGTCCTGTAGCCAGACCATCCAGCCCCACCAAGAAGCCGCTCGTGCCAGCAGAGAGGCTGCAAAATACCTATTCTCAGTGTCCAAGAGGCACCAAGAAAGTACAGATGTGCGCCACCCACTTTCCAGAGTCTAAACTCAGCACCTGTGGCTCGCCGGAGGGGCTGACGGAGAGCACCTCCCGGGCCCTGCGGCTCCGAAGCCCAGACTGCATCCTGGGCCTGTCTCTTAAGCCAGGGCTGCCTCCCGTGCAGTCCAACACACTCTATGCTGCTGCTGCCACTGTATCCATCCATCCATCACCGCTGGTGGACGGCGCCTGGGGCACTTTTCACTCTGTGGTTTTAAGCATTTACCGTTTCTTTTGAAATGTTCTAAGTAGGTGCCTGAAATACCCATATTTGCTTCTTTTTAAAAACTCACAGATTCTTTTTGCTCTCCATCCCCTTCCTTTGCTCTTCACCCTCCCTCGGCATTTTTAATCTGTGGGTTCTCCCTGGTTTTGGAAATTCCAAAACAGGGGGTCAGGCCCCCTTTCTCACCATAAATAGATGTGCAGGTGTGCCTGGAGACCCCCAAAGCCACAGAGCAAAGCCTAGTCTTTTTTTTTTTTTTTTTTAGATGGAGTTTTGCTCTTGTTGCCCAGGCTGGAGTGCAGTGGTGCAATCTCGGCTCACCACAACACCTGCCTCCCGGGTTCAAGCGATTCTCCTGCCTCAGCCTCCTGAGTAGCTGGGATTACAGGCACATGCCACCACCCCGGCTAATTTTGTATTTTTAGTAGAGACAGGGTTTCTCCATGTTAGTCAGACTGGTCTCGAACTCCTGGCCTCAGGTGATCCGCCCGCCTCAGCCTCCCAAAGTGCTAGGATTACAGGTGTGAGCCACCGCGCAGGGCCAAAGCCTCATCTTTTCTCCACGTCTCCCCTGGAGACCCCTGCCTGGGACAGCTCCTGCTTCTGGTACCTGCTAGAGACCCTGGCCAGGGCCTGGCTCTTTGAGATCATTGTCACTGTCCCCTCCCACCCCTTGTCACTGAAATGCCCGGCCTGTGCCAGGAGAGAATGTGGGGGCACTGAGGGCACAGGGCACCCTGTGGGTGGGATGACTGCCCCCACATCCTAACAAAGCCAGCCCCCAAAACACTTGTGGCCATCTGAGTGGGCACAGTGCCCTGGCCCCCCGCTTCCCCACACCTGAAAGCCCAAAGCCTAAGACCAGACAGTCCTCGAAGGAAGGTCTTTGCTGCCGCCAGCCCTAAATCTCATCAAGGTAAATGGTCAGAGTCAGCACCTTGCCCTTCCCAGGGTCACTGGGGCCCAGCACAGTGCCTGGCACACAGGGGTACTCAATCCTTTCTCCGCCACCAATGGAATGAGGCCGCCTCCTCCTCTCACTTCCTCCCCACTTGCCACCTGCCCACTCAGTGAGGATGTCCCAGGCATGAGTGTTGGCAACAAATGGGCTTCTCTCCTCCTGCACCTGCCCCGCCAGCAGCTGGCACAGAGAAGGGCTCATCTCGGCAGCTTTACCTCTCGGAAGCACCTCGCTCCACCCCGCCTCAGATCCACGCGTTGCCAGCTGTGAGCCAGATGGAGAAATGTAGCCACTCTGAGAGATCCGGTGGCTGCCCCCACCTGCGTGGGTGACTCAGTTTCCCTTCTTCAAGACTTGCCTCGAGTGGATGACAAGGGGGAGAGACCTGGGGGAGGGCCCCACAGAGGCGCTGCAAGAAATCCAGATCCCAGGCAACACCTGCTGCCTTGCCTGCCGCCCCCGCAGAATCCCTGCACCGGGAGCCACCCACCTGGAGGAACTCCTCAGGCTTCCTCTGTAGATGGGAAAAAACAAACGCACCACAAACCGACAATCAAAGCCATGGCGGATGTGGGGCCGCCACCGGCTCATCTCCCTGGAGCCAGGCGGCCCCAGGCCTCTCTCCCCTTCCCTGTATGGAACGCAGGCTTGCAATGTTCTGAGCCCACCCCTCCTCGGGCTAGTCCCATTTTCACAAGTTCTGAGTACGCAGGTGAGAAGACACCCCCGCAAAACCCCAAAACTAGCCTAAGACTGTTTCTCCCCAACACAACACACCTCCACACCGCCAGCAGCCCGCCCGGGCACCCACCGCAAGCGGCCAGGGGCTTCCGAGGAACCTGCCTGGTGCTTTCCTGCTCATAAGGAGAGGCTGAGCGCCGTGGGGAGGAAGCCACACAGCGCAGTGTTCCTGGCTTGTCATCCAAGGGGGAGAGAAGTGGGGAGAGAGATGACGGAGGGTGGAGTGGGTACGTGGCGTTGAAATAGGCTAGCCAGAGAGAGGGGCACTTGTGGGATTCTGCTGGCTGGAGCCAGGAGGCAAGTGTGAACAGGGAGGCCAAAGATGAAAGTTGTCTAAAAGAGCCCGCACCCCCTATAAACACGGCAGAGGAATGTCTTAAGAGCCACCAACAGTAATTCCCTTTCCAGATGTTAACAGGTTATTTGTATCTCATGTAGCGTCGTAAAGCATTCTGGAGTGGCACACAGCGTCGTCCCCTTCCCGGTGGTCTGAAGAGGAGGAGGGGACCAGGGAGGGGTCCTTGGCCAGCCCCTAGCGAATGGGGTGGGTCCTTCTTCTGCTCTACAGAAGGCAGGAAGCCTGGGTCTGGGGAGCAGGCCTGATCTCTCCCAAGCCTGTGACCAAGATCCCGTCTGATGTCCAAGGGGCTCCTGAGCCAGTACCCCCACTTCCCAAGCCCCCCAGCCTTCCTCACCTGCAGAATCAGTCGCCCGGGTGCAGCACTGTCTCCTTTCTTTTTCTTGGAAGTGGTCTCAGGGGCCTGAGTGACGGGCCTGACCACCCCAGCTACTGCCCACTGCCATGCGACTGGATGGCTGACCTGGCCCAAACACCCACCACCAGGACAACAACACAAACCAAAGTGCACTGCGAACCGCCCTTTGGCCTCCTTCTTGTAGGTGCCTTGAAACTTCAATGTTGAGATGAATGTGATTAACTACTTGGTCATATTTTCTGTTTGTCTGTTTTCATAGAAAATGTCCAAGTCCACTTGCCTTGTTCTTTCTTGAAATAAATAGAAAGATTTAACTTTTACAGTCATCTCTGCTGCTGACTCTCGGCTTGGCACCCCAACGGGCCCGGGGCCAGGTGTCCGGGGCACATGCGGTCTCAGCGGCCCACACCCCTCCCCGGGCCTTGCCCCCGAGGGTCAGCTCCGTTCTTGGGGTGCCCTGGCTCAGAGGCGGTGGCTGGGCAGGATAGAGACTGTTCGCTCTGGCACTGTCCCAACCAAAATGATTCTGCTGCAGGAAGAAGGGCCCTCTGTCCCCACCCACAGGCCCCAGAGGTCTACTGACACCTGAGTCACCATGAGGGGACCCAGAGCTGAATGCAGATTCTGAGAGGGTCTCTACATGGAGAAGTATGTGTCAGCAGGAGCTGTGGGTTATCCTGGAAGAGGCTCCAGCAACCAAGTGGCTCCCGGCTAAAAGTGGGACTGTCCGGGTGTTTGGGGACATGAACTTATGCCACCACCCCAAACGCCCCCATCCCCTAGATGTGCCCATTACACTCAGCTCTGGAGCCTCATCTGCCTCTCTCACACCCCAAAGGGAGGGGGACAGGAAGGAACAAAATTTCCATGAGAACAATAGCAGTTTCTGCTAAATTTAACATAAAACAAGAACTCATTACTTTTGCCTGAGATCTGATTTCATGTCTGGATACAGTTAACGGGTTTTTCCTTATATTCCAAAGAAGCAAAGTTAATTCTTGGTGGCGGGTGGCCCTGGATGGGGTTACGCGGGCTCCACAGGTGCTCTATGCACCACCCTCCTCCTCCATCCTCACCTCCTATCCTGCCGGGGCAGGAGCAGCCCAAAAGAGACCACTCTAAGGTGTGGCACACACAGTGTGACCACCCGGGAAAGGACCCAGGCTGTTCTTCCAACTTCCCCCTCAGACCCAGCGCACAGTGGGTGCCCAAGAAAGGTGCCCACTCCCTCACCTGAGATCCATTCTCTGGGGCTGCCGAGGGCTCTTTCTGGAACACAGTCAGTCAGCCAGCCAGGAGATATTGACTGAGGGCCTACTATGCGCTGGGGCTGGTATATTCCTGCCTCATGGAGGAGTGGGGAGGAATCTCCGTGGCTGAGTGGGGGCCTAGCCTGGGTGGAGCTGGGGAGGCTCTGTGGGGAACCAGGTTTCCACAGAGGACGCTTCCATGGATGAGGAGGACTAGGAGGCAACGGGGAAGGCCTGGCACACCGCCTGCCTGAGGCACACAGGAGGACAGGTCCGCTTCTGCGCCCCACTCAGGAAGGCCCTGTGTCCCCCCATCTCCCCGTTGCCCTGCTCAGACTCCAGCCCCAGTGCAGCTTCACCCTCTGCCCACCACACCTGATGCCGCCCAGGCCCAGTGTGGCTCAGACTCCAGGTCTATGCTGCGCTGGTTTCCTTGGCTGTCCCGCCCTGGCCCCGTGCCTCTGCTGTCCTTTCTCACCTGCACAGGTGACCCCTTCCAGCGCCTCGCTCGGGTGCCCAGACTGGCAGGTCTTACCCTCCACACCTCCAGATCCCCAGAGGGCACTGCTCTGGCACCAGGAGGCCCCGTAAACAGGAATGAAGAGTGAGTCAATAAACAGTAAATCAATCGGCCAATTGCTCCGTGGATCCATGTGAGTACAAGAAGGATGACACTCCAAGCACCACAGCCCTTGCCAACCCCAGGGAACCCACCCTTCCCCCAGGAAGTCCTGCTCCCGGCTTTACCTCACCTTCCCCATGTGTGGCAGCGCCACAAATCTGGGGACTCCTGTGAAGCCCTTGAAGCCAGGGAAGAAGGGCTGTGTTCTCATACTGTGTTCCTCAGTCCCTGGAGCTAACAGAGGTGTTGCCCAGAAAGGGTTCCCGGTCACAGGCCTTTGGGAACCACTGGATTAACACCATTGCCCTCCTGGGGCAGGGCCTTGGAGTCCCTGGGTACTGGGTTAGACCCGTGGGCTCCGCCAGTTCCCATCTGTGCTACTCATCCTCTCTGTGCCTCAGTTTCCACGTCCGTGTGTACATGATAACAACTCCATCTCCGACTGCTGTTGGGAGGGTGAGGTGGGCCGACACAGGTAAAGCCACTGGGAGTGCCCAGCTCAGAAACCGTCCGCACCGACCCCACGGCTGTGACGGAGCCTCTGTGAGAGGGCATGGGAGGCCGTGTTGCCTACAGTTTGTCTGGGGAGTGCAGGCCTCCCCCACCCCCAGCACAGCCTCCTGGAGGGTTTCTCCCACATTCCTGGCCCCCAGGGATGGAACCAGGTGCTGAGCTGGTTGGCACTTCTTGCAGGGAGGCCCAGGTTCTTGGCAGGACCTTCGGAGTCAGGCAGCAAAGTGCCCCCAGGTCCAGCACAGAGAGGCATCCGTACAGGGTGGGGCCTGTTCCCCAAACCACCCCCAGCTCTCCCAGGTCCACAGCCTGCTGAAGAGGATGACAGGCTGGCTGCAGCCTTAGGCTTCAGGACGGGGGGTGGGTATGGGGGACATCTCAGGTTTTAATATGTACCCCAGGGGAGTTGGAGGCCCAGCCGGGTTTGGGCCACACAGGAGGGAATTGCCAGGACCTGTGTTTCAGGAACGGAAGGAAAACCCTCCAAACATAACCTGTTCTGAAGAGGACTGGGTGGTTGGAGAGGCAGTGAGCCTCCCGTCCTTACAGGAGAGCAAGCAGGTCTGGCCAGTGCCTCAAAGGCCCTGCAGGGGACCTGACACCACATCTTCAGCTGGATGCCAGGAGATGGGGTGGTCCCCCGAGAAACCCGCCCCCCACCACTGCTACAGCCCCCACCGTGTCACCCTCCAGCCAAGCCACTTTGGGCCCTTTCTTCCCCCACAAATCTCTCAGGACTTGCATCATCACTGAGATTAGGGGCACGTGTGGGTAATACCCCCGAATGGCTGCCCTGCGGCACCTCAAGTCCCAGGGCTCCAGCTTTGTGTATCTGACTTCATCTGTTTTGTCAGACTCAGGACTAAAAGTTCCTGCTCAAACGGGAGAAAGAGTGGGTGATACCTCACCCCTCCATGGCTGCTTTCCCGTACCTGGAAACTGCCCTTACCTGGCTACCACTGGGTTCTGGAAGCTTCCCTTCTCCTGCCCCTACTTCCCAGGAGGAGTCTCTGGCCTCACCGAGCATCCTGGAGAAGAGGGGTCCAAACCCAGCAGGGGTCTAACACCCCAGGCCACACCCCCACACCCAAGTTCTGTGGCTGAGTCTTATCACCCAGCCTAGGAGGGTCCCGGACGCATGGGAGGGCTCCCAGCCGGCCCTGAAATTCTGCCTCCGTGGTTCTGATATTGGCTCATCCACTTTCAGGCACCCCAAATAAGGCGTGCTTCCAGGACCCCCCACACATGCTGCTACCTCCCCGCCTCCCCACCTGCCACCCTGTCCAGCACCTCCGGAGGACCTTCTCCTCCTGCGGCAAAGTAAACAGGCTCTCTGGAGTGCTAACTGACAGCACAAATGAAATCCTGCACTCCCCCCGTCGGAGATTTACAGGGGAAGTGAAATCTTATTTGCAATGCTGCCAAGCCTGGGACGAGATGAAATTATGCCTCGAGAAGAGACCCGGCCGGCCCCTCGAGGAAGCACTGCATCGGAGATGGGCTTATTAAAACCACGGTGGCCACATTTCAACCTGTTTCAGGTGTTAAGTAATTTACTGCCACCCAGAATTCAGTGGCAGGTTTTTATCATTTTTATTCTTGTGATGCAGGCGAGTGCCCCGGGAGGTCCCTGCGCAGGGAGCCGCGGGTCTAAATGCTGCCTGTCACCCCCGCCCCAGGCACTGCAGAGGGAAATGGGGGCCAGCTGCCTGAAGCGAGTGAGGACACCCTGACTCTCTCCAGTGTTACATCCAGCTTGGCCATAGCTCAGAGTGACGGGGAGGGCAGGCTTTAAGACCCTCACCCCACCCACGTGTGGGGACTCTGTGATCCCTCAAAGACCCTCGGGACATTTTCTTTTCTTTTTTTTTTGAGACAGAGTCTTGCTCTGTCGCCCAGGCTGGAGTGCAGTGGCGCAATCTCGGCTCACTGCAAGCTCCACCTCCCAGGTTCACGCCATTCTCCTGCCTCAGCCTCCCAAGTAGCTGGGACTACAGGCACCCGTCACCACGCCCGGCTGATTTTTTGTATTTTTAGTAGAGACGGGGTTTCACCATGTTAGCCAGGATGGTCTTGATCTCCTGACCTTGTGATCTGCCCACCTCGGCCTCCCAAAGTGCTGGGATTACAGGCGTGAGCCACCGCGCCCGGCTTCGTTTTCTTTTTTTTTTTTTGATGGAGTCTCGCTCTGTCGCCCAGGCTGGTGTACAGTGAGGTGATCTCGGCAGCTTCCGCCTCCCAGGTTCAAGCGATTCTCTTGCCTCAGCCTCCCAAGTAGCTGGGTATACAGGCGTGTGCCACCACGACCGGCTAATTTTTGTATTTTTACTAGAGATAGGGTTTCTCCATGTTGGCCAGGCTGGTTTTGAACTCCCAACCTCAATGATCCGCCCGCGTAAGCCTCCCAAAGTGCTGGGATTATAGGAGTGAGCCACCGCGCCCAGCCCCTCAGGATGTTTTCTTTTTTTTGTTGTTGTTTTTTTTTTTTTTGAGACGGAGTCTTGCTCTGTCGCCCAGGCTGGAGTGCAGTGGCGCAATCTCGGCTCACTGCAAGCTCCGCCTCCCGGGTTCACACCATTCTCCTGCCTCAGCCTCCCGAGTAGCTGGGACTACAGGTGCCTGCCACCACGCCCGGCTAGTTTTTTGTATTTTTTAGTAGAGACGGGGTTTCACCGTGTTAGCCAGGATGGTCTCGATCTCCTGACCTTGTGATCCACCCGCCTCGGCCTCCCAAAGTGCTGGGATTACAGGCTTGAGCCACCGCGCCCGGCCCCCTCAGGATGTTTTCTGAAGGCAGCAGGAGTGTAAGTTCCCTGGGAGCAGAGACTACCCTGTCTCAGGATGTGACTGCCAACCAAGCCTTTATTGAGCACCTACTGCATGCCAGGCCCTATTCAGATGGGGAACATGTAGCAAATGGGACCGAGAGCCCCCTGCCCCATGGAGCTCACGTGCTGCCTGCCGTAAGTGTTGAGTAAATATTTGTGGTTGGTTGATGAAAATCTCCTAGAGGCAAACAGGCCCTTGAAGGAAAGACGGCGGGGGGGGGGGGGGGGCAGGAGGAACAGGAGGGAAGTGAGCAGGAGGAAGGGGCACATTGACTGAGCACCTGCTACCTGTCAGTCATCACAGTGACTGCTGGCAGCCCTGGAAGTGGGGCCTCCCCACGCTGGAGCTGCTGGGGCCAGGTCTCTGCACCTTCCCCCACTCTGGAGAACTATGCAGAAACAGCTGATACTCCATCTAAACTCATGGGGAACACAGTCTCCCATTCATGGGGAGCTGGGGACAAGGTAACCTGCAGTCTGGGACCCATGGGGTTGGGAACAGCCCCGCATCCTCTGAGCTCTCGAGCCCTTTCTCAGTGGTGCCGGGAGGAGAGCTGTTTGATACCTGCTGGCTTTGGGGGGATTAAGCCTATTATGGAGGCTCCCGGGGCTTATCTGACGCCCCCTTTCTCCACCTGTTTTCAGATACTCCAGGAAGACCAAGGGGAATCTTCTATGTCCAGGCTGAGCCAAGAGCAGAAATTCTTTAATTAGCTTTCTCCTGGATCAGGGCCGTGGTCGTTAGGGGTGGGGCGGGGGGAGGGGAAAGGGATCGGCGTCCTCTTTAAAGCAGAGATTACAAACCCAGGGTGAAGGGTTTCGGGGCAGACGCCAGGGATGGGCGGGTCCCGAGCAGGCCCTCCCCAGTCAGTGGCTCCTCAGGGTCTGGCAGATGGAACCTGCCACCAGGAAGATGCAGGGATGTGCTCTATTGAGCCCACGATCCCCAGGAAGCTGGCACGGAGAGATGCTTGGCACAGTCCAGGCTGTGTGCCCGGGTCTCCTAATGAATGTGGCTCTTCCCCATGTGACTATCCAGATCTGTAACTTCATAATTAGGGGGGATTTCCTGAAGGGGCGCCCATCTGCGAGAGGCAAGGCAGTGGGGGCCAGTGGTGCCAGGCCCCAGGCATCTGTCACCGAGCTTCATCTTCACGGCAGGGAGGAGCGGCAGGCTGGTTTACTCCCATTTTAAAATCAGCAAACCAAGGCCCAGATCTAAGCAGCTTGCCCAAGGCCATGGTGACGGAGTTAGCTCTGGAACTAGGTCTGTCCAGGTTCCCCCCAATGCCCCGAGTCCTGGCCCCATGAGGCCTCATGAAGAGACCAGGCTGAGGGTCAGTGAGCTGGAGGGAAATGCACACCCATAAGCCCCAGCCAGAGCGCCCTGGGGGGAACTAGACCTCCCCAGGAAGACCTCCCGCAGGAAGCCGTCCCTGAGCAGCCCCCAGCACCTTGGATTCCTGCACAGATGCACGGAGCCCCCACGCTATGCCCCTGCTGCCCCACTACACAATGAGCAGGGACTGGGTCTTAATCACTTTGTTCCCTTTGAATGCAGAAAGGAAGGCTGCATCTACTTCGGCTTGGGGAACTGGAAAGAAGACTGGCAGGAAGCCGGGGGCACAGAATAGGCCAGGCTATGCCTCAAAAGATGGGACAGAGGGAGCTGAGAGAGGAGACTGCTGGGGATCCCACGCTGGAGCTCTCCTGCTAGCTGCCTTGCACAGGGAGGCACATGCAAACTGAGAGGGCAGGAGGCTGAGCCAGATGCCCGGGGCTACGGCCGTATGAAGTATGGCTCGCGTTCTCTCCCTTGATCTCCTCCTGAAAGGCAGCTCCCCTGTGCTCCGGAAGCACTGGACGCAGGTGGAGCAGGCAGAGAAAGACATCTGGACCTGGACCCCATGGGCATGGCCCTACCACCCACCTCAGCCTCCCTTCCCAGTGCAGCAAGCTGAGCCACTCCCAGAGTGGGCTGCCGCAGGGCTACTGTCTCGTCCCTGACTCTCAGACAGGTTTTCCCCTGGGATCTGGTCATGACAGGTGACTTGCAGGACCCTAGAGCACCCCAGCTGCCCGGGCTACATCTCCCTTGCTCCCCCTTGCAGCCCCAGCACCTGCTGCAGGAATTAATGAAATGAATGAATGAGTGTGTTACGGAGCACATGGGAGCGAAGGCAAACCCAGGTCTGGGGAAGTTCCTCGAGGGAAGGGTTTCTCAGCTGGGACCTGGAGGATGGTCAGTCAGCCAAGGAAATGGAAGAGAGGGTGCTCCTGGCAGAGGTAAGTGCCCAGGCAAAGGCCAGGAGCAGAGACAGAACATGCAGCTATAAAGCCCAAAGTCACCCAGCCCGGCTAGAATGGATAGGGTAGTAGAGGGAATGAATGAATGAGAAAAGGCAGAAGTTCTGGGGCCGGATGATGGAGGTGGCCATCAGGGCAAGAAGGCTGAGGTCACTACTAGAGCTTCCTACAGTGGAGGACACCAGGGGATTCCAAAGAAACCAAGACAACAGCCAGGGCCGCCCAGCTCTGGAGGTCCCCATGTCCATCACAGCCACTCCACCCCGCCCTGAGCTTTGCAGGGCACCCCTGGCACCAGCCGTGAGGTTGCAGAGAGAGTTGAAACCCTGAAGCAGGAAGCAGCATTCCCCCAGTGAGAGGCCAAGCCCAGAGAGACCCCAGCCTCTGCCAAGGAAGCGTGGGGACCCCAAGGGCAAGGGAGCTGGGGGGTAGGGGTGAGACTGGAAGCTGAACCCACAGGGAGGAGGGAAAGCAAAAGATACAAAGGCAGTGGCGGCGGCAGCCCCGCTGAGACTTGCTGTGAGCCAAGATGAGCCCTGTTTATCTGGCATGAAGCAAGTATTTCCAGGCACCTACTAAGTGCCGGTTTGGTGTGAGATGCAGGGGTGGGGGACAGCACCTGAGGAAGCGCCAGCCTCCCCTGGCTGCGCCACACCTGTGCATACCAATACTTCCAGCACCCGCCTCTCTGGTGGGTGAAGAATGATGTCTCTTATTTCAATTAGCTTTTTCTTGATTACTAGCAAAGTTCTGCATCTTTTCACTTGTTTACTGCCCATTTGTTTTTCTACTACCGGGAATTGCCTGTCCACATCTTTTGCCCATTTTTCTTATTGATTTGTAGGAGCTCTTCGCATATTAAGAGAGGAGTAGAGAAGCAACCTTCTCCTAGGGCAGGGCCCTCAGAGTCTACCTCCAGGGTCCTCAGTCCCAGGGAAGGCAGGAAGATTTGTGTGGGTTGCTGGGTGCTCCCGCTGAATCTCTGCCCCCTGCCTGGCTCTCGATCAGCCAACTCTGCCGAAAGATGAGGCATCTCCTGCAGGTGAGAGCCCCTGCCAGGCCTGCATCCTGGCTGGCAAAACCCAGAGGGCTTATTTTTCACTTACACTGAGAAGTCTACACTGCCAGTGGCTGGCAAGGTGCCCCAGATGGCACCTGAGGGGAGCCAGCTGGCATACCCGGGCATCGCGGAGAACAGAATGACTCTCGCCATCCCAGGTCAGTCTGGCGGGGACCATATGACAAAGGGGACAGGTCCTGAAGCTTCAGGCTGGCCCTCCCACTAGAATTCCAGGCCCCCTCCCAGTCCTGGCACACACCTTCCCTGTCCCCCTTTCCAGCTACGACGGTCCCTAAAGAGCAACCCTAGCCTGTGGGAGACACCTGAGCCCTTGCCGCTTGCCCTTGGCCACCTGACCTTTCAGGGCCAGAACCATCCCTGCATTTTATTTTCCCTCCAGAGCATCCCACATTTCAGCGGACAAACACGCAGGCCATAAAACTGATTTCCAAAGCCTATAAAGGCAATAACATTTAGGGAGGAGGAGAAATAAAGCCCCTCCTTTCCCGGAGTAACGGCTGCCAGGAGTCCTCTAGGGGCCCCGTCTGCAGCTGGAGGGGAGCAGCGCAGGGCCAGCCCGCAGCCTTTCCTGCGCCAGGTGGTAAATGGCCACCCAGCACATGTTCCGAGGGCCCACGGCAGCCAGAGAGACTGAAAACTGCCTGCTCACCCTCTTCCCTGATGCCCCTGCCCACGGCTGTGTGGTTCCCCAAGAACCAGGGAAGCCTCATTGGCACCCCGTGCCTGCCCTCTCTCCCGTTCCCCCACTAAGCTCCCTGCAAGGACCCCTGGAGCAGCTTCCCAGCTGGTCCAAGTCACCCCTGCTGCAGCCAGCGCAGGGGACGGCCCATGCTGTGGGCAGCCCGGTGGATGCCCTAGGTAGTCAAACCCACCGTCCTGCTCCCCACCACGCTCAGGTGAGCCCTCTGGGGAACGCAAAGGATACTGCCACAGAGGTGGCCACCATGACCTCGATGGCAGAGTGGGAGGGGATCCATCAGGGACCAGAAAGCTCAGCCCTCCCTCAAACTCTCCAGACACCCCATCCTGGGCTGTCACCAAGTTCACTAACCAGAACAACACCTAGAGTGGTCACCGTGTGCCCACACCTCCTCATTCATTCAAGTTTCCTGGATCCCAGACAAGTCACTTACGGTCTCTATAGCACAGCTTCCCAACCTGAGAAGTGGGACCCACAGCCGCCTCCCAGGCCATGACTGTCATGGTTATTCTGGGCTGGGAGAGTTGCTGGATGACAGTGGGATGCACTGGCAGCTGCAAAGCTGGGTCCAGTATGAGGGCAACGCCCAGAGGGGAGGGGCCTGCCAGGAGGCAGGGGGATACACCAAAGGACCCCAACAGTCCTTTCCAGGCAAGGATGCAACAAGGCCAGGAGACAAGGCCTGCAGAGGTAACATTCCTGCCTTCAGGGTAGACCCACCAAGGAGGGTCAGGGGGACCTCCCCACCCGAACTGTAAGGGACCCGGATGGCTTCCAGGAGCCCCAGGCCTGGAAGTCACTCATCCTCCTTCTCCTCTGGGATTAGAACACATCGTGACGTGGAATTAGCCACGGGCTCAGCCTCTGAAAAGAGGTGGAGAGAATTGGGAGATGGGGATCTTCCAACCAGGGAGCCCCTCCCCACACAGGGGTATCCCCAAGTCTCTGCAGGGACAGGGGCATGAGGAAATGGGGGTGCCAGCCCCCAGGAGCAGTGGGGAGGGCTGGTGCGGGGCTAGAGTGGGCATCTCAGCATTTGCATGGAGAGCTCTCTGTGGTGCTGAATTTATGCAGCCGCCTTTGTGATTCCTAAGGCGAGACGAATCTCCAGGCCGCTTTTCTCAGCAGGAACAAGGCTTTTCTTCAAATCGATGGTGACACATTTTTAAACTCCGATATTAAGGAGGGAAAGATTTTGCCAGCCCCCCGGGGGCAACCCTTATTAGTCACAGGCTCATCTGAGAGAAACAGCAACAGCAGACCTAGTGGGCCTGGGCAAGACAAGAGGCCCAGAGGCCAGCCGCCGTGAGCACGACACAGGGGAGTCAATAGCGGCAAATAGGAGGGCAGCGGCGGGGGGGTCTCCCGAGCTGAGGCACAGCCATGTAAGGGGCGAGCACTTTGGGACGGGCTCTGGAGCAAGGGATAAACCATCCTTGGGGGAGATAAAGAACAGTTGGTGAGGATACTAGAGAGGAAAAATGAAGAAAAAAGGCCAAGAGGAGAAAGAAAAGGAGGCATTCAGCCGAAATTTAAATTGACTTCCAAGCTTGGAGTTAAGGATCCTAAAATCTTGTTACAAACTTTGCAGTGGCTGCTGGGAAGCTCAAAGCTGCATTTCATATTCAGTAGCAACAGATTTACTCAGCCTAGTTTTGAGGTGACATCTGGGCCGGGTCAGGAAAGGATACCAGGAGCCAAGATACCCCCAAGTAGCCATCAAGAGTATAAACTACAAGGGCAGATTTGAGCCATAGTTCCTCGGAAGGCCACATACCAGCATCGAGTGGCAGGTGCCAGGGCAGACAGCAGGCTGTGACCAGTAACCAGGCAAGAGGCTGGTGACCTGGAAAGCATGTGCTGAGGGCATCCAGGCCACAGAGTTCCAGGTGGGACCAGGAGCACAGTTCTTAGGAGATACCCAGCTCAGCATCCCCTGCTGTGGCTTGGTTCTTTTTATTCCTGTTTTAATGGTTCTCAATTTTACTGTTCCTATTTTTCAGTGGAAATAAGTAAATGTTTTTTGTAAAAATTAATGCCAGCTCACACGCCCATTTCCTGGGTGACAGTAGTCACCATTTACTGAATTCCAATGACTTGTCAAGTGTTTGCATGCACCATCCTCCGCCTTCAGAGGGGACATCGCTCTCCTGGTTTTACAGATGAGGAAACTGAGATTCAGGCAAGAGGTGTATCCTGGCCAAGGTCATAAGAGCTAGCAAGTGGCCACAGCAGGACTTGATCCCAGCCCTGTCCCATGCGCACCAGAAGGCTCCTGCCTCCTCGTTAGGAAGAAGAGGAGGCTCGGTAGAGGCCAAGGCCAGGGAGGCCCTGAGAGGCAGTCGGCTGACCCACAGAATCCCCTCCCTGGTGCTGCCTGGTCTCCTCCCGGGCAAACGTACCCCACCTTCCTGTGACCCTCATGGGAAAGCTCCCCGCCAACTGCCAGAGGGGATTTAGCTCCTTTGACAATTGAAGCTGCAGAGCTCTCGTCACAAATGTCAATTCTGGGCCATTTGCTTCATAGATTTTAATGTTCCTGTTTCTCCTCAACATCCTCAGCAAGGTAGCTCTTGCTTTTCAAAAGGGATGTGGCGTTTGATGATGTTTAATCCGTACCTGAAATACAGCCAGGCGGCAATAATAAAACAGCCGCGGGTCCTGCTGGCAGAGGAATGGCTAACAGCCGGGCCTCTCTCTCCACCTGCGACGCTGCTCGCCTCCGGTTTTTACTGCAATTACAATGTCCAAAGAGGGGGAGGAGGCAGTGACGGGGAGGAGAGTGGGGAATGGGCGTTCAAGGGCCACTTGTTGCCGCTGGGAGGTGGGTGCCACTGATGGGGATTTTTTTTTTTAAGACAGAGTGTTGCTCTATCGCCCAGGCTGGAGTGTGGTGGCGCCATCTCAACTCACTACAACCTCTGCCTCCCAGGTTCAAGCAATTCTCCTGCCTCAGCCTCCCGAGTAGCTGGGATTACAGGCACCCACCATCACACCTGGCTAATTCTTGTATTTTTGTAGAGACGAGGTTTCACTATGTTGGCCAGGCTGGTCTTGAACTCCTGACCTCAGGTAATCCACTCGCCTTGGCCTCCCAAAGTGCTGGGATTACAGGCGTGACCCACCATGCCAGTCCCACTGATGGGTTTTAATGAACCGAAGGGAATGCCAGTCATGCCTTAGAAGAGGAAGCCGCCAGTGACCTCTCAGCCCCGCCTCTGCTCACTGCCTCCCGCACCACTGTCAGGACAAGCTCCATCCTGGTACCCATCCTCCCCCAGGTCTGCAGCCCACATGCTCTCCATGCTCCCGCATCCTCCTGTCCTCCCTGGCTTCCATCTCCTGACACCTGGCGCAGATATAAACAGCCGCGTCCCCGCCCCTGCCAGGAGTGCACAGAGCAGGAGATCCCCGCACAGCCGTGCCTACCAGGGCAGCCTGCTTCCCCATAAGGCTCCTTAGCCGTGAGCCATCATGAATTCCTGTATGTCCTTCCAAGGGCAGGCATGCTTGGGCTGCCCCCACTGCAGAAGAGCCCTGTCCAGGGATGGAGACCCAGAGTCCATGGAGCTGCCCCTGCCCTCGAGGAGCTCGGGGTCCTGTGGGTGGCGAAGTGAGATCCCTCACTGCTAATAAGAATCACTACCATTTGTGAGCCCCTCCAGTGTGCTGGGCCTTCCAGGCAGTAATGAATTTTCTTCCTATTAATGCCCCCATAAGGGACAGACGGGGAAACCCCAAGGCCTAAAGAGGCAGGAGCCTGCCCGACATAGTGGTGGAACCAGATCTTACCCGGGTCTGTCTGGTAAACAGCCACTGCCCTGGCCTCTGGGACCTCCAAAGCTGCCAACCAAGCATGCCAGTGCAAACCACCCCAGCCTGGACCTCACCACCGACCCCAGTGGCAGAGAGCTGGGGGCCATAATGGCACCACCGCAGTGGAGTTCAAAAGGCGAGCATCTGAAACACATGAAGACCTGAGGAGGGTGGCGGCTGCAGGGGAGGCCTTCAGGGGCCTTCTCTGGCAGCTTAGGCCTCAGCAGATGGCATCCAGGCCCTGACAGGGCCATTCAGTCACCCAGCTTCCCTGGGGACATCCCCTGTCCTAGCCCGCCTCGCGGGGGCCCCGCTGCACAGGCCGTTTCCATGTGAACACACATCTTTCCCAATGGAAGGCGGAGCAGGCACAGACCGCCCTGCTAGCAGTGGGGAGAGAGGGGCCCAGCCTGCCTGTCCTGCACCCTCATGGTCAGGAAACCCATCCAAGAGACTCTGGCGGTCAGGAGAGGGCCGTCCCCTTGGCCATGCCAGGTCCAGCAGGTGACTCGATTCCCTACCACGAATATGGGAAGGAGGTTCCTTCAGCCCATTCAGGATAGAGGGACCATTCCCCTGTTCCCAGCCCCACCAAGCGCTGGGTTCAGGGCAAGTGCTAGCTAATGGGATGCCCGGTTCAGCAGGTCTCAGCAGCCCTCCCAGAGCAGCAGCTACAGCAACAAGAACAAGGGGTGGCATCTCCTGGGTGCTTGCTCTGTGCCAGGCACTGTACTGAGCATCCTACACAAGCGGTCTCCTCTCAAACCCACAGTGCTGGGGCTGGGTCTGCATGCACTCTTATCCCTGTTTTACAGACAAGAAAACAGGCTCAGAGAGGTTAAGTGATTTGCCCAAGGTCACACAGCTGGTACACAGTGAAGCCAGGACTTGTACCCAGGACTCCAACTTCCAGTTACAAGATGTCCCATATGGCCAGGCACAATGGCTCATGCCTGTAATCCTAGCACTTTGGGAGGTCTAGGCAGGAGGATCGCTTGAGCCCAGGAGTTTGAGACCAGCCTGGGCAATACGGTATAAATCCGCCTCTACCAAAAATGCAAAAATTAGCTGGGTGTGGTTGCATGAGCCTGTGGTCCCAGCTACTCGGGAGGCCAAGGCGGGAGGATTGCTTGAGCCCAGGAGGTCAAGGCTGCAGTGAGTTGTGGTCACACCAATGCACTCCAGCCCAGGTGGCAGAGCAAGACCCTATCTTTAAGAAACTGTCAGGCCGGGCGCGGTGGCTCAAGCCTGTAATCCCAGCACTTTGGGAGGCCGAGGCGGGTGGATCACGAGGTCAGGAGATCGAGACCATCCTGGCTAACACCGTGAAACCCCGTCTCTACTAAAAATACAAAAAACTAGCCGGGCGCGGTGGCGGGCGCCTGTAGTCCCAGCTACTCGGAGGCTGAGGCAGGAGAATGGCGTAAACCCGGGAGGCGGAGCTTGCAGTGAGCCGAGATCGCGCCACTGCACTCCAGCCTGGGTGACACAGCGAGACTCCGTCTCAAAAAAAAAAAAAAAAAAAGAAACTGTCCACATGAGGCCAGGCGCGGTGGTTCAAGCCTGTAATCCCAGCACTTTAGGAGGCCGAGACGGGCGGATCACGAGGTCAGGAGATCGAGACCATCCTGGCTAACAAGGTGAAACCCCGTCTCTACTAAAAAATACAAAAAAAAAAACAAAAAAAAAACTAGCCGGGCGAGGTGGCGGGCGTCTGTAGTCCCAGCTACTCGGGAGGCTGAGGCAAGAGAATGGCATAAACCTGGGAGGCGGAACTTGCAACGAGCTGAGATCCGGCCACTGCACTCCAGCCTGGGCGACAGAGCGAGACTCCGTCTCAAAGAAAAAAAAAAAGTAAAGAAAAGAAAATGTCCACATGGAGAATCCACAATAGATGGAGCTCTTCGTGGTGGGGGAGGTGAGGAGACAGGGCCTGGGTCCTTGACTGGTAATCCTGCTATGTCCTGGAGGCCACACCAAGCTCACCTGGCTGGGCCAGGACTCACCCAGGAAGCCCCAGGGTCAGGGTCTGGAGTGTGTCTGAGCCCACTCTAGAGGTCTAGGGAAAAGATTCAAGTCAACGCACCCACAGACACAGCCATCTGCACAGAGCCTGAGAGCAGCAGCACTGTGGCCATCGCATGCTGCTGCAGCCAGACCCCTTGATGTCCTAGGCACACAGAGTACTCACCCGTTAAACGGGCAGGCAAGCCGCGGCCTCCTGGGGAGCCCTGAAACCAGCTCAGCTGCGCCTTGCCAAGGAACTGGCGGATCATTCCAGGAGAGCGAGCCAAGGGCTGCAGATCCAGCCCTTTTCATGCTTGGCCAACTTAATGGTCCCCATTAATTTCAAAACACACACATTCCCACAAGCTCCAGCCTCCTCGGCTCAGCGCTCGGGTGGACAGCACACCGGGGACACAGGCAGGGGCACAGGTGCGGGCGCTGAGGCCTCAAGGACGGGAAGGAGCCAGAGAGGACGTGCTCGGGACACTGGGCACAGGGTGGGAGGCAGGGTGGCCACCCCATGGGTGGACGGCAGACTCCAAGCTGTGGTTTTCTAACTACACGTCTGCCGTGAGGGGTAGAAAAGGCCCTTGGGTTTGCAGCTTTGCTTTGCTACCTTCCTGCTGTGTGACCCTGAGCAGGTCACTGTCCCCCTCTGGGCTTCAGATCCTCCCCTGTCCTCCTCTACAGGACTCCAAATGCCAGGAGGGCAGGCACTGGGTTACACTGGGCCTTGTACCTCCAGCGCCTCGAAAGGAGCCAGGAACCTCATGAGGACCCAGAAATGCCCACCACCGTCCTAATCTGTAAAATGAATCAACCACTTCAGGCCCAGAGGGGTGGGGTAGGGGGCTGGGCTAGGCAGGAAGAGGGGACTTAGAGGGTGTCAATGGTTCGTGCAGCCCCTTCCACCATCTGAGCAACTCTCAAGGGCATGGAGTCATTTATCCATTCAACAAAACATCACGTCAGGCATGTTGGCTCACACCTGTAATCCCACCATGGGGGAAGCCGAGGCACGAGGATGACTTGAGCTCGGGAGTTTGAGATCAGCCTGGGCAACACGGGGAAACCCTACCTCTACAAAAAAATTCACAAAAGAAATCTACTGAAACCCAGGACAGAGAGTTACTGGGTCCACAGTCTACCCTCACATTCCCCGCGGAAATGACAGAAGAACTTCGGGTAAGAGGCAGGGGACTCGGCGGAAGACCTTGGGGTGGAAGGTCCCTGGAAGGTCCTTTCCGAGTGCCGCCCCCCGGCCAGTGCTCCACTCTCTGGACCAGGCCCTGCGAGCCCATGAGGGCATCTCAATAATTCAGGAGGGATCCATCATTTATGAATTTATGCAACCACTGCTCGACCTTGTGGGGATGAGCCGCCCTCTTCCTACAGTGGTGGAAATTAGCTCCTGGCTGTGTCTAGGTGTTCTGGGCTTTCTAATGTGGGGAGGGGGCCTCTTGGACCCCAGGCGTCCTGACTGGCCCCCCTGAGCAAATCTGCCCCTCACTTCCAGACGACCCAGAGGGAGCTAGCGAAAAAGCAAACCTGGGCCGGGGATGGTGGCTCACAGCTGTAGTCCCAGCACTTTGGGAGGCTGAGGCAGGTGGATTGTTTGAGCCCGAGAGTTTAAAATCAGCCTGGGCAACATGGCGAGACCTCGTCTCTACAAAAAATAAAAAAATTAGCTGGGAGTGGTGGCATGCCTGTGGTCCCTGCTACTCAGATGGGAGGAACACTTGAGCTCAGGAGGTCGAGGCTGCAGTGAGCCATGATTGCACCACTGTACTCCAGCCTGGGGAACAGTGTGACCCTGTCAGAAAAAAAAGGAAGGAAGGAAGGGTGGGAGGGAGGAGAGGGAGGAAAGGGAGGAAAGGGAAGAAAGGAAGGAAAGGAAGGAAAGGAAGGAAGGAAAGAAAGAAAGACCTGATGGTCTCTCTCTTAAACCCCAAATCTGATTCCCAGCCCTGCCTTTTACCCAGCGCCATGACCCATGGGTGCCTCAGTGTCCTCATCTGTATAATGGGGGAAATGTCAGTGCCTGACTCAGACATGAGGCAATGTGTGCAGCGTGTCGAGCAATGGGAACACTCAATACCAAGCGGCAGGTGACAGGCCATTCTCAGTCCAGAGCCGGGGCTCTGTGGGGCATGCCAGAGACTTGAGGGGGCTTGGGACACAGGAGGCCAGGCAGGCTGAGGGAGCTGAAGCCCACCAGGAGGCCTCAGGAGACCCAGGAGCCCAGATTCAGATGTTAGTTCCATCTTTTTTACAACAACCCCTCCCCCTGCCCATGGCAAACTTCTGCCCCACCTCTCAGTTTCCTGGCTGTGAGGACACACAGGACACACCACTCTCAGAACTCAAATTCATCAACCAGGAAAAAGAGAACAGACAGGAGGTATTCCCTTCCCCCAACCCTGACACACACACACACACACACACACACACACACACACAATTTCCTGGGGGCTCTGGAGCTTGGCAAACCTCCCATCCCAGCTCTACTACCATTTAGCTGTGTGACCTTAAATAAGTTGCTTCACGCCTCTGAGCCTCTATTTCACCATTAGCACAATGAGACTGAAATAGTGCAAGAGAGGTTAACTGCACAGGGTATGAATGCAGCCTAGACCTAGAGGGAGACACCTCCCACCCCACGCTCTGGGCCTCCCTGTCCTTATTATCTTATGCTCCCTGCCCCCATTTTTCCACTCAGCAGCCCAAGTGATCTGACCGAGCACCCCCAAACTCAGGCCTGGGCCGTGGCTCACTCCAGACCCCTCAGAGCCTCCCCACAGTGTTCCATCCACGTGGACCCACCCTGTCTGTGCTCTCTCCCCGAAGAATGCTCTTGCCCCAACTTCTGACTTAGCACCCCGTCCAACCCAAGCACCCTCTCCTCCAGGCAGCCTTGCCCCCTGCTTCCCTCCCTTGCAGGCCAGACTCCTGTCTCTCATGCGCTGCACTTCCTTTTCCATTCACACGTGTCACCCCTTATCTGGAATTAGAGACTGTGTCCTCTGCAGCCCAGGCCCACCCCACGGTGTGGTGCACAGCAGCCGTATCATCTATGTTTGTTGCATGGATGAAAGTGTCTGAGTTCTAATTCTGGCTCAGTCACCTGCCGAGGTGGGACGTGTTATTTGATCCCCGAAAATGGGGCAACAATTCTGCCTGCCTCTTGGGCCTCTGAGAGCACTGCACATATCCAGAGTGGCCAGAGCACTGGAAAGTGGCCCGGCCCGGCCTGCACTTGGCTTCCCCTGAGGAGGAGGGAGCCCAGGGCCAGGCCCGTGTAGCTAACAGGTTCCAGTGGCAAAGTCTGCTGTGCAGCCGGCCCTGGGCTCGTTGCTGGCCCGGCCACCTCCCCTGCCCACTGCGGAGAGGTTTCTGCTGTCGTGGTGGCCAGCAAGCCTCAGCAAACACATTTAAATCTGAAGTGACAGATAAAGCGATTTACGGCGACAGTTTAGCGTCAGATCACTTCCCACAAGGCAGTCCGCATCCCTCCGGGCCCCCTGCTTGGTAGTCCATCAAGGCGGTCTCTAAATCACTGACTCCAAGCGGCGCCCGGGGATGGCCAGGCGCAGGGGCGGGTGGCTGCTCAGGTGGCCACTCAAGTCCTGGCCTGCTCCTTCTCACCAGGCCAAGCTCTGCTGGGCCCTCCAGGCAGCAGGAGAGGATGAGGCAGGGGCTGCCTGTGCTTGGGAGGAGGGCGGTGATAAGCGGCCAGCAGACTTTCACAAATCAAAGCCCCAAGACTTAAGGAGACAGAGCGCCACTTCATGACTTATTTTAAATAAATAAGCAGCTTAAAAATCTCCCCACGAGGTCAGCTTGTCGCTGTGAAACATGGCTTCCCACCCGTCCCCACTGCACGCCCAGGCCCCTCAAAGGCTCGCCGACCCACCTCGCCTCCCGCCACCTCTTTGCAGAATTAATTGGTCCCTACGGCGTTGCGTGGCACTTTGTTCAGACCTTGCTCCTAGCGCTTTGTCACATTATATTCTGCTTAGTTGCTCTCACTCCTGACTTCCCAGTAGTCATTTCCTGGGGACTCTCCACATGCCAGGTCCCGGGCCCAGGGCTGGACAGGCCTGAACTCCTGTCCTCCTCACCCCTGCCCTGCGGTGGGACTGATGCTGATGCCATTTCTCAAATGAGGAAGCAGAGGCCATGGCGTGGCCAGCAGGGGCGCTGGGATCCCGACCTGCTCCTGGCCACGGTGCGCACGGCCTGCTCACCGCTCTGGGCTGGCGATGAAGCAAAAGATCCCTTCCATCTTCGCACAAAGCCTTTCATCCATCTCTGCCCTGTCCTCTTATGACCTGAAGACCAAAGTCAGGCAGCCAGACCCCTGGGCTGGCCAAGAATGGGGATCTTTTTTTGAGATGGAATCTCGCTCTGTCACCCAGCAACCAGGATGGAGTGC
This sequence comes from Theropithecus gelada, assembly GCF_003255815.1. Taxonomy (NCBI): domain Eukaryota; kingdom Metazoa; phylum Chordata; class Mammalia; order Primates; family Cercopithecidae; genus Theropithecus; species Theropithecus gelada. Next base: position 10,474,296 of record NC_037682.1, on the reverse strand, counting down.
AGTGGAGCAATCTCAGCTCACTGTAACCTCTGCCTCCTGGGTTCAAGTGATTCTTCTGCCTCAGCCTCCTGAGCAGCTGGGACTACAGGCGCGTGCCACTGTGTCCAGCTAATTTTTGTATTTTTAGTAGAGACCGGGTTGCACCATGTTGGCCAGGCTGGTCTCAAACTCCTGACCTCAAGTGATCTGCCCGCCTCTGCCTCCCAGAGTGCTGGGATTACAGGCGTGAGCCACCATGCCTGGCCAAGAATGGGGATCTTTCTTTGTGCCTGGACATGTCCTGCCCGGGACTCTGCTGTCAGGAACAAAAAATCCGCATACACAAGCCTGGTGCACCAGGAAACTCAAGGGCAGGGAGGTGGCCTAGTCAAGGTCACTGCCTCCCTGCGGTAAAAAGGAGACACAAACACCCTGGAAGCCACAACACTCCCTAGTGGAGACTCTGAGACCGGCGCTATCTCCAGACACAGGTCATAGGCAGGGCTGGAGAGGCAGGCACCGGCTCTGAGAACCTCCTCCTCCAGATGAGGGGACCTGCGGGGGCTCCCTGGCTTATCTCCTGCACGCAGCAGCCCAATTTCATTAAGACAGATGTGCCATGCTCCTGTGGGCAGGAGTCATGGCCAGTACAGATGGCAGGAGCCTGAGACTCTCCCGGGTGCTGCCCGAGCAAGCGGCCTCAGCTGGCAGCCCGCTGGGACAGGGCCCAGGGAGGCCTGCACTGTGCCTGAGGGTGTGGGGGTTTGTCCCGTCCCTGTAACTTCAAGCCCTGCCACCCGCCAGCCAGGCATCCCACGTCTATGCTTCTGCCCAACTTCCCACCTCACTCTCACCACATCCCATACAAACACACAACACACCACACGCACACTCCATCACCCACACCCCACGCATTACACAAGCACAGACACACACATGTATCACACACACGCATCACACACATCACACAAGTGCATATGCACACCCCCCCCC
>NC_037682.1:10398687-10463451 GCF_003255815.1 Theropithecus gelada | reverse complement strand
TTTTTTTTTTTTTTGAGACGGAGTCTCGCTCTGTCGCCCAGGCTGGAGTGCAGTGGTGCGATCTCACTGCAAGCTCCGCCTTCCGGGTTCACGCCATTCTCCTGCCTCAGCCTCCCAAGTAGCTGGGACTACAGGCGCCCACCACCACACCCGGCTAATTTTTTGCATTTTTAGTAGAGACAGGGTTTCACCATGTTAGCCAGGATGGTCTCGATCTCCTGACCTCGTGATCCGCCCACCTTGGCCTCCCAAAGTGCTGGGATTACAGGCATGAGCCCCTGCACCCGGCCGCCATGTGCGTTCTTTCTAAGGGGCCAAGGGTACCTCTGCTGGCCCCTCCATCACTAGTGTCCCTTGCTTCTCACAGCCCATTCCCTGCCCCCTCCTTTTCAAGAGGCCAGTCTCCCTGCTGGGCACATGGCCCCAGCAGGACCTGAGGAGCAGGCCAGGGGCCTCCCATCTGAAGACTCCTTTCTTTGTGTGGGGGTAGGGGATGCTGGTATCTGCAAGGAGCATTCCCAAGCCTCTGCTGGCCTCTTCTGTAGGAAGAGGCTACAGAATAATGAGGCTCATTACAGAATAATGAGGCTGTGGGAAGCTACCTCCTGCATTTCATAGGAAGTGGACTGGGCTAGCCTGGCACGTGGCAAAGGGCTGAGCTGCTGGAAGCCGGTACCACCTACCGAGGGCAAAGAACAGGCCAGGGAGGAGAGGCCACTCCATCTGGGCTCTGTACCTCCCATCGGCAGCTCGAATGCCAATAAGTCAGTTAATAAATATTTATCAAGCATCCTCACCTTCACCAAGGTGAGGTCCTAGAGCCTGACCGAGAAGAGGGGAGGCCAGGAAAGCTTCAGGGAGGAAGTGATCCCAATTTCTCTGGTTGGTCCCAGGGGCTGTAAATCACTGGAGGAAATCCCACCACCAAGCAGAGGCTGCCTCTAAATTTTTCACCTCCCCCATGGGGGCTCTGTCAGCCTGGCCACGCAGCTGCTGCTTTGGCAGTGAACTCCCCCTTCCTCCTTCTCCCCAGCTGCCCCCACTCTTCCTCCAGCTGCTGTCCTCCCCCACTGAGCCGGGCACCTCCACCACCTGCCCGCACCTTGTCCTCCCTCCTTCAGGTCACTGGGCATGAAGGTCCCTCCTGTCAGTGCTGCCACCTGCCAGGCCCACCTCCCAGAGGACTCACTGCTGCAGGTACCCCTCCACCAGGCCGTCCTGCCTGCCCTCAAACAATCCCCGTCCCCACCCTCGACGCCCGCATTCCACACCCCTGCAGCTGCCCCCTCCTCTGCTGTCTCCACTTCCTCCCTCCCATGCTCCCTTCAGTCCACCCAGTCTGGTCCCTCCCCCCAACAAGGTCAAGGTCACCACATCCCATGCCGCGGCCCCTCCTGCCTTCCCTGTGGACAGGAAGTGTCCTTGCTGCTTTCCTCCCTAGGTCTTCTAATCAGTTGCACAGATTCAAAACCCTGTTTAAGCGAGCAACCTCCGGAGCTGTCCCTCCACTCTCTTCTGAGCCTCTGACCCCCACAGAGCCTGCCTGCGAGAGCTGTGACAGATGCTGGTGGCAGCCGGCCTAGACCCAGGCTGCGCCTTTTCTTCTGTTACAGGTCCCGCCAGGTTTGGGCTCATGACCTCCCAACACCATGCTCAGTTTGGAGCCTCAGTTTTCCCATCTCTAGAATAGGGACAAGGCAGACCTTCCCTTGCTAACACCCAGGCTTGCTGGGAGGGTCAAAGGAGAAGGTGGCTGTGAACTGCAAAGTGCAGTCTACACACCAGACACACTCACTCCTTCCTGGCGGCAAAATAAGACCCAAAGAGAACAAAGCAAACAGGACAAAATTGTGGAGAACTTTTTTTTCCAACTTGGGAACACAGCAGCCAGAGGACCTTTCCTAAGTATTTGGGTCCCCAGCACTTGGGGAGGCCAAGGCAGGCCAATCTCTTGAGCCCAGGAGTTCGAGACCAGCCTGGACAACATGGAGAAACCTCATCTCTACCAAAAAATACAAAAAAATCAGCCGAGTGGCCTGGCATGGTGGCTCACACCTATAATCCCAGCACTTTGGGAGGCCGAGGCAGGCGGATCACCTGATGTCAGGAGTTTGAGACCAGCCTGGTCAACATGGTGAAACCCCATCTTTACTAAAAATACAAAATTAGCCGGGCATGGTGGCACATGCCTGTAATCCCAGCTACTCAGGAGGCTGAGGCAGGAGAATCGCTTGAACCTGGGAGGCAGAGGTTGCGGTAAGCCGAGATCACACCATTGCATTCCAGCCTGGGCAACAAGAGCAAAACTCCATCTCAAAAAAAAAAAAAAAAAAAAAAATCAGCTGAGCGTGGTGGACGTGCGTCTGTAGTCCCAACTGCCCGGGAGGCTGAGGCGGGAGGATCACTTCAGTCTGGGAGGTCAAGGCTGCAGTGAGCTGTGATTGTGCCACTGCACTCCAGACTGGGCAACAGAGTGAGACCTTGTCTCTAAATAAATAATTTGAGTGCCCATATTTGTCACTTTGCATAACTGTGACCTCCCCACTGCGAGGCTTGGCATGCCACTGTGTGGGCACTCCCAGACGGCTGGACCTGTGGCCAGAAAGTCAGGTACCCACAGTGATGCTGGCGGGACTGGTGGGCTAGGACCCAGATGGACCCCCAGAGGCCTTGCTGAAGTGTCTCTGGCTGGGCAGGCCCTAGGCATCCCATGGTACTAGACCAGGGTGACCAGAGACACCTCAGGTGCCCTAGCAGATATCATCTGGCAGATGCCACCACCATGTTCTAGAGAAGAGGCACAGTGACCTGCCCCCAGTCACACACAAGTGAGAGAAACCTGGGCTTCCTCCCACACTGTCCTCCCTAAGCATGGTGGCCTGGTCTGAGTGACCCACAGCCCACACAGCCCCTTTTCTCCAGCAAAGCCCACAGGATGGCTCCACTTCCCAGAGACAGCATGCTGGCTCTGCCACCAGCCGGCTGGGTGCTGACCTTGAGGACATCTGTCAGCCTGTCCCTTCTAGTCTATGGAGCCCGAGTGCATACCTCAGAAGGCCAGCATGCCAGACGCAAGTCTGTCCTTACCACCAGAACAAGGCTGTGGCCTGGCTGATCCCCAAAGAGCCACACACCACACTGGTTTCTGATTTATGGGGAAAGAAAAGGCCAACCGCGCCCATTCGGCGTCTCACCTCCATGTCCTCTGTCGGCAGTCCTCGCCCACCAGACCCCTCTTCATTCCCCCTGGAGAAGAAACAGGGGCCTTAAGCCAGGAACATGCCCCACGCATTTCTGTGTTTTTATTTTTTTGAGACAGAGTCTCACTCTCTCACCCAGGCTGGAGTGCAGTCGTGCGATTGAGGCTCACTGCAACCTCCGCCTCCTGGGTTCAAGCGATTCTCATGCCTCAACCTCCTGAGTAGCTAGGATTACAGGCATGCACCACCACGCCCAGCTAATTTTTTGTATATTTAGTAGAGATGGGGTTTCACCATGTTGCCCAGGCTGGTTTTGAACTCCTGACCTCAGATGATCTACCCGCTTCAGCCTCCAAAAGTGCTGGGATTACAGGCGTGAGCCACCGCACCCGGCCTTGCCCATGAATTTCTAACATTTCCCACCTCCTCCTGTAAGAAGGACAAATGCAGACTTAAAGCACAAGTGAGTTTTATTTTATTTTTTATAAAAGATGTAAAACATGCATTTTCATTTTCTTTCATTTTTGAAGAGGCGAGAGTATTTCACAGCTCAGTGAGACAGGTGTTGTAAAAAGATGTCCGCAGTAAATTTTGATGGAGAGGCGTGACCCCGGACGAAGCTTCCAGCGGCTCCCAGGCACAAAAGCCGAGCAGGAGGAAGCAGGCTCTGCCAGAATCATAAAGTACAGCAGGCCAACGGGAATTCAATGATGTGTTTTAAGAAGTGTCTTTATGGCACTTTGCAAGATGGTGTTCAGAGAGGTGAGGGCAGGCTGGGGCGCCAAGGCGGAGCTCCGCTCAGAGAGAATGCCAGGTGGGCAGGGCTGATACAGGCTGGGTTCCCAGGACGCGGCGGCATTTAGACTCGGTGGCAGGGGCATTAATCACCTGTGCTCACCGGCCTGCAAGAACAGGGTCTTGTCAAAGCCCACACTCGAGCAAAGGGAGACAGAGCACGCGGCACCTTGGAGCCTCTCTCCTCTCCCCTGCCCCCTTGTCTCCGCCCACACCAGGGCACTGGCAAGGCTGCGTCCCCAGGAGATAGGTGGGAGAAGTCCCCCGACTCCCAGGGGTACCTGGAAAATTTGCCAGTGCTGCATTCAAATCAGATAAGCCCTCCACTCTGGATGAAATCCCACGGGGGCTGAAATTAGCCCCGGCTTCTGCACAGGGTGGTGTGAGGCTGGAGTGTAGCAGCCCTACCTTGAGTCACCAAGGAGAGGATGGCTTAGGCTGTGCAGGCTCAGGGCCCCAGCACATGAGACAAGCCTACAAGAGCCCGGTGTCACCATGGCCAGCACAGAGCAGAGACAGGAGACAGGTCTGAGGGTCTAAGGGGTGACAAGGAAGGGGGGCCGCTGGGACCCATTCTGGGCCATGGTATATAAAATGGTTTCTTTCCTTTTCTTTATTTTATTTTTAGGAGAGACAAGGTCTTGATATATTGCCCAGGCTGGTCTCAAACTCCTGGGCTCTAGCAATCCTCCCACCTTGGTCCCTAAAGTACTGGGATTACAGGCGTGAACCACCACGCCTGGCCCAAAGTGGTTTCTAATGTGATCTCAGCACAACCTCCAAGCAGGTGCCACTGGTCCCATTTTATAGATGAGGAAACTGAGGCTTGGAGAGCGAGGAAGCAGCAGCACGTCCCCAGGTCTGATGACAACAATGTCCCTGCTCTTTGTGGCTCACAGCTCTGCCTGCGAGGGTTGTTGGAACAAGGAGCCAAAGCCAGGCCTCTCCTATGATGACACAGCACCAGATACCGACAAGGGCCTAACCTTAAGTCCCTCATGCTCAACTGCCTTTACAGGGAGGGTGTTTCCACGATCTTCTGATGAAAAGGCACTCCCGGGGGGATAACGAAGTGCCTCAAAACTGAGGGTATCAAATTAGAGAAAGTAGGGCGGGCGCAGTGACTCACGCCTGTAATCCCAGCACTTTGGGAGGCTGAGGTGGGTGGATTGCTTGAGTTCATGAATTCAAGACCAGCCTCGCCAACATGGCAAAACCCCGTCTGTACAAAAAATAGAAAAATTAGGCCGGGTGTGGTGGCTCACGCCTGTAATCCCAGCACTTTGGGAGGCTGAGGCAGGCAGATCAAGAGGTCAAGAGTTCGAGACCAGCCTGACCAATATGGTGAAACCCTTCTCTACCAAAAATACAAAAATTGGCCGGTGTGGTGGCACAGGCCTATAATCCCAGCTACTCAGAAGGCTGAGGCAGGAGAATCGCTTGAACACGGGAGGTGGAGGTTGCAGTGAGCCGAGATCGCACTACTGTACTCCAGCCTAGGTGACAGAGTGAGACTCCCATCTCAGAAAAAAATAATAATAATACAAGAATTAGCCAGGTGTGGTGGCACATACCTGTAATCCCAGCTACTTGGGAGGCTGAGGTGGGAGGATTGCTGGAGTCTGGGTGGCAGAGGCTGCAGTGAGCCAAGATACCATCACTGCAATCCAGCCTGGGCAACAAAGTGAGACCATCTCAAATAAATAAACAGGCCAGGAATAGTGGCTCACTCCTGTAATCCCAGCACTTTGGGAGGCCAAGGTGGGCGAGGTTCACCTGAGATCAGGAGTTCAAGACCAACCTGACCAACATGGAGAAACCCCGTCTCTACCAAAAATACAAAATTAGCCAGGCATGGTGGCGCATGCCTGTAATCCCAGCTACTTGGGAGGCTGAGGCAAGAGAATCGCCTGAAGCTGGGAGGCGGAGGTTGCGGTGAGCCGAGATCGCGCCACTGTACTCCAGCCCGGGCAACAAGAACAAAACTCGGTCTCAAAAAATATATATATATATATATAAAAATAAAAATAAATTAGAAAAAGTAACCCCTGGCTAGTAAAATCAGACACTGCTGAAGTCTCCCCAAAAGACTGAAAGTCTCCCAGCCAGGAAGATCCAGCCTGAAGGTATGTACATACCTGGAGGGAGAATGGGCCCATGGAAATAAGCATCAGCTTCGAGGTAAAGAAAAGGAGTGTCCAGGGGGAAGCTGAATTTGGTCATCAGCTTGGAGGACAAGCTGGGCCGTAGGTTGGGCATCCTTACATGGGTCCAGAGCAGGCACTCAGCACTGCATATAGATGGAAATACCGAGCAAACGCCTGGGAAAGGGGATCCTTGTTGGGGGGACTGACCCTTCTCAAGCAGGGAAGCTTCCCTACCTTGCTTGCCCAGGGCAAGGCTTCCAAAATCACTCAACCAGCCCTGGATGAGAATGTATGCTCTGAGCAATCCTAAGATTACAATTTGGCTTCCATGAGGCTTTCCCATAGGGACAGGAGGTTCTGCCCAGGCACACCTGAGTTTTCAGACACACCGCCATTATATTTCCCCACCACGAACTGCACATTATGCCTTCTGACCTATATGTCAGTCTCTTGTGAGTTTGGTTACTGTGTGCCAGGCTTTGAGACGGGATCCTCTCAGGCAGACAAGTATTTGGAGGCCTATCTAGCTACAGCCCTGAAATGAGAGCACATGTCCATCAAAGACATGGAGAGAATATTCAGGAAGCTAGGCACAGCGGCACACGTCTGTAATCTCAGCGCTTAGCACATTTGCAGGCAGAGGTGGGAGGATCACTTGAGCCCAGGAGTTCAAGACCAGCCTGGGATAACAATGAGACCCTGTCTCTGCAAAACGTTTTTAAAAACGTTAGCCAGGCGTGGTAGAACACGCCTATAGTCCCAGCTACTCAGGAGGCTGAGGTAGGAGGATGGTTTGAGCCCAGGAGTTGGAAGCTGCAGTGAGCTGTGATTGCACCACTGCACTTCAGCCTGGGCAACAGAATGAGATCTTGTCTCAAAAAAAAAAAAGTATAGCGCAGCTTTATTCACAAGAAATCCAAATGTCTATCAACAAAAGAGTGGGGGCCGGGTATGGTGGCTCATGGTTGTAATCTCAGCACTTTGGGAGGCCGAGGCAGGTAGATCACCTGAGGTCAGGATTTTGAGACCAACCTGGGCAACATGGCAGAAGAATCGCTTGAATCCAGGAAGTGGAGGGGTTGCAGTGAGCTGGGATCACGCCACTCCACTCCAGCCTGGGCGACAGAGCATGACTACATCTCAAAAAAACGAAACCAAACAAAACAACAAAACAGTGGGAAACAAGCTGTGGTACCTTCATATGCTGGAACACTATACAGCAATAAAAAAGAGTGAACCATTGCCACATCCAATAACATGGACCAACTAGCTGGATATTGAGTGAAAGGGGCCGGACTTCAAGAAGAGACAAAATGAACAGATATCACAAGAGTAATTAGCTCCAGACGGTACCAAGTGAAAAGAGGCGACTTCTGGGGTGATGGCAATGCTCTACCTTTTGACCCATGTTAGTGGCTGCACAGTTGCATATGCTGTGCACTGAAGATCTCCACACTTGTGGCACTTGGCTGTCAAATGTAACTTGGCTGAAAGAGTGATTAGAATGTAACCACGAAAAGTGTAGGGGTCTTCAAGGGCCACGGCTCAGACCCTAATCAGAGGCAGAGTCCAGCTGAGGCAGCCCCCCAGATCTCCCATGTGATGGCTTAAAAAATACACTTGTCCAGGCACAGTGGCTCACACCTGTAATCCCAGCATTTTGGGAGGCTGAGGTGGGCGGATCACTTGAGGCCAGGAGTTCGAGACCAGCCTGGGCAACATGGTGAGACCCAGTCTCTACAATAAAGTTTTTAAAACATTAGCTGCCGGTGGCTCACACCTGTAATCTCAGCACTTTGGGAGTCTGAGGTGGGTAGACTGCTTGAGCTTAGGAGTTTGAGACCAGCCTGGGCAACATGTCAAAACTCTGTCTCTACAAAAAAATACAAAAAATTAGCCAGGCGTGGTGGCATATGCCTGTAGTTCCAGCTACTCGGGAGACTGAGGTGGGAGGATCGCTTGAGCCCAGGAGGTTGAGGATGCAGTGAGCTGAGATCTCACAACTGCACTCCAGCCTGGGCAACAGACCTTGTCTCAAAAGAAAAAAAAATTAGTTGCACATGGTGATGTGCGCCTATAGTTCCAACTACTCAGGTGGCTGAGGCAGGAGGATCACTGAGCCCAGAAGTTTAAGAGTGCAGTGAGCCATGATTACACCATTGCACTTCAGCCTGAGCAACAGAGTGAGACCCTGTCTCAAAAAAAAAATTAAATGAATTAAAAAAATTTTGGCCGGGCACGGTGGCTCACGCCTGTAATCCCAACACTTTGGGAGGCCGAGGCAGGAGGATGCCAAGGCAGGTGGATCACAAGGTCAGGAGATCGAGACCATCCTGGCTAACACGGTGAAACCCCATCTCTACTAAAAAATACAAAAAATTAGCTGGGTGTGGTGGTGGGCACCTGTAGTCCCAGCTACTCGGGAGGCTGAGGCAGGAGAACAGTGTGAACCCAGGAGGCGGAGCTTGCAGTGAGCCATTGCACTCCAGCCTGGGCGACAGAGGGAGACTTCATCTCAAAAAAAAAATTTAAAAAGAAATTTAAGAAAATTGGCCAGGTGCAATGGCTCACGCCTGTAACCCCAGCACTTTGAAAGGTGAGGCGAGCAGATCATGAGGTCCACAGATTGAGACCATCCTGGCTAACACAGTGAAATCCCATCTCTACTAAAAATACAAAAAAATTAGCCAGGCATGATGGCACACGCCTGTAATCCCAGCTACTGGGGAGGCTGAGGCAGCAGAATCGCTTGAACCCCGGAGGTGGAGGTTGCAGCGAGCTGAGATCACACCACTGCACTCCAACCTGGGCAACAGAACGAGTCTTCATCTCAAAACAAACAAACAAACAACAACAACAACAACAGAAATTAGCTAGGTATGCTGGCGGGTGCCTGTAATCCCAGCTACTCAGGAGGCTGAGGCAGGAGACTCACTTGAACCCCGGAGGTGGAGGTTGCAGTGACATCACACCACTGTACTCCAGCCTGGGCAAAAAGAGCGAAACTCTGTCTCAAAAAAAAATTTTTTTAAGAAAATAAAAACACACCTGCAAATTATTTAAGATTCTTTCTTTCAAGAGGTAGAGCCTAATTCCCCTCTCCCAGAGTATGGCCAGACTCCCTGACTCGATTCGAACCCCTAGAATAAAGCGGGAGAGACTTTGAAGACGAGGTCACAAAGAAAGCACTGTGGCTCCATCAGGGTCTCCTCACGATCCCTCTCGTGGAGCACATGCTCTGGCGGAAAAGGCTTAGGACATCTATCCCGTAAGACACTCAAGCAGCCCCGTGGAGGGGCCCCAAAGTGAATCCTCCGACCCTAACCAAGTCCCACCCGGCTTCAGGGGAGGGAGACTCTGAGCTAGAACGACCCAGCTAAGCGTCTCTCCGTTTCCTGACCCTCAGAGACGGAGAGAATGCAGGTTTGCTGTTTTAAGCCACTAAGGTTTGAGTTATTTTGTTATACAGCAATAGATAACTATTGGGGGATCTCCACATCTCACCCCCAAAAGCATCCCTCTAACTGTGGCTTCAGTAGCAGGCAGAGCCCCAGACCAGCCCCACTCCTTGGGCCTGGCCCACTGTCACTCAATAACGGGTCTGGAATATCATTCCCCAGCTGGATGCCTCTTCTCAGGCCGCCACCCCTGAGATGCCTCCTCTCATCTCCCCAGCTCAGGCAGCCCCATCTGCTATGGTGTCTTCACAGCACTGAGGTTACCAGGCCTTGTCTCAGCTGCTAGAACACATTCTTTACAATAGATGCTTTGTAATCTTCACACCAGATTACAAGCTCCATGAGGGCAGGGTCCTTGCCTATCTGACACATGTCTGAGTCCCCAGCCTGGCCACCTAGAGGGCGTTCAATAAAAGTTTGCTTCATGATTGGAAATCCCAGCTCGAAGCAAAGAGGGAGACCCCAGCAACAGCACAGCAGCCCAGGAACCCCGGCCCGATTACAAGGTCTGGCTGCTTTCCTGGCACCAAGGAGTAGGGTTGTGGGGGCTGGATCCTGGAAAGAGCGGCAGCCCTCAAGCAGGTGCCTGGGCGCCTTGTCTCCCTAGCTTTTTGCCAACCTGCTGAGTTGTTCTTCTCTGAGAGAGTGCTCAGGGGAGCAGGGTCTCTGTGGGGACAGTGGCTCCCCCTCCAGGGGTCTCTGCCAGCCCCCAACTCCTCCTGCTGTTCTGGGGCAAGGGCCAAGTTCTCCATCGGCTCACAGACTAAAGTCGGTGCTTTCTGCCATCACTTTTAGATCCTGGCCCAGGCCACGCAATTCATGTCAGGAGTAAATCATTTTGATTTCCACTTCTGGTCCTGAGAAAGCCATCTTATCTTCATCCCTAACACTGCAGGACCCTCCATCCTGCCCGCCCAGCCCAGAGGCCATACCTACTCCAGGAGAGAGGCCCAGCCAATGAGCCACTTCCCTGCACTTTTGAAAGGGGATCCAGCTGGGAAGAATCACAGGATCCCAGGAGGCAGACCCTGAAAGGCAGGGACAGCTGGGTGCCCAGCAGAGCTATTTGGGGCTCAGTAGCAGCAGCTTGGGTTCTCTCCCTTCCCAGGCCCCCGGATTCATGCCCACTCCAGGAGCAAGAAGAAGTGGTGTGATTCTTGGGGGGTGTCATCAGTTGTCACAAGCACAAGACCCCACCCCTGCCCTGATCTGCTCCTCTAACCTCTGTTCCTGGCATGAGCAAACTGCTAACAAGTGGCCAGAGGCCAGCGAGAAGGGGAAAAGGGCACCATACCACGTGCCCAGAAAGGCATCAGAGTGCGGGCTTGGGGTGGGGTGGAGGCAGGACAGGCCAGCCCAGGGAGGTCACTCTGTGGGGTTACATGCCCCACCAGGTGGGACGCCAGCCCCGGAGCTGTTCCCTCAGCTCATTCCCGAGCACTTGAGAACCACACTGTGCAAAGTTTGGAGAGTCCGGGATCATAACCTCCACTTTGCCACCAGCTCCCTGAGTGACCTTGGGGAAACCAGCTGCAGCACTCGGCCTCAGTTTTCCTCCTGCACAGGGGAGGAAGGTGGTAGGTCCTGCACAATCCCTGGGGTGCCCTGTGACCCATTCCAGTGGGGTAAGGAAGGTCGCCTTCCTCACGCTGCCCCCTGCATGGACACTTGGACCTGGTCTGGAGTGAATTGTTCTGTGGGGCTGGGAACACACAGGGGGCGGGGGTGGCTGTGAATGGGGAGGAGGGGTCCGTTCCAGGGCAGATGAGGCCTCAACTTCCCCGGGTCTCTCGGGTGGAAGGGGCTGCTCGCTTGATGAGGGCTGCCCAGCCGGGAAGCCCCACGTGAGGCCGCCCTCTCCCTCGCGCCCCCTCGTGCTTACACTTACATTTCGCCTCCTTCCAGTCGGTGGAGGTGCTCAGGTCCACCTTCGCCGCCATGGCCAGGGCGGCCCAAGTGCGCACCCCGGCTGTCCGCCCCACCGCCGCCGCCCCCCACGCCCCAACTCTCGCCGAGGTCCGGGCGCTGCGGCCGAACACGCCCAGGAACGCTGGGGGACAGCACGTGCTGCTGCGGGTCCGCGTGGCACCCGCCAAGTGGCCGGGCCGGGGGCGCGGGGGGACCAGCAGCTGCCCCGCCGCGCGCAGCTGTACCAGGCGGCCGGACAGTCGGCTCTGAAGAGACATGAGCGGGCGGCGCGGGACGGCTCTCCGCCCACTTGGACTCTATTTACGGCGCTCGGGAGTGTCTCTCCCTTATTTACTCTGGGACCGGGTGGCGACTGCCAGCCAGCGGCGACCTGCTCGGAGGCAGCGGGCGGCGCAGCCAGAAAACCCGGGAGCGCCGCTGGGCACCCTGGAACTTGTAGTCCGGGCCGCCGGATGGGCCCTCGCACCCGTATACACACGTGCGCGCCCGCCCGGGCTCCCAGTGTCGCGGGTGGAGCCACGCCCGAGCCCCTCCCACTTCTCCAGTGGCCTCCAGGTGCCTCCACTCCGCATGGCCTCGGCCGCCTCTAGCTTTCTGGTTGGCTGCGCCTCGGCTTTCCCCGCACGGGCTGCCCGCACGGGCTGAAGCCCCCGGACCTTCCACGCAGCCCCGGGCCCCTCTGCCGCTCTGCTCCGCAGGGAAGCAGGCGCTCCGGCCGCTGCGTACCGAGCTGGGAGAGCCTGGCGCGGCTTCCGCGGTGCCGAGCGTTTTGCAGCCTGGGCGACCCGGGCTTATCTCCCCAAGGGTCAGCAGGGCACCGCCTCCACACCCCAGCCCGCCCTCCTAGGGACAGTTGCGACGAACGGGTAAATCCGGTTTGGGGACTTCTCCCCAGAGCCTCTGCCTCCTAACAGCCCCGGGGCCAAGGCTCAGCTGGAGCAGAATCTAGGACAGCTGGGTGGAAATAGTGGAATTTGGAGGCAGGAAACTTGGGCTTCAAGTGGCGTTCAAGGGTGGAAGGATTGGGGTGATGTTTTCTTTTTACAAAAACCGGCTGGGCGCGATGGCTTATGCCTGTAATCCCAGCACTTTGGGGAGGCTGAGGCGGGTGGATCACGAGGTCAGGAGTTCAAGGACAGCCTGGCCAACATGGCGAAACGCCATCTCTACTAAAAATACAAAAATTATCCAGGCGTGGTGGTGCATGCCTGTAATTCCAGCTACTCGGGAGGCTAAGGCAGGAGAATCACCTGAACTCGGAAGGTGGAGGTTGTGGTAAGCCAAGATGGCACCATTGCACTCCAGCCTGGGTGACAGAATGAGACTGTCTCAAAAAAAAAAACACGAGGATGGATTTTTAAGTACTTTTATATATTTTTATGTACTATTAATATTACTTTATGATAAATATAATGGATACAGCCTGGGCTATAATATAATGAATCTAATAATAATGAATAGGTGCCTCACACCTGTAATCCCAGCACTTTGGGAGGCTGAGGCAAGAGGATTATCAGAGGCCAGGAGTTCAAGACCAGCCTGGGCAATACAGTGAGACCCCCTCATCTCTACCCGCCCCCGCACAAAAAAATTACCCTGGTATGGTTGTAGACACTCATCTCTAGTCCCAGCTACTCTGGAGGCTGTGGCAGGCAAACACTTGAGCCCAAGGGTTCAAGGCTGCAGAGAGCTATGATGGCACCACTGCACTACAGCCTGGACAACACAGTGAGACCCTATCTCAAAAGTAATAATAATAATATATTTTAATACCAGGGAGGAACAAGCCAGGGTTTCAGAGAAGGTTCTAGTACTAGTGTTGCTACCCTGGGGTACCCTAGCCTCTTGAGACTCAAGCTTCTTGAGCTGTCAGCTAGGAATAAGAGAGTCTGGCTGGTTGCAAACCTGCTCCTGTGCTCCAGGCCTCTGGCTCTGAGTGTGGCAATAACCCTGGATGGCCGTAGGAGGATCCCTGACCTGCCATGGATGCAGATGGAACCACTGGGATGGTAACATGGGCTCAGCCTTGGACTTCAGGCATTAAATCCGCCCAAGACAGGATCAGCATAGACTTGCCAGCACCTGGGTAGGCAGTCATTAGTCCTGGGAGTGAGGGCAAATGGGAGGCCAGAGGCCAGGAAGGAAGAGCCCACGGCCCCCAGCATTCCAGGACCACCAGCAAGGCCTGCACCCTCTCCTGAAAACATTAGCAAGACATGGTTCAGGATGTGAAGGGTTGGCCTGCCCCTCCACACCTGTGGGTGTTTCTCGTTAGGTGGAAGGAGAGACTTGAGAAAAGAAATGAGACACAGAGACAAAGTATAGAAAAAGAAAAAGTGGGCCCAGGGGACCTGCGCTCAGCTTACAGAGGACCAGTTCCCTTAGTATTTATTGATAATTATCTTTACCATCTTAAAGATAAGGGAGTGGCAGGACAATAGGATCATTGTAGGGAGGAAATCGGCAGTAAGACATATGAACAAAAATCTCTGTGACATGAATAAGTTTAAAGGAAAATGCTGTGCCTTGAGATGCATATGCAAACATCTCCATAAACCTTTTAGCAGCATTGTTTCAGCCTATCACATGGGGAGAAACCTTGGACAATACCTAGCTTTCCTAGGCAGAGGTCCCTGCAACCTTTGGCCATGTACGTGTCCCTGGGTAGTTGAAATTAAGAGAATGGTGATGACTTTTAACCAGCAAGCTGCCTTCAGGCACTTGTTTAACAAAGACACATCCTGCACAGCCCAAAATCCATTAAACCTTGAGTCACCGCAGCACATGTCTCTTGCAAGGACAAGATTGGGGGTAGGGTTACAGATTAACAGCATCTCAAATACAGAACAATATGGAGTCTCTTATGTCTACTTCTTTCTATATAGACACAGTAACAGGCTGATCTCTCTTTCTTTTCACCACAAGGATATAGGAGTCAGGCTACAGGTCACCTCACCAGTTGTGGCCCCTCCAGTAACTCAGAGTAAAAGAAGGACCTTGCTGACTGCAACCAGGACAGCCGACACCTACATGCACGAAGTCCCAGCTATACTGAGCTAAGCCCTCTATGTCCATTCCCACTACCTCCATTAGCCCATTATATCCTCAGCTCTCACCACCTCCAGGCAGAGAGATGACTGGCCCAAGGTCAGAACAGTCAGGATCCCAGCCCCGACTTGGGTCCAGGTCTGTTTGGTTCCCATCTGTGGTCTGGAAAGTGGTTATGCAGATGTCACTGATTGGTGAAATGTGGCGTGTGGGTGTTGCAGTATATTACTTCTCTATTGCTGCTGTACCATTACCGCAAATTCACTGGCTTCAACGACATACATGTAGTATCTTAAAGTTCTTCAGGACAGAAGTGTGATGTGGGTATCACTGGGCTAAAATCAAGGGGAACATGGGGCCATGTTCCTTTCTGGAAGCCCTAGCAGAGAGCCTGTATCATTGCCTTTTCTGATTCCCAGAGACTACTCACATTCCTTGACTTGAGACCTCTTCCTCCATGTTCAAAGCCAGCGCGGTTGCATCTGAGCATTCTTCTGTAGTGGCATTTCCCTCTGATACTCTCCTTCTGCCTTTCTCTTCCATCTTCAGGGACCCTTGTGATTACATGGAGCCCACCTAGACAATCGGTGTCAATTTCTCTACTTAGCTGATTTGCAACCTTCATTCCCCTTTGCCATGAAATGTAACATATTTACAGGCTCTAGGATTTAGGATATGGAATCTTTAGAGAGCCATTATTCTGCCCTGTGCAACCTTCCTGGCAATGTCTAGAGAGGATGATGAGGTAGAGGCAGGGGCCCCAGTCATAAGAAAGTCTTGGTGCTCAGGCCGGGTGCAGTGGCTCACGCCTGTAATCCCAGCACTTTAGGAGGCTGAGGCGGGTAGAACAACTGAAGTCAGGAGTTCGAGACCAGCCTGGCCAACAAAGCCAAACCCTGTCTCTACTAAAAATATAAAACAAAACAAAAAAAATTAGTTGGGCATGATGGCACGCATCTGTAGTCCCAGCTACTCAGGAGGCTGAGGCAGGAGAATTGCTTGAACCTGAGAGGCAGAGGTTGCAGTGAGCTGAGATCGTGCCACTGCACTCCAGCCTGGGTGACAGAGTGAGACTCCCTCTCAAAAAAAAAAATAAGGCAGGTGTAGTGGGTCACACCTGCAGTCCCAATTACTTGGGAAACTGAAACAAGAAGATCACTCGAGGCCAGGAGCTGGAGGTCAGCCTGGGCAACATAGTGAGACCTTGTCTCTAAATATAAATAAATAAATAACATGTACTTATTTATTTATTTATTTAGAGAGGGAGTCTGGCTCTGTCACCCAGGCTGGAGTGCAGTGGCATGATCTCGGCTCACTGCAACCTCTTTCCCCCAGGTTCAAGGAGCAGCCTCCCAAGTATCTGGGATTACAGGCATGTGCCACCATGCCCCGCTAATTTTTATATTTTTAGTAGAGAAGGTTTTACTATATTGGTCACACTGGTCTCGAGCTCCTGACCTCAGATGATTCACTCACCTCGGCCTCCCAAAGTGCTGGGATTACAGGCGTGAGCCACCGTGCCCAGCCAACAAACATGTATTTTAAAAAAACATTTATATCATGTTATTCACCTGCTCAGACATCTCCAAAACCCGTGTCCTATACTGCCAGGCTACTGAAGCACCCTGGACACCCACTGTGTACCAGTGCTACTGTTTCTTTTTCCTGGGATTCAGCTCTGTGATAGTGAAGGTCCCGGCTAACACCTCTCCGTGGTCTACTGGAGGCTTGGGTCACATGCACAAGTGGTCGTGGGCAGGCAGCAGGATTCTGAACATTGGTAAGGGAGGATATCTTCATAGAATTTGAGCTGGATCTTTTGGAAAAAGTAAAGTTTTGCCAGGTATGGAAGGTGTGTATGTGTTGGGGGCGTTCCAGGCAGAGGGACCCATAGAAGCAGAGGTGTGGAAGTCTGTGGAATGCTGAATCTTCCACTGGGGCTGTGGCATAGGGCATTGTCAGTTGAGGATTTTTAATGTTGGAGAGGGGGTTTTATGCAAAGAAAAGCTACCTACTGCTGCTTGTGTTTAAATTAATACTGTATTTATTAAACATATAAATTTTAAAAACTAGTTTTTCTTAAACATCCAAGAGCAATTCATAAATCTAGTTTTCTATGTATAAGCCTACTAATTATTTTTATAAAAGAACAATTATGTTCACTTTGATAAATATTTAATTAACTCATAAGTTCAACAGATTAAATTCTTCTAAAAATGAATGCCAATTACAAACTTAGGTAATTAAATCCTCTAATAGATTTTAAACTATATTTTACAGAGTTAAAGTAGCTGATCCTCTCAAACACCTCAAATTCCCAACAGAAGAGACTTACAAGGTTGTTGTTGTTTTTTTTTTCTTATCATTTAAGCACCTCTTTTTGTTTTTCCTTTTTTCAGGGACAGCGTCTACAGGGTCTGGAGCAATCATGGCTCACCGCAGCTTTGACCTCCTGGGCTCAAGCGATCCTCCACCCTCAGCCTCCCGAGCAGCTAGGACTATAGGTGTGTGTCACCACACCCAGTTAATTTTTCTTTTTTTTTTTTTTAGAGATGGAGTCTCACTGTGTTGCCCAGGCTGGTCTCAAACTCCTGGGCTCAAGCATTCTTCCTGCTTCAGCCTTCCAAGGTGTTAGGGTTACAGGTATGTGTCACTGTGCCCAGCCAAGCAACTCTTATATACTAATAAACTTATAAATGTGGCAAATCAGTTATCTTAAATATTCAATACTGTTTCTGAACTTAAATCCTCTTAGACTGTCACGGTTATCTACTGCTTTGTAATGAGTCACTGAAAATTTACTGGCTTAAAATAACAGCAGTTCTAAGTCAGCAGTTTGGGCTAAGCTGGCTGGTTCATCTGCTGGTGTCACTGGGTCACTCCTTTACCTGCAGCTGTAGTCATCTGACAACCCATCTGGGGTTGGGGGTCCAAGGTGGTCTCACTCACATAACTGATGGTTGGTGCTGGCTGTCAGCTGAGGCCCCTTGGCTCTGCTCCACATGGTCTCACCTTTCAAAGGTGGCAAAGCCATCCAGAGGAGCAGATACACTATCACAGCAGGGCTGATGTTGCAGTGACATGCAGGACCACAGTACAGTTAGGGTTTTCCTGCTACTGGTCTGAGATTTAAGACCAGAGCAGGACCCAGGAGAATTCTACCATATCTAAAGGGATCCCCAGATCCACTCCTCTCCTCTGGGACTTAATGATGAAGTCTGATGCATCACTGTTTCCTGAGAGTCTTTCAAGTGGCAGCTCTCCCCCATTTTTACCCTGCCATCTTCCTATTTTTTATTGCCTCATTTGGGTAGATAAGCATCCATCCCTCCAGCTCTCAGGTCCTCCTGTCGTCTTCTCTGTCTGATGACAATTTTGCATTCCACCCTCATCCAGGTTGTACTACTCTCTTCATATTTCACTTTATTACTTGCCTATGTTTCATTTTACTATCCGTTTCATTGGCCATATTGTATAGTCATTATGTTGAGAGGTATATAAGGGAAGGATGGATTACAAGGTATTAAATGTCCAGAGCTTGTAGCTATAAACCAGGAGCCTGGAAAACAGAAGATGCCCCTCCACCTTTTTTTTTTTTTTTTTGAGATGGAGTCTCACTCTGTTGGCCAGGCTGGAGTGCAGTGGTGCGATCCTGGTCCACTGCAACCTCCGCCTCCCATGTTCAAGCAATTCTCCTGCCTTAGCCTCCTGAGTAGCTGGGATTACAGGTGCCCACCACCACGCCCGGCTAACTTATATTTTTGTAGAGATGAGGTTTCGCAACATTGGCCAGGCTGTTCTCAACTCCTGACCTCAGGTGATCCACCCACATCGCCCTCCCAAAGTGTTGGGATTACAAGTGAGAGCCACCATGCCCAGCCTCTACCTGATGTTTGGCAGAATGGTCTGAAGACCATGTCAGCTGTCTGGGAAAGGACTCAGTGATCTCGAGAGGGCCAAACAGATACTGAATGTTCTTATCCCACGCCACCCTCCCCAGGGGAACGGCCTTAGTGGGCCAGGGGGTTTCATCCTTGGAGCCAGCAGAGGGAGGGCTTCACCTGCCCCTACTCTGACTTCAGAGAAGGCCCAGCAAGGAGGTAGATGCTTTAGGGACATTTGGATTGAAGTGCACAAAATCCTTTAAAAGTAATGGTTATTGTAATAAATTTTAACAACATAGAAATAAAGTAAAAAGTAAAAGCCAGCAGGGTGCTGTGGCTGCGGCTTGGAATCACAGTACTTTGGGAGGCCAGGGCAGGAGGATTCATTAAGCCTGGAAGTTCGAGACCAGCCTGGAAAACATAGTAGGACCCTGACTCAACAAAAAATAAAAATATTGGCCAGGCGCAGTGGCTCACGCCTGTAATCCCAGCACTTTGGGGAGCTGAGGCAAGCGGATCATCTGAGGTCGGGAGATCAAGACCAGCCTGACCAACATGGAGAAACCCCGTCTCTACTAAAAATACAAAATTAGCCGGGCGTGGTGGTGCATGCCTGTAATCCCAGCTACTTGGGAGGCTGAGGCAGGAGAATCGCTTGAACCCAGAAGGCAGAGGTTGTGGTGAGCTGAGATCACGCACTCTAGCCTGGGCAAAAAGAGTTAAACTCTGTCTAAAAAAAATAAAAGTAAAAATATTAGCTGGGCGTGCTGGTGCACCTGTAGCCCCAGCTAATCTGGAGGCTGAGGCTGGAGAATCACTTGAACCCAGGAGTTCAAGACTAGCCTGGGCAACATAGCGAGACCCCATTTCTACCAAAAAAAAAAAAAGTGAAAGCCCTTGTTATGGGCTGAATGGTGTCTGCCTGAATTCTTATGTTGAAGCCCTAACCCCCAGTAGCTCAGAATGTGACTGTATTTGCATACAGGGCCTTTAAAGGGGTAATTAAGGCTGGGTGTGGTGGCTCACACTTATAATCCCAGCACTTTGGGGGATGGAGGCAGGTGTATCACCTGAGGTCAGGAGTTTGAGGCCAGCCTGACCAACATGAAAAAACCCCGTCTCTACTAAACAATACAAAAATTAGCTTGGCATGGTGGCATGCGCCTATAACCCAGCTACTTGGGAGGCTGAGGCTGGAGAACCACTTGAACCTGGGAGACAGAGGTTGCCGTGAGCTGAGATCGTGCCACTGCACTCAAGCCTGGGTGACAGAGCGAGACTCTGTCTCAAAAAAAAAAAAAAAAAGAGGTAATTAACTTAAAATCAGGCCATTAGGATGAGCCCTACTCCAGTCTGACTGGTGTCCTTTTTTTTTTTTTTTTTGAGATAGAGTCTCACTTTGTTGCCCAGACTGGAGTGCAGTGGCATAATCTCAGCTCACTGCAACCTCCCCCTCCCGGATTCAAGCAATTCTCCTGCCTCGGCCTCCCGAGTGACTGGGACTACAGGCACCTGCCACCATGCCCGGCTAATTTTTGTATTTTTAGTAGAGACTGGATTTCACCATGTTGGCCAGGCTGGTCTCAAACTCCTGACCTCAAGTGATCCACCCGCCTCAATCTCCCAAAGTGCTGGGATTACAGGTCTGAGCCACCGCGACTGGCCTGACTGATATCCTTTTTTTTTTTTTTTTTGAGACGGAGTCTTGCTCTGTCACCCAGGCTGGAGTGCAGTGGCCAGATCTCAGCTCACTGCAAGCTCCGCCTCCCGGGTTCACTCCGTTCTCCTGCCTCAGCCTCCCAAGTAGCTGGGACTGCAGGCGCCTGCCACCATGCCCGGCTAATTTTTGTATTTTTAGTAGAGACGGGGTTTCACTGTGTCAGCCAGGATGGTCTGGATCTCCTGACCTTGTGATCCGCCCGCCTCGGCCTCCCAAAGTGCTGGCATTACAGGCGTGAGCCACCGCGCCCAGCCCTGATATCCTTTTAAGAGGAAAGTTGGGGGCTGGGCGCAGCAGCTCATGCCTGTAATCTCAGCACTTTGGGAGGCTGAAGCGGATGGACCACTTGAGGTCAGGAGTTTGAGACCAGCCTGGCCAATATGGTGAAACCCCGTCTCTACTAAAAAATACAAAAAACTAGCCGGGCGAGGTGGCGGGCGCCTGTAGTCCCAGCTGCTCGGGAGGCTGAGGCAGGAGAATGGCGTGAACCCAGGAGGCGGAGCTTGCAGTGAGCTGAGATCCGGCCACTGCACTCCAGCCTGGGCGACAGAGCAAGACTCCGTCTCAAAAAAAAAAAATACAAAAATTGGCCGGGTGCGGTGGCTCAAGCCTGTAATCCCAGCACTTTGGGAGGCCGAGATGGGCGGATCACGAGGTCAGGAGATCCAGACCATCCTGGCTAACCCGGTGAAACCCCGTCTCTACTAAAAAATACAAAAAACTAGCCGGGCGAGGTGGCAGGCGCCTGTAGTCCCAGCTACTCGGGAGGCTGAGGCAGGAGAATGGCGTAAACCCGGGAGGCGGAGCTTGCAGTGAGCTGAGATCAGGCCACTGCACTCCAGCCTGGGCGACAGAGCGAGACTCCATCTCAAAAAAAATAAAATAAAATAAAATAAATTTTAAAAATAAAATTAAAAAAATAAAAATATAAAAATTAGCCAGGCATGGTGGCACACACCTATAATCCCAGCTACTTGGGAGGCTGAGGCAGGGGAATCGCTTGAATCCGGGAGGCGGAGGTTGCAGTGAGCTGAGATCACGCCACTGCACTCCAGTCTGAGCGGACTCGTTCAAAAAAAAAAAAAAGGGGGCGGGGGGGAAAGTTAGACACACAAAGAGACACCAAGGATGCTGGAGTGCAGAGGAGGGACCACGTGAGGAGGCAGGAAGAAGGCGGCCATCTGCAAGCGATGGGAGAGGCCTCAGAGGAAACCACACCTGCTGATGCCTCGAACCTGGGCTTGCAGCCTCCAGAACTGTAAGAACATACATTTCTGTTGTTTAAGTCACCCCATCTGTGGCATTCTGTTATGACAGCCCCAGCAAACTATCACAGCACACCGCCTCCCTGTTCCCAGTCCACAGAGGTAATTCCTTTAGCCATTGGCTGCGTATCATAGATTTTTTCCATGCATGTATAATCATATGTGAAGAAACACACACATAATTTTATTTTTACAAAAATAGGATTCAGCCATACACACTGTTCCACAACTACTATGCTTTTTTTTTTTTTTTTACTCACAACACTTTTGACACCAAATGTGTGGGGTTTTTTTTCCACATCGACCAACTCTCCAACACCATCTGGGTATCCTACAATTGAATCCATTCTGATACTATCAACCTGGAGTTGGCATCAGCTCCCACATGTTAAGGGCCCAGTCCCACAAGACTGCCCCCACTTCAAACTCCAAGAGCAAGTCCTGGGCCCCCCATACTTCTGACATATGAATTGGGGTTTCCACGACCCCCTCATCAGGTTCAATAATTTGCTAGAAACAGCTCACAGGACTCAGGAAAACAGTTTACTTACTTTTTTTTTTTTTTTTTTTTTGAGACAGTGTGTCTCTGTCTGGAGTGCAATGGTGCTCGCTGTAGCCTCGAACTCCTGGGCTTAAGCGATCCTCCAGCCTCAGTCTCCTGAGTAGCTGGGACTACAGGCATGTGCCACTGCACCCAGCCTTACTTACCATTTCCGGTTTATCATAAAGGATACAAGTTCAGGAACAGCCAGATAGAAGAGATGCATAGGGCAAGGTGTGGAGGGCAGGATGCGGAGTCTCCAAGTCCTCTCTGATCACGCCACCCTCCCAGCATCTCCGTGTGTTCTTCTCTGAACCCTGTAATTTAGGTTTTTGTTTGTGTTTGTTTTTGTTTTGAGATGGAGTTTTGCTCTGTCACCCAGGCTGGAGTGCAGTGGTGCAATCTTGGCTCACTGCAACCTCTGCCTCCCACCCAGGTCAAGTGATTCTCCTGTCTCAGCCTCCTGAGCAGCTGGGGCTACAGGCGTGCACCACCACACCTGGCTCATTTTTGTCTTTTTAGTAGAGACGGGGTTTCACCGTGTTGGCCAGGCTGGTCTTGAACTCCTAACCTCAGGTGATCCACCCACCTCAGCCTCCTAAAGTGCTGGGATTACAGGCATGAGCCACTATACCCGGCTTCATTTAGGAGTGTTATGGCGGCTTCATTATACAGGTATAATTGTTTAATTCTTGACCACTGGTGATTAACTCAATGTCCGCCCCATCTCCCCTCCCCAGGGTTTGAACCCTCTAATCACTTGCTGGGTTCCCCTTCCCCTGGCTACACCCTCGTGCACCAAGAGTCACCTCATTAGCATAAATTTATGGTTGAAAGGGGCTCATTATGAGTAACAAAAGATGCTCCTCTCCCACCATCACTCAGGAAATTACAAGTGTTTCAGGAGCTCTGTGCCAGGAACTGGAAGTGAAACCCAAATATGCATACTTATTATATTCACAATATCACAACCGCTAACTTTTTTCATTCTACCATATGTCACTGCCATGTCAATATCTACCCAAATGTTGTTTCTTCACACTTGCCAATATCTCATCCTATGGAGGCAGCATCATGTTTTCCAGTGTCCTCCATGGTTGGACTCAGGTGGTTTCCAGTCCTTTTGCTGTCCCAGACGGTGCTGCGTGAGACATCCTGTGCCACCAGGGTGGGGTCACCTGCGGGAGACATTCCTAAGAGCAGAATCGCTTTTGTGTTTTCAATAGCTATTGCTAAGCGTACCTTCCTATAGGCGGTGTAGAAGAGGCACGTATCCCACCCACGCCCACACAGGCACACTCTCTGCAACTTGGTATTTCTCAACAGAGGTACTGGAAAGGAGACAGTGGGGTTGGGCCATTTGTATCTGAGGGGCTACAACAATTTGGCTCAGAAAAGAATAAGCAGAATAGGGAGTGAGGAAGCCCAGAGGGAAGGTCCAAGGGACCTTTTGGGAGAGGCTGAGGGACCCCCAGGGCAGCGGAGGGTGACCAGTTCCTTTGGCTCATTTGACAAACACTAAGCACTGACAATGCCCCAGGTTCTGTGCTGGGATCCAGCACATAGTAGTGAAGGAAACTTCTTCCTCATGGGAAGAAGTCAACACACAGGAGTCATCTCAGAGAGTGCTTGGATCAGCGGGCTGGGGTGGCTGGAGAGGAGCAGATGGAACAAGCACTAGCATGACACTGGCTCATGAGAATTCCCGAGAATTTCTGCCATATGTGGTGAGGGGGAAAGTGCAGGAAAAAACCCTTGGGTGTGACTGTTCTAGTTATCTACTGCTGTGGAACAAACTACCTTAAGCTACCTTGCTTTTCTGGCTGGGAACGACAGCCATTTAATTCCATCTCAAGATTTTGTGGGTCAGGGCTCAGCTAGGTGATTCTTCTGCTCCATGTGGCCTCGACTAGGGTCACTCAGTGGGATTCGCTGGAGACTGGGCTGGGCTAGAGGGCCCAAGACAGCTTCCTTCATGTTACCTGGAGCCCATGCTGTGCTGCAGAACAGTTGGCTTGCCACAAGGCTAGCGTAGGCTTCCCCACACCATGGTGGCCTCAGGGCACTCAGACTTGTTCGGTGGCAGCACAGGCTCCAAGACAGTGTGTCCCAAGAAACAGGAAGTGGAAGCCGCCAGTTTTACAAGGCTTGGAAACTGCAAGATGTTATTTCTATTGTATTCTACTAGTCAGAGTAGTCCCAACTCCATGGAATTCAAGGGGAGGGGACACAGACCTCCCACTTTGCAATGAGAGGGGTGTCAACGAATATATAGCGTCTTTCGTCTCCCTCAGTGACCCCTGACATCCTTCTCTTGCCATTGGGTGTCATATGTGCTGTGGTCAATTGCAATCTGCCTGCCACATTAGCAGGCAGGTTTCACCCTCGAACCTCAACCTCAGGTGTGCAAGAACTGCTGTGTTTATATTAATATTTCTCTTCCTCAGCTCTATTGACATTTGGAGCCAAATAATTGTGATAGCTATTCTGTGCCTTGTAGGGTATTTAGCAGCATCCCTGGCCACTACAGCATGTGCACACACACACACACACACACACACACTCAGTTATGACAACCCAAAATGTCTCCAGACATTGCTGAATGACAGCTGGGGACACCCTGGATGAAAACCATTGCCTCGGCCAGGCGCGGGTGGCTCATGCCTGTAATCTCAGCACTTTGGGAGGCCGAGGCGAGTGGATCACCTGAGGTCAGGAGTTCGAGACCAGCCTGACCAACATGACAATAACCCGTCTCTACTAAAAATGCAAAAATTAGCCAGGTGTGGTGGCACACACCTGTAATCCCAGCTACTTGGGAGGCTGAGGCAGAAAAATTACTTGAACCTGGGAGGCAGAGGTTGCAGAGAGCTGAGATCGTGCCACTTCACTCCAGCCTGGGTGACAGAACGAGACTCTGTCTCAAAAAAAAAGAAAAGAAATAAAAGAAAACCATTCCCTTGGGATCACCTTGTTCTGACTCTAAGCCTCCATCCTACTCAGCTGTGAGGAACTCATCCCCTTCCCAGTTCACATGGTCCTTAACCCTTGGGAAGGGCTCTGGTCCACCGTGTGCCGTGGCTGCCGTTGAGTTGGCCTCACCTCAGCAGTCTCCCTGAAATACGGAGTCTCTCCTCCCGTCCCCCAACCCAACCCCACATCTTGCAGAGGCTATATATGGCCTGGGTGCCCAGGCTGGGGGGGCCCCTTGCAGGGTATCTTAGCACACTGTCACCTCTGACTCTGGCCATCTACCAGTACAAGGAACAACAGTCCTTCCCCCAACACCCTGAGGGGGTCCCGGGAGTCTGCATCCAGCTGATGGAATTAGCTGATGGACTGGATGTGGGCTGTGAAAGAGACAGTCAAGAATGCTTCCTCAGTATTCAGCCTGAGCCGCTGGAAGAATAATGATGCCACTGGCAAGAGGAAGTCAAGGGCAGGCGGGGTTGAGAGGGATATTGGGAGTTATGATTTGAGCACCCGGGGAAGTCTGTCAGCCATCCAGACGAAGATGTCAAGATGGCAGCTGGGTAGATAAGTCTGGGACTGGGGGGTGAGATCTGTGCTGAGGACAGAATTATGGGAGTCATCTGAGATGGCATTTGTAGCCACAAGACTGGCTGGATCTCCCAGGGGAGCGGGGTGTGGATAGCAAGGTCCAGGACTCGGCTCCAGGGTTCTCTGATTAATAATTATTAGATAATAATTATCATTTTATTCCTTGAAGCATCTGGCACAGTGCCTGGCTCTATACAAGTCCTCGGAATTGGACAGAACTCTACAGTACTTTATTTTCCCCACTAATGAGGATGCCAATTCTATCTTAGCAGAAGAGCTGTAAGTTAGGATCACTCAGTTAAGTAGGAAATTAAGAGAGTTCTTAGGAGTTTCAAACAAAAATTCCAGGTCTACAGAGCCCAAATTCTGAGCTGCAGCCCTTCCCTAATCCCTACTCCCCACCTATGCTAAGATCCAGCTCTCCTAGTTTTTCTGATATTGAGAAAACTTTAAAGTTGGGAATTTGCTCTGCTGAGACTCAGTCACCCTCACTTTACCTTCAGTGCCATTGCTGCAGGAACTACGGCCTTCAGGTTGACTCCAGATACAGCCTTGCCATGCCTCTCCCTACCCTTGACTGCAGCAGCACTGAAATAGCAGCATGAATCACTCTGGGACGTCACGTGATGCCCAGGCCAGACGCGGCTGTGGTTGGTCCTCCTGTGTTCCAGGGACCTGGGAGGAGGGCCCTGGCCGGCCAGAGTGGCTGCCTCCCTGTCCTCCTCTGAGTCTACCAAGAGGCTTGGAGAAAACTGAGTTGGTGGAAGTTATAAGAGCTAACACTTCTGGGTATTCAGAGGTGGCTTTACTGTAACACTAAAGCAGCTTAAACATCGGGGACCCCATTCGTGCTCCTTCTAAAGCCACACACTTCATTTTTTGTGTGTTTCTTCTCTCAAAGCGAGCTCTCAAATTGTCATAAGCTTCAGGTCTGGCAAGACTCAAGTCCAACCCGGGAGGATTATATTGTTCACTCTGCATAGTAACCTTGGGAAGTCAAGGGCACTTCATCCTCCCCACCTTACAGTCAAGGACACTTAGAGCACAAAAACGCCTTCCTTAGATTTCTTGAAAATTCTGGGCCAGGGCCAGGCGTGGTGGCTCACACCTGTGTAATCCCAGCACTTTGGCAAGCGGGGGCAGGTGGATCACTAGAGGTAATGAGTTTGAGACCAGCCTGGCCAACATGGTAAAACACCATCTCTAGTAAAAATACAAAAAAAAAAAAAAAAAAATTAGCCGGGCGTGGTGGTGGGCACCTATAATCCCAGCTACTAAGGAGGCTGAGGCAGAATCGCGTGAACCCGGGAGACAGAGGTTGCAGTGAGCCAAGATCGTGCTACTGCACTCCAGCCTGGACTACAGAGTGAGACTCCATCCCCCACCCCCTCAAAAAAGATAAAGAGAATTCTGGGCTGGGCATGGTGGCTCACACCTGTAATCCCAGCACTTTGGGAGGCTGAGGCAGGTGGATAATGAGGCCAGCAGTTCAAGACCAGCCTGGCCAAGACGGTGAAACCATCTCTACTAAAAACACAAAAATTAGCTGGGCATGGTGGTGGGTGCCTGCAATCCCAGCTACTCTGGAGGCTGAGGCAGAGAATTGCTTGGACCCAGGAGGCAGAGCTTGCAGTGAGCCGAGATCGCGCCGCTGCACTCCAGCCTGGGTGACAGAGCGAGATTCCCTCTCAAAAAAAAAAAAAAAAAAAAATTCTGAATTTGCCCTGGCCTCAGGACCTTTGCATCCTCTGTTGCCTGTGTGGCCCCCTGTGCCCCCTAAGCTTCTCCTCGCTCCATCTCTGACAGGCCTTCACTAACCACTCACCTCTGGGAGTGCTTTCCTTCCCTGTCACCCAGGTCATCTCTCTGTGCCTTGCCTTTTGTGTTCTCTGTAGCACTCACTCTTGAGAATTATCATTTGTGCACTGATTTTGATTTAATAAATCCATGTAGTTCTTATTCCGTAGCCAGGCACTGTTTTTTTTTCTTTGGAGACAGAGTCTTGCTCTGTTGCCCAGACTGGAGTGCAGTGGCATAATCTTGGCTCACAGCAACCTCCGCTTCCCGGGTTGAAGTGGTTCTCCTGCCTCAGCCCGCCGAGTAGCTGGGACTACAGGAGGGCACCACCACACCTGGTTAGTTTTTGTATTTTTAGCAGAGATGAGGTTTCTCCATGTTGGCCAGGGTGGTCTCGAACTCCTGATCTCAGGCGATCCCCAGGCCCTCTTCTTGACAAGTTCTAAGTGCTTTATGAATATCAAATCATGTAATCCTCACAACCACTATGATGTCAACACTTTTTAATCCCCATTTGAAGATGGAGGCAACTGAAGTACAGACAGGTTGTGCAAATTGCTTAACATCACACAGCTGAGAGTTTAGGTATCATCTTTCAGTAGAAAAGGTCCCTGTGAGCAGAAGCTTCATCTGGGGCTGCCCTGGTCACTGCTACAGCCCTGCACCCAGAGCAGTGCAACACACTCTAAAAAAAGGTGTGTGGGAAATGGGACCTGGCTACTCGGAGAGAAGCTGCTGGGGAGAAGATGGAAGGCCTGGAAAGGCTACTGCTGGTCAGGTGGGCACGTGTGGTGGCCTGGAGACAGTGCCAAGAAGAAATGAAAGGTGTCCTTGACAGACTGGATGTAGATGAATAAGAGAGGAGGCCAAGGCCTCAGAGGAACCCTTGACCCCGCTTTCCTTCATGCTCCCTCCAAAATGCATCCAGAATCCTATTCCTGTCCCCTCCTCTGCTCTCATCCTGGCTCCCTGGGATTACTGCCACAGCCTCCTAAGAGGTAACCCTGCTCTCACTCTCCCCTCTTCCTCCACACAGCAGCCAGAGGGATCCTGAGAAAACTTAAGATCATGACACTCCTCTGCTCAAAACCTGCCAATGTGTTCGGGAGTGGCAATGGCCTCTAACCCTGCAGGACCTGGCCCCTACTTCCTCTCGGCAGCTGTGCCTCCTGCCATCCTGGCTACCCCGAGGCAGCTCCCATCCCAGGGCCTTTGCACTGGCTGTTCCATGGGCCTGCAAGGTTCTCCCCCACATTTCCAAGGATCTCACTCCCTTGCTTTCTTCAAGTCTTTTCTCACGATGCCTCATTATTGAAAATGCAACACCACAGGGCGCAGTGCTGGGTCTGTAAACCCAGCACTTTGGGAGGCCGAGGCGGGCGGATCACTTGAGGTCAGGAGTCTGAGACCAGCCTGGTCAACATGGGGAAACCCCGTCTCTACTAAAAATTAAAAAATTAGCCGGGCGTGGTAGCGCACACATGTAATCCTAGCTACTTGAGAGACTGAGGCAGGATAATTGCTTGAACCGGGGAGGCAGAGGTTGCAGGGAGCCGAGATCGCCCCACTGCACTCTAGCCTGAGAGACAGAGCAGGAGTTTAAGACTAGCCTGGACAACACGAAGAAATCCGTCTATACAAAAAAATAGAAAAAAAAGCTAGGCGTAGTGGTGCCTGCCCGTAACCCCAGGTACTTGAGAGGCTGAGGTGGGAGGATGGCTTGAGCTCAGGAGGTCCAGGCTGCAGGGAGCTGTGATGGCGCCACTGCACTTCAGCCTGGAGACAGTGAGACTCAACTCCGTCTCAAAAAAAAAAAAAAAAAAAGGCAGGCGGTTGGATTACACAGGCCCTGAATCCCACCCTAAAGCCTTCAGCACTTTCAAGTGAGGGATTACCAGGTTTGCAGGTCTGCGGCAACTTGGCTGCAGTGTCCAAAATGGGTGGGGCAGGTGGGATTAAAGATGAGGCTGTGGAGACAAGCTATTGGCAGAGAAGACACATTTTAAACCCTGGGAAGATGGCATTACCCAGAGAGGGGGAAGGATGAGGACACTGCAGAGCCCAAGACCATTGCCAGACCCGAGTCATGCGGCTCCCTTGTTCCAGGAACCACAGCTGACTCTAGAAGCAATAGCAGCATTTTCACTCCGCAGGTGCATCTCTTCCACGCTTTGGGGTGCCTGCCGTGACTCTGACTTCTGGGGCTGGGATTTAAGGCTCTACCAGGCCACAGCTAGCCAGCTCATAGGCGGTTAACTACCTGATTCAGCTCTTCGTCTCTTTCACTCCTTTACATCGGACTCACGAGGGCAGGGGGACAGCTCCCTTTCGCTAAGTACTTTCCGCGTGCTAAACACCGCACGAATTCCCCTCGGCCCTACAGGACCAAACGACTCAGAGAGGGTGTGCGGTTCCACTGAGGACGCCCAGCGGAACAGCCGCACCCGCCGCGATGAGATCCCCTGCCTGTCCAGCCCAAGCCCAAGCGCCCTCGCGGTCACGTGGCATTTCTGGAACCTAACCGCCAGAATGCAGGAGGGCCAAGCCGAGGCCGCAGCGCTGAACAACGCGCGCAACTGGCGGTCGAGGACCGCGCAGCGCGACCTGCTAGGACCTCCATCTCGATGCGTGGGCGAAAGGCTGGGGCCCTGTGCCGCCGGCGATCCCGGGGACCGCCTGGAACTCGCGGCACTAGGGATCCAGATGGAAAGTAACCCACAGGCACCGCAGCCGCCGGAGACACGGCTACAGTACCGGACTACGACCGGGACTGCCATATGCCACGGGCGGGGCGAAACCCGGCCTTTTGAAAGGCAGCGATTTAAACCAATCAGCGCAAAGGGTTGGCAACCCTCCGCCCAATTGGAATCGCTCTCATTCTGAAGGCGGTTACGACATGGAGTCCGGCAGCCCAATGGGAGAGGTGGAAATTTCCAGAACGAACGGAACCAATGGGCGCGGCCAGCGCGGCTACGATTGGCAGAGCAAAAGACCAATCTGTGTCGCAGAAGTCCGCTCCTCCCTCCGTTCGTGCAGCCTGAGATGGGTGGGTTTATAGAGCGGCGTCCAATCCTGAGGTGCGGGGGAGGCAGGGTTGAGGGAATCACTCCCCGCTGTCCAATGAGAGGGAAGTGGAGATGATGGGCTGGACCTCAAGCCAGTAGTAGAACAGCACAGAGAGCCCCCTAGAAGTACTCGACCAGTGAGCAGGCGAGGAAGGGGCGGGAGCCGGGGTCCCGGCAGCTTCTAGTAGGTTCCAGAAGGCGGCGCGTGCGGTTCGGATCGCGGAGCGGACGGATTCGATTCAACGGGGTTCCGGGCCGCGCTGCGCTATGGAGCAGGTGAAGGGGGAGGGGCGGGCTGAGGCCCCGAGACCGCTCGGGGACCGGCGGAGGCCAGGCCCACGGTAGGGGGCGGGGCGGGTGCCAGATCTAGGCCACCGGAGCTGGGTGCTGGAGCCGGACGGGGCGGCGGCGGGGAGGCGAGGGCCGCGGGCGGCGGGCGGGAGCGGGATCTGTAGAGAGGCCGGCCGCGGGGAGCGCCCATCGCCCCTTGGTTGGGCGAAGAGGGTCGGGAGGAGGCCACAGCTTGGGTGAGTCCGGCCGGCGGCGGGAAGAGGGGCCGCGACCGGGCCCTGAAGGCGTCCCGAAGGGGCTGCTGCAGGCTATGCTGGGGAGGGTGCGGGCCGCAGAGGGCGGGGTGGAGTTAGGCCAGGGGCCGGGGTCGGCACCCGCGAGGTAGCGCTCCGGGAGATCTGAGACAGCCGACGGAGAAACCGCTCGGGACTTAGCCACGAGGAACTTGGACGGATCCAGGGAGCGGGGACGGGAATACACTGGGTCTTAGCAGCCTGAGATCCAGTTGGGGCAAATCTTACTCTTCTGCATCTGAGAATGTGAGGGTGGGAGAGCGTTGAGCGAGGATTTGAGGAGCTGCAGACCGAGTGTAGCTGATGCAGTAAAGGGAAGGGTGCCGCAAAAGTCCTTGGAACGAATTCCATCTCTGACAGTGGTTTACAAATGTATTGCGGCCCCTCCCCCTCTTTTTGTATGCGTGTGTGTGATTGTCGAGTGACCGAGGACCGACACTTCCGAAAGGTGGATTTCTAGCTACACTGGGGCGGTTGTAGACAATTTGCAGAGATTAACCGCTAGAAGTTATGGGCCTCTGTTGAGCATTTGGGGGGCAGAGTTTGAAGCGGCTGCTGCTTCCTTTCAGTGACTTGGTTATGTCCTCAGTAGCTTGTGGTTGTGAAAGGCCTAGAGATTTTGTTCCATTGGAAGCTGTCATTGAGCTATAATGATTCATCGGAAGAAAAAGGACAAAACAACCTCCGAGAAACCTCTACCAACATCTGAGAAATCATCTGCTCGAGAGTACTACCCTCGTCGCTCCGGGCCCATAACACTTGGGGGTGACAGTTCTGAAACTATACCTGGTATTTGGTTCTTACTTCAGATCCATAAAACTAAGATTGCCCACACGCTCCCCTTAAGTAAGACATCTCGATGGACTAGTGACTACCACCCTTTTTTTGGTGTGAGTTACAGAGCTGAGCCTTTGGTCTCTTGTAGCAGTTGCTGCTTTAGGCAAAGCTCGAGCTTCCTTGCTGTATTAAAAAGAGTGGAAATGAAGTTAATAAACTTTTTGTGCCCATATAATGCTTCAGTTGTATCTAGGATTAAATGGGCTGTAGTATAGGTGAGGAAAAATTTTCTGGAATAAGACATTGCTCTTTTACTTTTAAGAAAGGATCTCGGCTGGGTGCAGTAGCTCGCACGTACAATCCCCAGCACTTTGGGAAGCCAAAGCGGGCGAATCACCAGAGGTCAGGAGTTCGAGACCAGCCTGGCCAACATGGTGAAACCCCCTCTGTACTAAAAGTACAAAAATTAGCGGGGCATGGTGGCGCATGCCAATAATCCCAGCTACTGGGGAGGCTGAGGCAGGGGAATCGCTTCACCCCTGGAGGCGTAGGTTGCAGTGAGCTGTGATTGTGCCACCACACTCTAGTCTGGGCGACAGAGTGAGACTCCGTCTTGAAAAAAAGAGAAAGGACCTCTTTTTGCTGTTACCAAATTTATTTTTTATTTTTTAGAGACAGGGTCTGGTTCTGTGGCCCAGGCTGAAGTGCACTGGTGGGATCATAGCTCACTGCAGCATCAAATTCCTGGCCTCAAGCGATCCTCCTGCCTCAGCCTCCTAAGTAGCTAACCACACGCCACCACAACTGGCTATTTTTAAAATTTTTTGTAGAGACAGAGGTTTTGCTATGTTTCCCAGGCTGGTCTCGAATTTCTAGGCTCAAGCTATCCTTCAGCCTTGGCCTCCCACTGCATGAGCACTAGGATTACAAGCGTAAGTCACTTTGCCTGGTCTTAAAATGTTTGTTTTTAAATCACCACCACCCATGATAGAAGTGTATGTGCAGGTAGATAGATGGTGAATGAATATTTGACTTAGGACAGCAAACTGACATGGCAACTGTACAGATGACCTGGCATTTAACCCCAGGTGTGTTTGAGCCCACCATCTGGAAGCCATTCCTGAAAATAAACAAGACTTTGTTTTCATTTTCAACTGTGAGGTTTGTATTTCAGTTTAGAAAATACTCAAGTTGGTCTGGGTGCGGTGGCTCACACTTGTAATCCCAGCACTTTGGGAGGCGTAGGTGGGTGGATCATGAGGTCAGGTTGAGACCAACCTGTCCAGCATTGTGAAACCCCATCTGTAGTAAAAATTAAAAAAAATAAAAAATAAAAAATCGCCCCAGGGGCGGTGGCTCACGCCTGTAATCCCAGCACTTTGGGAGGCCAAGGCGGGTGGATCATGAGGTCAGGAGTTCGAAACCAGCCTGGCCAATATGGTGAAACCGTGTCTCTATTAAAAATACAAAAATTAGCTGGGCGTGGTGGCATACTCCTGTAGTCCCAGCTACTTGGGAGGCTGAGGCAGGAGAATCGCTTAAACCCAGGAGGCGGACCTTGCAGTGAGCCGAGATTGTGCTACTGCACTCCAGCCTGGGTGACAGAGCAAGACTCTCTCTCAAAAAAAAAAAAATTAGGTGAGCAGCGGGGCGTGCACCTGTGGTCCCAGCTACGTGGGAGGCTGAGGCAGGACAATTGCTTGAAGCCGGCTGGTGGAGGTTGCAGTGGGCTGACATTGCTCCACTGCCCTCCAGCCTGGATGACAGTGAGACTCTGTCTCCAAAAAAAAAACAAGTTGGACAGATTTTGAATGTTCAAGCTTGTCTTTTTTTTCAATAGGGGCCTTTCAAATAAATCCTGCAATGATATACTTCTTACATTTAACCCAACACAGGCATACAGCCATGTAACACATTCAGCAAAACAGTATTTACTGTTATGTGCCCTGTGTGCTGGTATTTTTTGTCCCACTTGGTCTCTTAAAATGCTGGTCATGACCTACAAAATTGATTTCCTGACCCACTGCTGATCAGTACTCTGTTTGAAAAATGCTTTTTTAAAGCATAGGCAAGAACTTCACCAGCTGCCTCTTGACACCACTTGAGTTTTGTTAACTCTGTCTTCTGCCCTCCGTCTTGGGCTCTAGGATTTTTTATCCCTTGTTTGCTTAATTTGGCAGGTTCCTTCTGCCTGTGCCTCTGTAATGTCTCTGATTGATGGAAGTTCCTGATCTCTCTATTTCAGGATTCCAAAATCATTTCTTTCTTTTTTTTTCCCCCCCCAGATAGAGTCTCACTCTGTCCCCCAGGTAAGAATGCAGTGGCGCCATCTCGGCTCACTGCAACCTCCGACTCCCAGGTTCAGGTGATTCTTCTGCCTCAGACTGCTGGGTAGCTGAGACTACAGGCATGCACCACCACATCGGGCTAATTTTTGTATTTTTAGTAGAGACGGGATTTCACCATGTTGGCCAGGCTGGTCTCGAACTCCTGACCTCAGATGATCCACCCGCCTTGGCTTCTCAAAGTGCTGAGATTACAGCCTAAAATCATTTCTCTTAACAAAATTATTTCTTGCATCAATTTACTGGGTCGTGAGTGGATAATACATAGAATGAGTTAGTAACTTGGGTGACATAACTATCTCACAGAACGTTTACCTCTTAAAGGTATATTTTGGTCTGGTGTGGTGGCTCACCTTTGGGAGACTGAGGCAGGAGGGTTGCTTTAGGCCAAGAGTTTGAGACAAGCCTGGGCAATATGGAGAGACACCATCTCTACCACAGAAAGACAAAAACATTTAGCCAGGCGTAGTGACATACACCTATAGTCCCAGCTACTTAAAAGGCTGAGTTGGTCGGGCGCAGTGGCTCACACGTGTAATCCCAGCACTTGGGAGGCCAAGGCGGGCAGATCACCTGAGGCCAGGAGTTCAAGACCAGCCTGACCAACATGGAGAAACCCTGTCTCTACTAAAAATACAAAATTAGATGGATGTGGTGGTGGTGCATGCCTGTAATCCCAGCTACTCAGGAGGCTGAGGCAGGAGACTCGCTTGAACCTGGGAGGCAGAGGTTGTGGTGAGGTGAGATCGCACTATTGCACTCTAGCCTGGGCAACCAGAGTGGAACTCCGTCTCAAAAAAAAAAAGAACGAAAGAAAGAAAAAAGGCTGAGTCAGGAGGATTGCTTGAGTCCAGGAGTTGAAGGTTACAGCCAGCTGTGATCATGCCACTGCACTCCAGGCTGGGTGACAAAGTGAGATACTGTCTTTAAAAAATACATAGATATGTATATATATGGCCGGGCGCGGTGGCTCACGCCTGTAATCCCAGTACTTTGGGAGGCTGAGATGGGTGGATTATGAGGTCAGGAGTTCGAGACCAGCCTGGCCAACATGGTGAAACCCCATCTCTACTAAAAATACAAAAATTAGCCAGGCAGGCCGGGCGCGGTAGCTCACGCCTGTAATCCCAGCACTTTGGGAGGCCGAGGCGGGCGGATCACAAGGTCAGGAGATCGAGACCACGGTGAAACCCCGTCTCTATTAAAACTACAAAAAATTAGCCGGGCGTAGTGGCGGGCGCCTGTAGTCCCAGCTACTCGGGAGGCTGAGGCAGGAGAATGGCGTGAACCCGGGAGGCGGAGCTTGCAGTGAGCCGAGATTGCGCCACTGCACTCCAGCCTGGGGCACAGAGCGAGACTCTGTCTCAAAAAAAAAAAAAAAAAAAAAAATTAGCCAGGCGTGGTGGCGGGAGCCTGTAATCCCAGCTACTCGTCAGGCTGAGGCAGGAGAATCGCTTGAACCCGGGGGGCAGAGGTTGCAGTAAGCCGAGATCGTGCCACTGCACTCCAGTCTGGGGACAGAGCAAGACTCTGTCTCAAAAAATAATAATAACGCCGGGCGCGGTGGCTCAAGCCTGTAATCCCAGCACTTTGGGAGGCCGAGACGGGCGGATCACGAGGTCAGGAGATCGAGACCATCCTGGCCAATACGGTGAAACCCCGTCTCTATTAAAAAATACAAAAAACTAGCCGGGCGAGGTGGCGGCGCCTGTAGTCCCAGCTACTCGGGAGGCTGAGGCAGGAGAATGGCGGGAACCCGGGAGGCGGAGCTTGCAGTGAGCTGAGATCCGGCCACTGCACTCCAGCCCGGGCGGCAGAGCGAGACTCCGTCTCAAAAAAAAAAATAATAGGCCGGGCGCGGTGGCTCATGCCTGTAATCCCAGCACTTTGGGAGGCCGAGGCGGGTGGATCACAAGGTCAGGAGATCGAGACCACGGTGAAACCCCGTCTCTACTAAAAATACAAAAAAAACTAGCCGGGTGCGGTTGTGGGCGCCTGTAGTCCCAGCTACTCCGGAGGCTGAGCCAGGAGAATGGCGGGAACCCGGAAGGCGGAGCTTGCAGTGAGCTGAGATCCGGCCACTGCACTCCAGCCTGGGCGACAGAGCGAGACTCCGTCTCAAAAAAAGAAAATAATAATAATAATAATAATAATAAAATGAATAAATGAAGGAGCTTCTCGAGGGGCTGCCTGCCCTCAGGTAGGCTGCTGTGGGGCGCCTGGCCTTTTGTGGGGCAGCTCAGTGAGGAGAAACCCTTTAGTGAGGACCCTGTTAAGACAGGGCCAAGGCCTGCCTCACTTTTTTTCTTTTCTTTTTTTTTTTTTTTAATTAAAAAGTAAACTTTAATGTCAAATGCAAACTTGGGGAGGGCAGAAAGATCACACACAAGGCTGTCACTTCACACTTGGAGGGTTGCACAGCAGCCCAGCAGAGGCACTCCTCACTTCTCAGACAGTGGGATGGGCGGGCAGAGACGCTCCTCACTTCCCAGACCATGCAGGGGCTGGGCCGAGGAACTCCTCACTTTCCAGACAGTGCAGCGGCCAGGCAGAGGTGCCCCTCATTTCCAAGACAGAGGCGGGCAGACACAGGTGCTCCTCTCTTCCCAGTCAGGCAGCCGGGCAGAGGGGATTCTTACTTCTCCGACGGTGGGGCGGCCAGGCAGAGTTGCTTCACTTTTTCAAACTGCTGTATCCCACCGGGCGCAGTGGCTCACGCCTGTAATCCCAACAGTTTGGGAGGCTGAGGCGGATGGATCACCTGAGGTCAGGAGTTTAAGACCAGCCTCACCAATATGGTGAAACCCTGTCTCTACTAAAATTACAAAAATCAGCCGGGCATCGGGGCGGGCACCTGTAGTCCCAGCTACTTGGGAGGCTGAGACAGGAGAACCACTTGAACCTGGGAGGCAGAGGTTGCAGTGAGCCAAGATGGCACCACTGTACTCCAGCCTGGGCGACAGAGTGAGACTCCGTCTCGAAAAAGAAAACAAAACAAAATCCTGCTGTATCCCTACTTCTTGCACTCTAAATGTTTGAGAATGGAGAGGTTTAAACCACAGTAGCATTTCTTTATCCTCCATCCCCTTTGTAATGCAGTAATATTTAAGAATGGCAGGAATCAATTTGGGGGGCTAGCTTGACTGTTACCCATTAATGAACATTTATCTATCATGTGGCGACATGTTGTCACACCAGGAAATGGAGACTAGTTCTTCTCTGATGGGAGGAGATGGCAACCATGCCATAGGCAGGCATCTTGCTGCTCCCAAGAAAGAGAAGCCTCCGCTGCCATCCCACAGCCTTTGGGTCACTGGAGCATGTATCAGAGCCACTCCGCCCACCTTCTTCCTGTGAGGGGTGACTAGGCCTGTGCTCCATTTATCATTTGGATGCTTTGGAAATCTGTGACAGATGAATTGACTTTTCCATGAAAGGAGCCTGTGATACGTCCTGGAGTGGCTTCGTGAGCTCCATGTAGAGACCGGAAGAGTGGCAGAGCCCTCGTTCGTCACATGAGGGCTGCCGTGGAGTGCAGCCTGGGCTCTTTGCCCCTGCTTATTTTTTCTTTGCTGGCTCCCTAGGGAAGGTGTGGGAAATTAAATAAATGAACTTCTTTTCTCTTTTCTGATCTGTAAAGTCACCCATTTATTTGTTGGTAACTCCGGAAAAGAATGGGTGTTATCTTAAAAGCTTGTGATTAAATGGGCTGATCATAGAGAAGCTGTGTGCTCCTTTCCCCTCAGGTCAATGAGCTGAAAGAGAAAGGCAACAAGGCCCTGAGCGCGGGCAACATCGACGATGCCTTACAGTGCTACTCTGAAGCCATTAAGCTGGATCCCCACAACCACGTGCTGTACAGCAACCGTTCTGCTGCCTATGCCAAGAAAGGAGACTACCAGAAGGCTTACGAGGATGGCTGCAAAACTGTCGACCTAAAGCCTGACTGGGGCAAGGTCAGCTGTGGGCAGCGGAGGGAGAGAGGCCCTTCCGACCTTTCCAGAAATGCCATTTGGTGGCCTGAGGCTCACCTGTCCTGATAGACTGATAGTTACCTACCCACCTCCCTGTTTGAGTATCCTCCTCAGAAATGGCATTTTTCATCAAATCTAAGATAGCTATTAGTTGTAATACAGCCTTTATTTTTGGTACTAAGAAGGAAGAGGCTGGGGCTAGGCGCGGTGGCACATGCTGTAATCCC
The DNA here is from genome assembly GCF_003255815.1 of Theropithecus gelada. Lineage (NCBI taxonomy): Eukaryota > Metazoa > Chordata > Mammalia > Primates > Cercopithecidae > Theropithecus > Theropithecus gelada. Next base: position 10,425,134 of record NC_037682.1, on the reverse strand, counting down.
AACACTCTGGGAGGCTGAGGTGGACGGATCACTTGAGGTCAGGAGTTCAAGACCAGCCTGGCCAACATGGAGAAACCCTGTCTGTACTAAAAATGCAAAAAAAATTAGCCAGGCATGGTGGCATGTGCTTGTATTCCCATCTACTCAGGAGGCTAAGGGAGGAAGAGCACCTGAGCCTGGCAGGCGGAGATTGCAGTGAGCTGAGATCGTGCCACTGCACTCCAGCCCAGGTGACAGAGCAAGACCCTGTCTAAAAAAAGGAGGAGGAGGAAGAGGCCAGGTGCAGTAGCTCACACCTGTAATCCCAGCACTATGGGAGGTTGAGGCATGAGGATTACTGGAGCCCAAGGGTTTGAGACCAGCCTGGGCAACATAAGGAGTCCCTGTCTTTACCAAAAAAATAAATAAGGAAAAAAAATGCTGCTAAAGAAACTGACCACAGTTGATCAGAGGTGAATGGGGTGGGGCGGATGTGCCTCTGCTATTTGGATGGATCCTTAAAGTAGCAGCCTTGGCCTCGTAGCCTACTCCTCTCCTTTTTTCTCTTTGGCCTTTGTGCGAATACTCATTTTTTTCCCCCATTAAAAGTAGAATTGTTCTTTTTGGAGTTCATCTTCTGGATTTACCTCTGGGTGTTCTTTATTTTGTGTCTTTCTTTGGTGGTTTAAGGGCTATTCACGAAAGGCAGCAGCTCTAGAGTTCTTAAACCGATTTGAAGAAGCTAAGCGAACCTATGAGGAGGGCTTAAAACACGAGGCAAATAACCCTCAACTGAAAGAAGGTTTACAGAATATGGAGGCCAGGTTGGCAGGTAGGTACTACGCACAGTTTTCTTTCTTATTATTAATGGGATTAATTTTGAGTCTTCCCCCTGAGAAATGTCAGTCTGTTAGGGTATGGGACACAGTAATTCTAGTGAACTCGTTTCATAGTGATGTGCTTTCCTTTACTCGGACAGAGAGAAAATTCATGAACCCTTTCAACATGCCCAATCTGTATCAGAAGTTGGAGAGTGATCCCAGGACAAGGACACTACTCAGTGATCCTACCTACCGGGAGCTGATAGAGCAGCTGCGAAACAAGCCCTCCGACCTGGGCACGTAAGTGGACGCCGCTCATTGAGGTTCTGGAAATCAGGAGGAATGTTATGCTTTTTCTTCCTGTAGCGTCACAGCAGAGGGTTCCCTGCCCTAAACTGCAGTTTCTGCCTTTGCTTATTCTCTGCAGAGCAGTAGCGGGTGGTCGTTTATTTGTAATTATAGAAAGGGTCAGGGGAGCATATATCACAGTAATCTAGAATGTTCCTTGTCATCTATATACATCTCTTACCTGCTATCCTAGAACTCTAGTGTCAACCCCATCCTTTCCATCTACTAAGGCCCTACTGTCTCTGTTGGTAGATCAGGGTGGAAACAGGCTTGAAGTTCATGTGTAAAGATATGTCTAAATCGGCCGGGCGCAGTGGCTCAAGCCTGTAATCCCAGCACTTTGGGAGGCCGAGACGGGCGGATCACGAGGTCAGGAGATCGAGACCATCCTGGCTAACCCGGTGAAACCCCATCTCTACTAAAAAATACAAAAAACTAGCCGGGCGAGGTGGCGGGCGCCTGTAGTCCCAGCTACTCGGGAGGCTGAGGCAGGAGAATGGCGGGAACCCAGGAGGCGGAGCTTGCAGTGAGCCGAGATCGCGTCACCGCACTCCAGCCTGGGTGACAGAGCGAGACTCCCTCTCAAAAAAAAAAAAAAAAAAAAGATGTGTCTAAATCTTGTACTGGTATCCATCTCTATCTCAATCCTCTGGCTCCTGAGATCAGCTACGGAAGTATACCTAAAACAACTTATTTCTCTGTGTATCTGCCAACCTTGAGGAATAAACTTGACCTCTGTGACTTGATTTTATTTTATTTTATTTTATTTATTTATTTTATTTTGTCGAGATGGAGTCTCGCTCTGTCACCTAGGCTGGAGTGCAGTGGTGTAATCTCGGTTCACTGCAACATCCACCTCCTGGGTTCAAGAGATTCTCCTGCGTCAGCCTCCTGAGTAGCTGGGATTACAGGTGTACACCACTACACCTGGCTAATTTTTGTATGTTTAGTAGTAGCGACAGGTTTCACCATCTTGGCCAGGCCAGTCTCAAACTCCTGACCTCAAGTGGTCTGCCTGCCTCAGCCTCCCAAAGTGCTGGGATTACAGGTGTGAGCCACCGTGCCCGGCTATCTGTGACTTCATTTTATTTATTTTTGTTGACTCTATTTTAGATGGTGTTTTGACGGTTTGAGCATTCCTCAATTGTATCTCATGAGTGATGCAAAATCTAGCCATCTTTTGATGGGTGAGGAGCTTCTAAACACAGGAATCTGACTTTAATAGTGGGAGTTAAAAGACTGTGGGGAGAAGTAATTGGAATTTTTCTTTCTTTTTTTAAATCAATACTAGGAAACTACAAGATCCCCGGATCATGACCACTCTCAGCGTCCTCCTTGGGGTCGATCTGGGCAGTATGGATGAGGAGGAAGAGGTTGCAACACCTCCCCCACCACCCCCTCCCAAAAAGGAGACCAAGCCAGAGCCAATGGAAGAAGATCTTCCAGAGAATAAGAAGCAGGTCTTGTTTTTTCTCTCCTCACTGTCACTCATTTATAGACAACTAGAAATCTTTATGTTGAATGGGAACATCTGTCGACCTTGAATGACCATGATTATGGTTTTTTTTAGGGACGGAGTCTCGCTGTGTTTCCCAGGTTGGTCTTGAACTCCTGGCCTCAAGTGATTCTCCTGCTTCAGCTAGGATTATAGTCACAAGCCACTGTGCCCAGCTGTAACTATTTTGAGTGCTTTAGTATGTGCTAAGCTTATGACTATTATTCATTAGAATGGTCAGCATGTTAAAAGATCAGCTTTAGGTCCGGCACAGTGGCTCATGCCTGTAATCTCAGCACTTTTGGAGGCTAAGGTGGGTAGATAACCTAAGGTCAGGAGTTCAAGATCAGCCTGGCCAACATGGTGAAACCTCATCTCCACTAAAAATAGAAAAATTAGCCAGGTGTCATGGTGGGCAGAAGAATCACTTGAACTTGGGAGGCCAAGGTTGCAGTGAGCCGAGATCTCATCACTGCACTCCAGCCTGGGCGACAGAGCGAGACTCCATCTCAAAAAAAAAAAAAAAAAGATGAGCTTCACAAGATAATTCCTAGGAGTGATGTGTAGCCAAGAGTGAGCAGCGGGAGTTGCCCTTCCCACGGACACAACGGTAGCTTCATTGCTGCCAGTGTGAATGTTGGTCAGAGCAAGACCAGAAAGTTGGGAGTAATTCACATCCTTGTCATGATCCAGAAGAATGTTGTCCACATCAATCCTTAGACCTTTGCTTCCTGGCTGGACATGGTATGCAGTTGGGAGCGTCCGCTAAGCAGCACTCTCTTGGAGTAGGAGGCATGCGCCTCAACGATTTCATTTCCCTCCTTGTAACTGGAACAGCAGATTGTTGCCAAATTTAGCACCTTGAAATGGGTAAGCGTTGGTTGTTTAGGGTGTCTCAGCTGGAAAAAGGCCCTCCACTGTGGGCGGTAGCGAGTTTTGCCGAAGACTCGTGCCACTCAGCCCCTTCTCATCCTCTCACCACACCCTCTGCTATGGTTCCCTGACAACTAAGACCCTGAGGCAGCCACAGGACTGACACCAGATCTGCTGCAGCCTCTTAGAATAAAGCCTGGTCCAAAACTCTGCTGTCCTCAACGGTTGCTTCAAGTTGAAGGCATTTCCTCTCCCCTAAAGAAGCGCTCTGCTTCCTGACAAAGATCCAGGAGAGTAGGTGGGAAAGGGGGAGTTTCAGAGCAAGCAAAGATGAAGTTAGTTTTCATTCTAATGGCTGATACTTGACTGTATTGTCTATAGCTGATTGATGAAGAGGCCTTCAGGAGAACTTGCTAGAGTTCTATACATGTTAGCTGTATTTCAGAACTTGTGACAGATCATAGATTCTTGCTGTCTTTGTCACCTGAGTTAGATTTGCTCAGCACTCACTTCTAAACCTCATCTAGGCACTGAAAGAAAAAGAGCTGGGGAATGATGCCTACAAGAAGAAAGACTTTGACACAGCCTTGAAGCATTACGACAAAGCCAAGGAGCTGGACCCCACCAACATGACTTACATTACCAATCAAGCAGGTGAGGCCCAGAAACAAGGGGCAAGGGAATTATTGGGTATCTGAGGGAAGAAGCAAGGACTGACTGTTCCTTCTTCACCATCCTGCCTGGCAGCGGTGTACTTCGAAAAGGGTGACTACAATAAGTGCCGGGAGCTTTGTGAGAAGGCCATTGACGTGGGGAGAGAAAACCGAGAAGACTATCGACAGATTGCCAAGTAGGCTCGACCTTCCAGAATACCTTGATAGCGTGGAGGGTTTGCTGTCCAAGACTTAAGTTTCTCTGCATGGGGAGGAGGGCTGCTGGCCATAGAATCTGCTGTGTTAAGAAAGGGCTGGCAGGCCGGGCGCGGTGACTCATGCCTGTAATTCCAGCACTTTAGGAGGCCGAGGCGGGCGGATCATAAGGTTAGGAGATGGAGACCACAGTGAAACCCCGTCTCTACTAAAAATACAAAAAATTAGCTGGGCGTGGTGGCGGGCGCCGGTAGTCCCAGCTACTCAGGAGGCTGAGGCAGGAGAATGGTGTGAACCTGGGAAGCAAAGTTTGCAGTGAGCTGAGATCGCACCATCACTCCAGCCTGGGTGTCAGAGCGAGACTCCGTCTCCAAAAAAAAAAGGGGCTGGCAAGAAGGTCACCGCAGACAAGACAAAAAGTGTTGAAGGCAGTGATGCGGGTCTTTCTAGTTGCAGGTGTGTTTTTCTGCAGGAGCTGACCTTATCTGTTTGTCCTAAGCAGTCCTTGTCTGTCTCTCTCTTTCAGAGCGTATGCTCGAATTGGCAACTCATACTTCAAAGAAGAAAAGTACAAGGATGCCATCCATTTCTATAACAAGTCTCTAGCAGAGCACCGAACCCCAGATGTGCTCAAGAAATGTCAGCAGGTGGGTAGGAAAGGAATAGGGGTATTTTCTTGTTTTCCTAAAAATTGAGCCATTGTTTCTTACTGTTTTATTTAATAACGAACTTGACCTTTTTTTTTTTTTTTTTTTTTTTTGAGATAAGGTCTCACTCTTTTGCCTAGGCTGAAGTACAGTGGCATAGTCATGGCTCACTGCACCCTCAACCTCCTGGGTTTCATTGATCTTCCCACCTCAGCCTCCTGAGTAGCTAGGATTAGAGGCGTGTGCCACTACATCCAGCTAATTTTTTATTTTTTATTTTTGTCACCCAGCCTGGAGTGCAGTGGCACGGTCTCTGTTCACTGCAACCTCAGCCTCCCAGGTTCAAGCAGTTCTGCCTCAGCCTCCCGAGTAGCTAAGACTACAGGTGCGCACCACTACATCCAGCTAATTTTGGGGTTTTTTTTTTTTTTTTTGAGACGGAGTCTCGCTCTGTTGCCCAGGTTGGAGTGCAGTGGCGTGATCTAGGCTCACTGCAAGCTCCGCCTCCCGGGTTCACGCCATTCTCCTGCCTCAGCCTCCCGAGTAGCTGGGACTACAGGCGCCCGCCACCTCGCCGGGCTAGTTTTTTGTGTTCTTTTTTTAGTAGAGACGGGGTTTCACCGTGTTAGCCAGGATGGTCTCGATCTCCTGACCTCATGATCCGCCCATCTCAGCCTCCCAAAGTGCTGGGATTACAGGCTTGAGCCACCGCACCCGGCCAATTTTTGTATTTTTAATAGAGATGGAGTTTCACTATATTGGCCAGGCTGGTCTCAAAATTCCTGACCTCATGATCCATCCACCTCGACCTACCGAAGTACTGGGATTACAGGCCACTGCGCCTGGCCACCCAGCTAATTTTTTTATTATTTGTAGAGAAGGGGGTCTCACTGTGTTGCCCAGGTTGGTCTTGAACTCCTGAACTCTAGTGATCCGCCCTCCTCAGCCTCCCAAAGTGCTGGAATTAACAGGCGTAAGCCACTATGCCTGGCTGAACCTGACATTTTTTTAGGTAGTGGCTTTGGTCATCTTACATGATTCTTTTTCTGTCATTTAACAGTGACAACATATAGGAAGTGATCTGGTTTTTGGTTTTGTTTTGTTTTATTTTTTGCAGTTTTTTGTATTGGTCAAGATTTCAACCCTAAATGTGTCAATATTGAGGGCCTGTGCATTAAGAGTGTTTATAGTGGCCGGGTGCGTAGTCCCAGCTACTTGGGAGGCTGAGGCAGGAGAATGGCGTAAACCCGGGAGGCGGAGCTTGCAGTGAGCTGAGATCCGGCCACTGCACTCCAGCCTGGGCAACAGAGCAAGACTCTGTCTCAAAAAAAAAAAAAAAAAAAAAAGAGTGTTAATAGTTCTTGTAACATAACACTTTGACTATTTTATACAACAAAAATGATAAAATGATGTGAATCAGGCCAATTGTCATAAATTATGTAGGGTGTGACTTTATATTCACAAAAGGATTGGTGAGAAAATGAATTGTGCTAGTGAGGTGTGCATCCTTTTCATACAGGGCTTATTTTTGTACCAAGTGTTGTGTCAGTACCATTCATTCTCTTTTATGGTAATCCCAGCACTTTGGGAGGCCTAGGCGGGTGGATGCTGAGGTTAGGAGATAGAGACCATCCTGGCTAACACGGTGAAACACTGTCTCTACTAAAAATACAAAATACTGGCCGGGCGCGGTGGCTCAAGCCTGTAATCCCAGCACTTTGGGAGGCCGAGACGGGTGGATCACGAGGTCAGGAGATCGAGACCATCCTGGCTAACACAGTGAAACCTCGTCTCTACTAAAAAAAAGAATACAAAAAAAAACTAGCCGGGCGAGGTGGCGGGCGCCTGTAGTCCCAGCTACTTGGGAGGCTGAGGCAGGAGAATGGCCTGAACCCGGGAGGCGGAGCTTGCAGTGAGCTGAGATCCGGCCACTGCACTCCAGCCAGGGGGGACAGAGTGAGACTCCGTCTCAAAAAAAAAAAAAAATACAAAATATTAGCCTTGCATGGTGGCAGGCACCTGTAATCCTAGGTACTCAGGAGGCTGAGGCAGAAGAATGGCGTGAACCCGGGAGGCAGAGCTTGCAGTGAGCTGAGATCGCACCACTGCAGTGCAGCCTGGGAGACAGAGCGAGACTCCGTCTCAAAAAAAAAAAAACAAAACTGTAAATTTCTTTTAAAAACTTGCCAGCAATAGCAAGGACCATAGCAATAGCTCACGCCTGTGATCCCAGCACTTTGGGAGGCCAAGGCGGGCGGATCACAAGGTCAGGAGATCGAGACCATCCTTGCTAACACGGTGAAGCCCCGTCTCTACTAAAAAAATACAAAAAAAAAAAAAAAAACTAGCTGGGTGTGGTGGTGGGCGCCTGTAGTCCCAGCTACTCAGGAGGCTGAGGCAGGAGAATGGCATGAACCCGGGAGGTGGAGCTTGCAGTGAGCCGAGATCGCGCCACTGCACTCCAGCCTGGGTGACAGAGTGAGACTCTGTCTCAAAAAAAAAAAAAAAAAAAAACTTGTCAGCAATACTCTGAAAATTAAAATCCTAATATTTAGATGATTATGAGTGTTTAAATTACTATTCCAATAATTATGTTTTGTAGGCAGAGAAAATCCTGAAGGAGCAAGAGCGGCTGGCCTACATAAACCCCGACCTGGCTTTGGAGGAGAAGAACAAAGGCAACGAGTGTTTTCAGAAAGGTGCTGCCTGCAGCTCGGGGATCGGGGGGAGCGGTGCTGCGTGTGCCTCCCATGCCAGGCTGTGGGGTAATATGGCCGGCTATATGTGGGGGCCTTTTGCTTTTTAAAAGATAGACTTTGTTTTTCTTCCCCAGGGGACTATCCCCAGGCCATGAAGCATTATACAGAAGCCATCAAAAGGAACCCGAAAGATGCCAAATTATACAGCAATCGAGCTGCCTGCTACACCAAACTCCTGGAGTTCCAGCTGGCACTCAAGGTGAGGAGACCTGTGGGGGCGGCCATTACTGTAAGCCTGCATGTGAGGAGTGGGTTTTCTCTCTGTGTTTTCATCAACATTGGGTTGATAATGATGTTTGAGACAGTGTCTCACTCTGTCCTGCCTCGGCCTCCTGAGGATCTAGGACCACAGGCACATACCACCACATCCTGCTTCATTTTTAATTTTTTTTGTAGAGTTGGGGTCTTGCTGTGTTGCCTAGATTTATAGTGGTGTGTGTGTGTGTAAAATATGGGACCTGTATCTAACTGGTCCTGGCCCATGGAGTTATTACTGGTTGGCAGTACATTGGAAGGCGGGTCCTTTCACCCTTGTATCCTTCCTCTTTTTTCTTTGTTTTTGCCTTTTTAACCATTTTTAAGAAGTGGAATTGCTGGGCCTTGTGGTGTCTATGTTTACTTTGTTTGTTTGTTTGTTTGAGACAGAGTCTCGCTCAGCTGCCCAGGCTGGAGTGCCGTGGCACGATCTCGGCTCACTGCCACCATCTCCCGGGTTCAAGCAATTCTCCCATCTCATCTTGCCAAGTAGCTGGGATTACAGGCACCCGCCATCATGCCCGGCTAATTTTTTGTATTTTAATGGAGACGAGGTTTCACCGTGTTGGCCAGGCTGGCCTTGAATTCCTGACCTCAGGTGATCCACTTGCCTCAGCCTCCCAAAGTGCTAGGATTACAAGCGTGAACCACTGTGCCTGGGCCCCCCCCCCCCTTTTTTTTAAGACAAGGTCTGGCTCTGTCGCCCAGGGTGGCTGGAGTGCAGTGGCACGATCTCAGCTCACTGCAACCTCTGCTTCCCCAGCTTAAGCCATCCTCCCACCTCAGCCTCCTGAGTAGCTGGGACTACAAGTGTGCACCACTGTACCCTGCTAATTTTTTTTGAGAGGGAGTCTCGCTCTGTCACCCAGGCTGGAGCGCAGTGGCGCAATCTCGGCTCACTATTTTTTAGTAGAGATGGAGTTTCACCATGTTAGCCAGGATGGTCTTGATCTCCTGACCTCGTGATCCACCCTCCTTGGCCTCCCAAAGTGCTGGGATTACAGACGTGAGCCACCACGCACGGCCAACTTTTGTATTTTTTTTATAGAGACAGTGTTTCACCATGTTTTCCCAGGCTGCTCTCAAACTCCTGGGCTCAAGCAATCCTCCTGCCTTGGACTCCCAAAGTGCTGGGATTACAGGCATGAGCCACTGCGCGCGGCCTACGTTTAATTTTTGAGGAGCCGCCATGTGTCTCAGCGGCTGTGCCATCCTTCCTTGCTTTTCTGTTTTGCTCAGCTAGGTAGGTCTCCTGTTCTCAGTCATATCAAGTTTGGTCAAATATGATTGTTTGACACTGTGAATGGAGTTCCCATCATTCTCTTGAATATCAGCCACCCTGCCTCTTTCAGCAGTTTTTTTTTTGACTGTTCTCTAGCTGACAAACCTGGACCATATTGTGGGAAGGTGACAAAGTGTGACCCGTCTAGAAACAGCCATACCTGGGTTTGTGTAGGTTTTTATATTTTGTGCCACTGTCTTCTGGGTCTGTGTCTCGGCCTAGAGACACCATTTCTACTAGTAGGATTGTACAAGAGTCATGTCAAAAGCATATTGATTTGTGAGGCAAAGAATAGCAGGTTGTCAGTCACCTCAGAGGTGGGCAGTGCTTTCCCAATCATGAGAGTGTGGAGAAAGAATGAATGGGGTTTCTGCTGCTGTCCCAGCTTCTTGGTGGAAGGGTTGGAATTAAGCCCAGGTGAGCTCAGTGTACTGCATAATGTTCTCTTCCTCATGATTTCCTACTTTGAAGATGTTTCAAAGAGAAGAATACATAGTGAATATCTGGTGTATCTTCAACCTTTATCTGACAATTAAATGCTCACCTTTTTTGCTGAACTGTTTGCAAAAGGAAATTGTATACATTTGGCACTTAGAATGAGACATCCAAGTCTTGTGCACGCATTGCCTGAAAAGACTCCCTGTCCAGTGCAGCACTGTCAGCTCACGCAGCCTCACCAGACCAAGGCCTGATGCCATCTGCCGTCTGTCCATCTATACTCAGACTTGCCTACTTCTCCAAAAATATGTTTTAAAACTCGGGGTTTTAAAATTTATTTTATTTTATTTTATTTTGAGACAGAGTTTCTTTCTTGTTGCCCAGGCTGGAGTGCAATGGCATGATCTTGGCTGACTGCAACCTCCGCCTCCCACGTTCAAGCGATTCTCCTGCCTCAGCCTCCCAAGTAGCTGGGATTATTACAGGTGCAGCCACCAGCACAGCAATTTTTTTTTTTTTTTTTTTTTTTGAGACGGAGTTTCACTCTTGTTGCCCAGGCTGGAGTGCAATGGCACGATCTCAGCTCACCGTAGCCTCTGCCTCCCAGGTTCAAGCAATTCTTCTGCCTCAGCCTCCCTAGTAGCTGGGATTATAGGCATGTGCCACCACGCCCAGCTAATTTTGTATTTTTAGTAGAGAAGGGGTTTCTCCATGTTGGTCAGGCTGGTCTTGAACTCCTGACCTCAGATGATCCACCTGCCTCGGCCTCCCAAAGTGCTGGGATTACAGGCATGAGCCACTGCACCTGGCTTTTTTTTTTTTTTTTTTAAAGTAGAGACGGAGTTTCACCATGTTGGCCAGGCTGGTCTCAAACTCCTGACCTCAGGTGATCCACCCACCTCAGCCTCCCAAAGTGCTGGGATTACAGGCGTGAGCCACCGCGCCCAGCGTTGTTTTGTTTTTTAATCAGCAGTGGTTTTGGATTCCAAAGCTCTCAGTACCAAGGCCCATGCATTTGGTCTAGCTGTCATGTACTCTTCAGTTTCTCAAACTGGAATTGTCCCCCACTATGTGTTTTTCATAGCATCAGCCTCTTGCAGAGTCCGGGCAGTTTGTCTTTTGTGGGATGATCCATCATCTGGAGTTGTCTTTTCTGGTGTCATCACCTCTGTGTGGTGCTGGATGAGGTGTTAGTTGGAAGTTCACATGCTTGAGCTGCCTGTAGTGAGCTTGTCCAAGGGAATGAGCCTAATTTCTTTCTGCTGCTTCATTCTAGGACTGTGAGGAATGTATCCAGCTGGAGCCGACCTTCAGTAAGTACCTTTCTGCTGCCTGTCCCCTGTCTCTAGCCAAAAGATTAGAGAAGGAAAGGGCAAGCCCTTTGTCTACCTGTGTGTCCTTGGGACCTGTAGCATTTAGGATCCAGCATCAGCAGGTGTGAACAGTGTTGATGTGCAGGTGAAGAGGTGCAAGGAGCAGCCTTGGGCGCTGCGTTTGGATAACGCACCACCTCTCCTGTCTGTAGTCAAGGGTTATACACGGAAAGCTGCTGCCCTGGAAGCGATGAAGGACTACACCAAAGCCATGGATGTGTACCAGAAGGCGCTAGACCTGGACTCCAGCTGTAAGGTGGGGCTGCTTCTGGGGCTCCAGGGCTTCCCCTGCCTCTTTCTCTGTTGGGTCTTTTCCACGTTCAGTCCCTGATTTCTTCCCTGTCACCTCCATTTCTCTGTTTCTCTCTTACTTGCTCTGTCTTCGCTTGTCAGTTACCTCTGTTATCTTGGACCTGCTGAAGTAGTGAGCTGGGTGGTGCCAACACTCTTCCCCTTTGTCTCTTCTGGACTGCAGGAGGCGGCAGACGGCTACCAACGCTGTATGATGGCGCAGTACAACCGGCATGACAGCCCCGAAGATGTGAAGCGACGAGCCATGGCCGACCCCGAGGTGCAGCAGATCATGAGTGACCCAGCCATGCGCCTTATCCTGGAACAGATGCAGAAGGACCCCCAGGCACTCAGCGAGTACGTAGAGTCAAAGAGGTGGCCTTGCTGGAAATGGAGAACAAAAGCAGGCAGATGAGTGCACACAGCTGGGAGGGGTGTGCTCGGTATGGGAGGAAGAGGAATTCTGTCATTCTTCCTAAACTTGAGGAGATTGGTAGTGGGTGGAGAGCTGGAAGGGCCTTCCTTGTTTGTCATGCAGTCATTTGGAAAGGCCCATTTAGCTGGGAGAAAGGTCTTAGCTGGAAACTGTGTCGTGGGCTTGGAGTAGGACTGGCAAGTTCTGCGAAGTGGAGCAGGCCTCCGCAGCTCTGCGCCCCAGGCCTCGCCAGGACCCCTCCCTGCCGGGGCCTTCTGTAGAGGGGGTTGAATTGGGGCTTTCTCTGAGCGGAAGTAAGATTTTAAAGGTTGTCTCATTTCAAATAACTGCCTCTTCCTCTGTAGACACTTAAAGAATCCTGTAATAGCACAGAAGATCCAGAAGCTGATGGATGTGGGTCTGATTGCAATTCGGTGATGACTTGTTCATCCCCCTTCCCTTCGCCCTCATGTGGAAAGAGGAGCTGGGACCGCGGCGAGCAGCACGGAGCGGAAGGGAGAGCAGGGGAGAGAAGGCCTCATCTCTCTATATTTATACATAACCCCGGGGAAGACACAGAGACTCGTACCTGCGCTGTTTGTGCCACCGCTGCCTCTGGGCCCTCCCAGCACACGCATGGTCTCTCCACCGCTGCCCTCGAGTTCCGTATCTCCTTCCCCTGCCCCCAGTTGCTGTCTCGGCTGCTCTCCCATAGTTGGTTATTTTTTATTTGGGGCAGTGGGCATGTATGGGGAGGGGAGGGGGTTCTTCCAGCCTCAGGTCCCAGCTGTCTCACGTTGTTTATTCCGCGTCCCCTTCTCCAATAAAACAAGCCAGTTGGGCGTGGTTATATGTTGCTTTGGCCTTGAGTGTTTTTTTTGTTTTGTTTTGTTTTTTTAACCAAGAGTTTGTCTTGCAGGGGCTGCTCCTGGAACCTGATCTCGCTCTTCTCTTTGGGGTGGGCTTAGGAGGAGTCAGGTGGCTTGGCACAGCTCCATGGCTTTGCTGAGAGGGTTGCTAGGTGGCGCTGTTGCTCAGCGGCTGGAAGGACATCTGGAGGCTTCCCCACCCCAAGTGGTACTAATGAGAGGTTCAGATAAGCTTTGGGGTGTCCCCGGTGCTGTTAGTTCTCCACATTATAGTCCCAAAGTTAGAAACTGGCTAGATCCAGAGAACAGAATTTCAGTGTGACCTCTGTGGGGGAAGGGCAGCTATACTGTCAGTTGCTGTTAGATTTAGGAGTTGGGTCATGGATTGTTTTTGTTTTGTTGTTTGAGACGGAGTCTCAGGCCGGAGTGTAGTGGTGCGATCTCAGCTCACTGCAACCTCCACCTCCTGGGTTCAAGCGATTCTTCTACCTCAGCCTCCCCAGTAGCTGGAATTGCAGGAGCCCGCTACCACACCCAGCTAATAATTGTATTTTAGTGGAGACAGCTGTTTTGCCATATTGGCCAGGCTAGTCTCGAACTCTTGACCTCAAGCGATCCGCCTGCCTCAACTTCCCAAAGTGCTGGGATTACAGGCATGAGCCACCGCACCCCACTGGGTGATGGGTTTTTGTTTGTTTGTTTTTTCTTTTTCTTTTTTTTTTTTGAGAGGGAGTCTCGCTCTGTCACCCAGGCTGGAGTGCAGTGGCACGATCTCGGCTCACTGCAAGCTCCGCCTCCCCGGTTCACGCCATTCTCCTGTCTCAACCTCCTGAGTAGCTGGGACTACAGGCATCCGCCACCACACCCGGCTAATTTTTTTTTTTTTTATGTTTAGTAGAGACAGGGTTTCACCATGTTAGCCAGGATGGTCTCAATCTCCTGACCTTGTGATCTGCCCACCTTGACCTCCCAAAGTGCTGGGATTACAAGCGTGAGTCACCGCCCCCGGCCTGGGTGATGGTTACAATGCACGTCTCTCACCTGAGAATTTAGGGTTCTAAGCTTTAATTACACTTTTCCATGGTTGCAAAAAGCTGCGTTTTCTAAAGCTGTCTTCCTGGACTGGGGAGGCCTCTGGGGCAGGAGTAAAACTTCCTCATTTGCTCCAAGAGTGCTGCTTTTTGGGCTAGGAAGGCTCTGAGACTAGCAGCTGGCTGGACTTCCTGCTGCTAGTTTCATCAGCTTGCTTTTCCCCTGGGAATCCCCAGCAGGCCTCCCCCTTCCTCATCTGGGTGACGCCGTTTAGGCAGCCTCCCCCATCAGCAGGACTCTGCCGCCCCCAGGCTTGCCCACCCTCTGTGCTCCGATCCCCAGTGTATTCACTGGAAAGGCCACTGTTGTGCGCACAGCTGGTGGCGGATATGCCTTGCTCTACTGAAGCCCACATCCTAGGACATGTGATGAGCAGGAGGGTATAGACCACCAGAGACCCCTAAGGTGACACCTAAGCAGGGACTTGATGGGAGTGAGCCTTGTGGGGACTCAGGGAGGCACGTCCAAGTGGAGCACAGTGGAGGTGTGTTTGGAGCTGGGGGACCTGAGGGCCTGGGAGGTTGTGAATGTTCAGGTCCAAGTTCTGTTCACTCATTCGCCTAGCAGGTCTGAGTTCATGAGTTTGAAAGTAGCCCTATGCGGAGCTAGGAAAAACTGCAAAATGGACTTGTTTCCCTCTGGGGCCTTGAGGGATCTTTGGTTGATAGGGACAGCCAGACTGGAGCCGATTTGACCTGTGAGTCCCAAATAACCTGGATACACTCTGTCAACTCCTGAGCTCTCCCTCCGGCAGCCCAGTGATGTTTCAAAGCCCAAGGTCCCCACCTCATGTGACAGGCTGGGGATGGGAGACGCTTCCACAAAGGCGGACCCAGCCCTGAACACAAACAGTCGGGGGACTTGTTAAGTTTGCACTGAGCTTCCCTCCAAATGAGGCAGGGGGCGTTTTTGACGGTGTTGAGTCGCTCAGCCGGCTCTCCCTAGCTTCCTGTGCTCTCTGGGGACAAAGGTAGGGGCCCCTGGAACCCTCTGCGGGCTGGCAGCGTGCTTCCTGCACCCAGCGCCAGCCCGCCCTGGGGAGGGGCTGAGCCCGCCCTGCTCGTGATAAGGCACAGGCAAGGGCTCCCCTGAAGGAAGCTCCAAAGAGAAAGGAGGGCAGGAAGCCCACAGCCCTCAGGGGTGTAGCCTGAGGCCCACCTGCAGCCCCCAGCCCTTGCCAGGAAAGGTAAGCTCGGGCCTCACTGGGACCACGGGCCCTTCTCTTCCTTATCCTCCTGCAGCCTCTGCCCAGCCTGCCTCTCGCCATGCGGCAGCCTGAACTTTCCACCTCCCCCGGGAGGCTTTGGCTGGTTTGTGATGTTGGCATTGAGTTGTGGGCCAGGATCAGAATTATTTCCTGGCCTGGGTACAAAGCCATGGCCAGAGTGGGCAGCTGCCCCTGAGGGTCTGGGGGTGAGCTGTGGGCTGGCATCGAGCAGGGTGGTCCTGAGTGAGCCCCTTCTTACCCGGCCTCAGTCTGCCTGTCTGTAGGATGGGAGCGGGTTGGACTAAATGGTCTCTGAGGGCCCTCGCAGCTCAAGCGCCAGCGCTGGTGAGATGGTCTGAGGGTACCATGGGCATACTGGCCTGGGGGCTCGCTCCTGCCCTCCTTCATGAACGGCTTTCCCCTGGGTGTGTCCAGGGCACCACAGAACTCTTCTGCCCAAACCCAGGAGCCTACCGGGGCCTGCCCACCTTGCCTCCTTCCCCACTCTCTGTAGCAGCAGCCGCAGCCATGGCGGGGATGAAGACAGCCTCCGGGGACTACATCGACTCATCATGGGAGCTGCGGGTGTTTGTGGGAGAGGAGGACCCGGAGGCCGAGTCGGTCACCCTGCGGGTCACTGGGGAGTCGCACATCGGCGGGGTGCTCCTGAAGATTGTGGAGCAGATCAGTGAGTGTCCCGCCGCCCGCCTGCTGAACTCAGTACCACGGGTGGCCGCCACGGGTGTCTCCGGGCACTTCCGGGCCATCCCTGCTGCTCAGCTCGCGATAATGGTGTCACGGTGACTCAGGCATTAGCTTAATCATTTGGTTCCAAAAAAGACATTTCCCCAACTTCCTCTCCCTCCTACCCTCTTCCCTCCCTCCCTCCTGCTCCAGCTGGTCTGCTAAAGATCAGACCCAGCCACGATCCCCCATTCAGCCACCAACAGGAGCGGAAGGAGTGGTCTGGCCTGGGCCAAGGCCAAAGTCACATTGCTGAGGTCTGAGGGGGTCTAGGTGACCTAAGGGCCTGCCCCCACACTCCCTACGCTTGGCGGAAGTTCTCAGCAGACTGGTGACAGGCCCAGCCTGGGTGGGAAGGCCCTGCCCCCACAGGAAGTTACAGCAGAGCAGCCTGTGGCATCAGTCATGGAGGGCCACAGGGCCAGTGACACAGGGGCTCCTCATCTTCCTTCCATGCCAGCAGTGGGGGCTACCCCTTCCTGAGAGGGCAGCAGGAATACCCCGATAGGCAGAGCCGGAAGGCAGGCCCACCACAGTCCCGGCCAAGAGCCTGGGCCTGGGCTGCCAGTGGGAGGGGGGTGGGTGATGGCGGGGAGGCTTCCTCAGACCCTGCCAGGCTACCACATGCAGCCCAGGAGGAGGTCAGTCCAACTATGGAGAGGATAGGGCCCAGAGTAGCCCAGCCACAAGGCTGAGGCTGCAAGGGGAGCTGCCAGGGGCAGGGCCTGGAGCAGCTGTGAGAGTAGAAGTGAGGAACAGAGACAGGGCGGTGAAGATCTGGGTGGCCCCAAGGCATGGCATGAGGGTAACGCAGGAGGCCTTAACCTGGAGTCAGACAGACTCCGCTGCGCTACCCGCTGCTGGGCACCCCAGGGCAAGTCCCTTTAGCTCTTTGTTCCCTGTAGTAGGGATACTGTCACTCCTAAGCACATCAGCTCTATCTACTGAGGCTCAGCCTGGCCACCCCGGGCCAGTCCCTGGCCTCCTGGAGCAGCGGGTGAGACGGACCCGTGGAGGCTGCGTGCCGGCTGCCACACAGAGGGAGCTATTATGGGGGCCTGGGGCTCGAGGAGGGGGCTGCTCCGAGCCTAGGATGGGGATAACCCCAGGAGAAGTCCTGGGAGTTGGCCTCAGCAGGGAGGAGCAAGGTGGTGGCTGTGGGACTCGGAGGGCTGTGAATTAGGGCTCTCGGCCAGCGAGGATGCCGGAGTGTGACCAGAAATGAGGCTGGATGGTGCCTGGCCAGCTCTGCACGGCCCTGAAGGCCTCCAGAAGGGATCTAGACTTTCTTCTGGAGGGGAAGGTGGCCACCGAAGGGTTCTCAGCAGGAGGCTGTCCTGCTAAGGTCAGCAGCAAGGCGAAGGGCTGGAGGCTGTGGGGCCCTGAGGAGGCTGTGGTCCTGGTTAGAGACACTAGGGCCTCCTAAGGCCGGGCAGGGAGGACGGAAAGGAGGGTGGATTTTGGAGGTGGGATTGGCATTGATCACATGTGGTGGCTAGAAGAGAAAGGGAGGATGCCTGGGCCTCTGGCATGAGTCCGCATCCCCCAACCCTGAGAGGTGGCGTAGGGGGCTGGAGAGGAGAGGGTGCCTCTGTGCACAGCGAGTCTGAGCTGAGCACCAAAAGCCAGGACCAGGAGTCGTGGTGCTTACAGTCCCAGTGTCAGTCACTTGGCCAGGGGAACAAAGGGTTCTGGAAGGGAGGAAGGCGGTGGACAGTCCCCTCAGCCAGCAGCACATGGGTTTCTGGCTGGGGGCCCAGGGTGGGTCTGGGCTGAGGGCCACGCATGGGGCTGTGGCAGAAAGTGGCAACTGAAGCCACAGAATAGGGAGACCCAGTAAGGGGACATGGCCAAGGCAGGAGAAGACGGTCCCAGGCCGAACCTGGGGAAAGGACAAGGTAAAGGGCAGGTCAGGAAAGGGGCCAGAGAGGACAGGAGAAGAGCAAGGAGCCAAGAGAAGGGGAGGCAGTGGCACCAAGCCAGGGCCCCGCTGGGGCACCCAAGAGGGAAGGGCCCAGCCTGGGAGGGGAGGCACAGGAGGACGGGCACTTCTCTTGGTTTGGCAGCAGTGGTGATGCCTGGCGTGTGTAGCAGTGGAGTTAGGGGCTGGCTGAGGTGGGTGGGATGCAGTGGGAATCAGAAAACTCACTGGGAGGACTTGGGAGGAACTCAGGAAACGGCTTCACAAACTCTCAAGGGCCGTGCACCCAGAGCAGCTTTCCGGCAGCCTTTTTTCTACGCTTCCTCCTGCCTGTTCATGCTCCTGGAGGGAGGCCGCGGGGAGACCTGTGCCTTCCATTACTGTGTCTCCAGTTCCCAGCTGGCTGGCAAGGGACAGACGCACATCTCTACTTCAATGCCCACTCATGGATCGTCATGTGCATGCACGAGTTTGCCACAAACTCTGCACCTACCACATGGGAGGCATTGTTCCATGTCCCAGTTTGTAAGGTGGTTATTATATCTTACAGACAGGGAAACTGAGGCCCGGTGAGGTTAAGTGGCTTGTCCAAGGTCACACAGCTAATACCTATAAATATTGAGTGCCCACTGCTCCAGGCCAGGCACAGATCCAGGCCCTGAGGATATACAGCAGTGAGACGGATGTAGTCTGTGCCTCTGGGAGCTCCCCAGAATGCAAGACAGAGGCCATTAAACCGTAGATTATGGGAGGACAGAGGGGGCGTCATGTGGAGGGAGCCCAGTGGGCTGGAATGCAAGAGATGGGGTGCTAAGATTGGGGCACCCAGATTCTGGGTTGGAGAGCTCCCCTGGGAAGCGAAATACAAGCCAAGCCTAGAAGGCCCATCGGGGGGCTGCCTGCAGAGAGCCCTGCTGCTGTTACCATGGGGTAGACCCCAGGCCCACCCGGGCTGCCCCACTCTTGGCTTAGGCAGGGCAGGGGAATGGTCACCCCAGGCTTCTGAATCCTGGGGTTGTGCTGAGTGTTGGGGGCAGCAGGGAGGAAGGCTGGACCCGGATGTGCCCCCGTGTCCCACAGACCGCAAGCAGGACTGGTCAGACCACGCCATTTGGTGGGAACAGAAGAGGCAGTGGCTGCTGCAGACCCACTGGACACTGGACAAGTACGGGATCCTGGCCGACGCACGCCTCTTCTTCGGGCCCCAGCACCGGCCCGTCATCCTTCGGCTGCCCAACCGCCGTGCACTGCGCCTCCGCGCCAGCTTCTCCCAGCCCCTCTTCCAGGCCGTGGCTGCCATCTGCCGCCTCCTCAGTGAGTTGCCCGGCTGATTCCCCCTGGCCCACGAGGGTGATGCAAAGAGGCAGGTACCCCCGTTTCCAGGCCCAGCTCTGGTGATGCTGTCCTTGCTGTCTGGGTTGCCACCCTGCCTGCAGGGCTGTGACCCGCCCCAAGCGCCCATGGGCGAGGTGGGGAAGTTGCAGCAGGACCTTGTCCCTGCTGAGACCCCAGCTCCCCTCAGGCATCCGGCACCCCGAGGAGCTGTCCCTGCTCCGGGCTCCTGAGAAGAAGGAGAAGAAGAAGAAAGAGAAGGAGCCAGAGGAAGAACTCTATGACTTGAGCAAGGTCGTCCTGGCTGGGGGTGAGTGCAGGTAGGGGTGGGCCTGGGGGGATGGGGGAAGGGGCCGGCCTGTGAGTCCCAACCCTGGGGGACAGGCCTGGTTGACCCCCAACCTGTACTCCAGGCGTGGCGCCTGCAGTGTTCCGGGGAATGCCCGCTCACTTCTCGGACAGCGCCCAGACGGAGGCCTGCTACCACATGCTGAGCCGGCCCCAGCCGCCACCTGACCCCCTCCTGCTCCAGCGTCTGCCACGGCCCAGCTCCCTGTCAGACAAGACCCAGCTCCACAGCAGGTGGGCCCAGGAGCCACCCCCCTGTGTCGGGGTCCCCCACCCAGGATCCACCCCCTGTCCCATGTCTGTGCCCACCCCAAATCCACACTTCGTTTCCAGGCCTTTTCTGTGTATGTGCTTGTCCCCCTAGCCCAGACCCCCTCCCCACCCCAGGGCCGTACCTGGCACAGCCCTGACTGCTGCCTCTGCTGCGGCCCAGGTGGCTGGACTCGTCGCGGTGTCTCATGCAGCAGGGCATCAAGGCCGGGGACGTACTCTGGCTGCGCTTCAAGTACTACAGCTTCTTCGATTTGGATCCCAAGGTGGGCCGGGGCAGGGAGAAAGCAGGCCTCAAGTCCATGAGACATGGAGACCTAGGGCCTGGGGTATGGGCTCTGGGATGTTAGTGACTTGTAGTGGCCTGTCCTTCTGCTCGTTTGTCCATCCACACCTTTGTTTACTGACCCCACAAACACGCACTGAAACTCATCTACGCACCTCAGCATCGGGCCAGATCCTGGGTCCCGGGCAGATGCTGAAGCAGATGGAGACCAATAAGTCTCAGTGCCTGTTTCCCAGGGAGCCGTCAAGGAGGAAGCTAAGACCCACAGATCCTCGTAGACAGTGTGTAGACAGATCCCTGAGAAGTCTGGGGCTCAGGTGGGAGAGGCCCAGGCCTGGGAGCTCTGGGAAGGCTTCCTGGAGGGGGCAGCATTTGGGACTGCAGGACCTGGGGGTGGGTGAGGAAGGAAGCTTTGCAGGGTGGCCCCTCTGTGCCCTGTCCACTCTTCCTCCTTTCCTCCATTGGCAACCAACATGCTCCAAGCAAAATGCTCCATGCAAAGGGCTCCATGGAATGTGCTTCATGCGCATCTCAAAAACCTCCCAGAAGCCCACAGGTTGCTCTTTCTACCCATAGGCCCCGCCTCTCTGCCCCACTTCTCTGCAAAACATCGTAGTTGTTTGAACACTTGCGCCGCAGAATCCCACTTCTTGCTTCTGAGCTTCCTCTGGGTGCTGTTCGACTCCCTCTCACTCCTTGGCCACAGCTATTCGGTATCTTTTGTCACCATCCACACGTGAGAAGCGCATCTGCTGAGGTGGCCACGCCTCCAGGCTGTCTGTCCCCTGGCCATGTCCTACTTGCTTCTTACTTGACCACTTACTTGTGACATAGACACCACCCTGACCACTCCTCCGGAATAGCTTCCTCCTGAAGCCTCCTGTCCACTTGCTTGGGGGGTGGCCTCTCCCCAGGCCACTCTGCCAGGCTCTGTGACTCTCCCTCCTCCTCTCCACAGCCCCTCGGTGTTGGCGAGCCCCAGGCTCTGCCCAGGCTCCGCCCTGGGCCTCTGCTCTCTCCCCTCACTCTCTCAGTCATCTCCAGTCTTGTAGATTTCAATACCATCTCCACACTCTCTCCCAGTTGATATATCCAGCTCAGATGGCTCTCCCCTAAGCTTTATTTATTTATATATTTTTTTATTTTTATTTTTTGAGACAGAGTCTTGCTCTGTCGCCTGCCCAGACTGGAGGGCAGTAGTGTGATCCCAGCTAACTGCAGCCTGGACCTCCCAGGCTCATGTGATCCTTCAGCCTCGGCTCCTTGAGTAGCTTGGGAGGGACTACAGGCATGTACTATACCTGGCTATTTTTTTTTTTTTTTTTTTTGAGATGGAGTCTTGATCTGCTGCCCAGGCTAGAGTGCAGTGGCGTGATCTCGGCTCACTGCAACCTCCTCCTCCTGGGTTCAAGCAATTCTCCTGTCTCAGCCTCCTGAGTAGCTGGGATTACAGGTGGGCGCCCACCACCACGCCTGGCTAATGTTTGTATTTTTTTAGTAGAGATGGAGTTTCACCATATTGGTCAGGCTGGTCTCGAACTCCTGACCTCAGGTGATCCACCTGCCTCGGCCTCCCAAAGTTCTGGGGTTATAGGAGTGAGCCACTGCGCCCGGCCTATTTTTATTTTTATTTTTATTTATTTTTTTTTTTGAGACAGAGTCTCGCTCTGTTCCCCTGGCTGGAGTGCAGTGGCGCGATCTCGGCTCACTGCAAGCTCCGCCTCCTGGGTTCCTGCCATTCTCCTGCCTCAGCCTCCCAAGTAGCTGGGACTACAGGCGCCCGCCACTGCGCCCGGCTAATTTTTTTGTATTTTTAGTAGAGACGGGGTTTCACTGTGGTCTCGAACTCCTGACCTTGTGATCCGCCCGCCTCGGCCTCCCAAAGTGCTGGGATTACAGGCGTGAGCCACCGTGCCCGGCCTATTTTTATTTTTTTTTGAGACAGAGTTTTGCTCTTGTTGCCCAGGCTGGAGTGCAATCACGTGATCTCAGATCACCACAACCTCCACCTCCTGGGTTCAAGCGATTCTCCTGCCTCAGCCTCCCGAGTAGCTGGGGTTACAGGCGTGAGCCACTGCGTCCGGCAGGCTGTGCCTTTTTCTCTAGTGTTTTCCTCTCTATGACATATTTCCACCTCTTTGTTTTGCCATTTCACACATTATCTATTGACTTTGCGAGAAGGTTTCACCGTCTTACATTCTCTTCCCTGCCCACACAATACACACATTTCCTTGCATCTTTCTAAGTGAGTAGTATCTATAGTCTTTGGTTAAAACAATGTGATATGGCTGTAAATAGTAACATATATAAATAGTGTTCCTAGTTAAGCCACAGAGTAACTATGATTATTTTTTCCTTTTTTGCTCAAATGTTTTTGAAGTTCATAATTGCCTTTTTCTTTTCTTTTCTTTTGAGACAAGTTTTACTCTTGTTGCCCAGGCTGGAGTACAATGGCGCGATCTCAGCTCAGTGCAACCTCCGCCTCCTGGGTTCAGGCGATCTCCTGCTTCAGCCTCCCAAGTAGCTGGGATTGCAGGCACACGCCACCACGCCCCCCTAATTTTATTTATTTATTTATTTTTGTTGTTGAGGTGGAGTCTTGCTCTTGTTGCCCAGGATAGAATGCAATGGTGTGATCTTGGCTCACTGCAACCTCCGCCTCCCAGATTCAAGCAATTCTCCTGCCTCAGCCTCCCTAGTAGCTGGGATTACAGGAGCCCACCACCATGCCTGGCTAATTTTGTGTATTTTTAGTAGAGACGGGATTTCACCATGTTAGCCAGGCTGATCTTGAGCTCCTGACCTCAGGTGATCCACCCACCTCAACCTCCCAAAGTGCTGGGATTACAGGCGTGAGCCACCACACACGGCCGAAACTTTTCTTTTCTTTCTTATTTTTCGGTTCTTTTTCTTTCTGTGTTCTACTCTTTGGAGACCTCCTCAACTTACACTCTAAAACACCTATTGAATTTTTAATTTCTCTAACTATGTTTTTAAGTTCCAAGAGGTCTTGTTTTTTGAGTGTTCCTTTATAGGGCTTTTTGTTGTTGTTGTTGTTTTTTGAGAGGGAGTTTCATTCTTGTTGCCCAGGCTGGAGTGCAATGGCGTGATCTCGGCTTACCGCAACCTCCACCTCCTGGGTTTAAGTGATTCTCCTGCCTCAGCCTCCCACATAGCTGGGATTACAGATGCCTGCCGCCACCATGCCCAGCTAATTTATTTTTGCATTTTGAGTAGAGATGGGGTTTCACCGTGTTGGCCAAGCTGGTCTCGAACTCCTGACCTCAGGTGATCCCCCTGCTTTGGCATCCCATAGTGCTGGGATTACCGGCATAAGCCATCATGCCTGGCCATAGCGTTTTCTTTCTTTTTTTTTTTTTTGAGACAGAGTCTTGCTCTGTCGCCCAGGCTGGAGTGCAGTGGCACGATCTTGGCTCACTGCAAGCTCCTCCTCCCCTCCCGAGTTCACACCATTCTCCTGCCTCAGCCTCCAGAGCAGCTGGGACTACAGGCGCCCGCCACCACACCTGGCTAATTTTTTTGTCTTTCTAGTAGAGATGGGGTTTCACCATGTTCACCAGGATGGTCTCAATCTCCTGACCTCGTGATCTGCCCGCCTCAGCCTCCCAAAGTGCTGGGATTACAGGCATGAGCCACCGCGCCCGGCCACACTTTCTTTTTAAATGTAACATACATTTAGAAAAATGCACAAATCGGTGGCTCATGCCTGTAATCCCAGCACTTTGGGAGGCTGAGGCAGGAGGATCACGAGGTCAGGAGATTGAGACCATCCTGGCTAACACGGTGAAACCCCATCTCTACTAAAAATACAAAAAGTTAGCCGGGTATGGGGGTGGGCACCTGTAGTCCCAGCTACTTGGGAGGCTGAGGCAGGAGAATGGTGTGAACCTGGGAGGCGGAGCTTGCAGTGAGCCGAGATCGCGCCACTACACTCCAGCCTGGGTGACGAAGCGAGACTCTGTCTCAAAAAAAAAAAAAAGAAAAAAAAAGAAAAATGCACAAATATAATTTACGTATCAAGCAACAGAATTTTACTAGGCCCAGAAGCCCCCTTACACTCCTTCTAGGCAATAGTTCCCACAGGAAGTAACCACTAACTTTGCTTCTAACATCTTAGATTGGTTCTGTCTGTGAAATTTACATCATGGAGTCACACAGTCTGTACTCTTTTTGCACCTGGCTTCTTTCAGCATTATGTTTGTATGATTCATCCATATTGCATATATCATCATCTTAAATTCTCATCGTTGTATAACATTTCATTATGTCAAATGCCACAATTAATTTATCCATTTTACTGTCGATGGACATTGTACAATTTCCAGATTAGGGCTGTTATGAATAGAGATGCTATGAACATTTCAAGCTATGTATCTTGGCGAACATGTTTATACTCTGTGGTATAGGACATGCATGAGTTGAACTGTGGTAGATACCATTAAATAGCTTTTTGAAGTGCACCAGGCCAGGTGCGGCGCTCACGCCTGTAATCCCATAACTTTGGGAGTCTGAGGTGGGCAGATCACTTGAGGCCAGGAGTTTGAGACCAGCCTGGCCAACACAGTGAAACCCCGTCTCTACTAAAAATAGAAAAAATTAGGTGGGCTTGGTGGCACATGCCTGTAATCCCGGCTACTCAGGAGGCTGAGGCGTGAGAATCGCTTCTTCCTGGGAGCTGGAGACTGCAGTGAGCTGAGATCCTAAGATTAAGCCACTGTACTACAGCCTGGTGACAGAGTGAGACTCTGTCTCAAAACAAACAAACAACTAAGTGATTGTACCAATTTACACTCCCACCAAGAGTGGATGAGCGTTTCAGTTGCTCCACAACTCACCAGTGCTTGGTATTTTCTATTTTTCCATTGTAGCCATTCAGATAGGTATGTAATGGTATCTCATATAATTTTGTTTAAACAGTTTCATTGGCCGGGCGCGGTGGCTCACGCCTGTAATCACAGCACTTTGGGAGGCCGAGACGGGCGGATCACGAGGTCAGGAGATCGAGACCATCCTGACTAACATGGTGAAACCCCGTCTCTACTAAAAAAATACAAAAATTAGCCGGGCGCGGTGGCGGGCGCCTGTAGTCCCAGCTACTCNNAAAAAAAAAAAAAAAAAAAAAAAAAAAACAACAAAAAAAAACAGTTTCATTGAGGTAGAACGTACATACCATAAAAATCACCCACTGAAGGCTGGGCATGGTGGCTCACACCTGTAATCCCAGCACTTTGGGAGGCCGAGGTGGGCGGATCACCTGAGGTCAGGAGTTTGAGACCAGCCTGGCCAACATGGTGAAATCCCGTCTCTACTAAAAATACAAAAATTAGCCAGGCGTGGTGGTAAGCGCCTATAATCCCAGCTACTTGGGAGGCTGAGGCGGGAGAATTGCTTGAACCTAGAGAGTGGTGGTTGCAGTGAGCTGAGATCATGCCACTACACTCCAGCCATTGTAACCATTCAGCTTGATTATTTATTTATTTATTTATTTATTTTTGAGATGGAGTCTCACTCTGTTGCCCAGGCTGGAGTGCAATGGTGCAGTCTTGGCTCCCTACAACCTCCGCCTCCCAAGTTCAAGCAATTATTCTGCCTCAGCCTCCCGAGTAGCTGGGACTACAGGCATGTGCCACCACACCCGGCTAATTTTTGTATTTTTAGTACAGACCAGGTTTCACCGTTTTGGCCAGGCTGGTCTTGAACTCCTGACCTTGTGATCCACCCACATGAGCCACCATGCCTGGATCAGCTTATTTGTTAACAAACGTGTATGGTTGTGCAACCATCACCACAATCCAGTCTTAAAACATTTCCACTGCCCCAGACAAGCACTGACGGCACAATGCCCATTTGCAGTCATTCCTCCTCCCACACTAACCCCCAACCACCACTGATCTGCTTTCCATGTGGCTTTAATTTACATTTCCCTGATGACTAATAAAGTTGAGTCCCTTTTCATATGGCTATTAGCCATCTGGATATGCTGCTTTGTGAGGTTTCTGTTCGAATATTTTGACAATTGTCATATTGAGTCATTTGTCTTTTTCTTATTGATTTGTAGGAGTTCTTTATACATTCTGGATATGAGCACTTTGCCAGATAAATACATTGTGAATATATTTTCCCCCTCTGTGCTTTGCCTTTTAATTGTCTGAATGGTTTCTTTTGATAAACAGCAGCTCTTAATTTTAATAGAACCAAATTTATATTTTTATCTTTCTTTTTTTATTTTTAGAGATGGGGTCTCGCTCTGTCACCCAGACTAGAGTGCAGTGGTGCGATCATAGCTCACTGCAACCTTGAACTCCTGGGCTCAAGCAATCTTCCTGCCTTAGCTTTCTGAGTAGCTGGGACTACAGGCATGTGCCACAAGCCTGGCTAATTCTTTAAAAATTTTTTAGAGATGGAGTTTTGCTACGTTGCCGAGATTGGGTCTCAAGTGATCCTCCCGCTTTGGCTTCCTGAGAAGTTGGGATTTTTTTTTTTTTTTTTTTTTTTTTTTTTTTTTTTTTTTT